>NC_092724.1:152762180-153123341 GCF_047496885.1 Scyliorhinus torazame | reverse complement strand
CCCCCTCCATCCCCTCCCCCCCCCTCCATCCCCTCTTCCCCCCCCCTCCATCCCCTCTCCCCCCCCCCTCCATCCCCTCTTTCTCCCCCCCCCTCCATCCCCTCTTCCCCCCCCCTCCATCCCCTCTTCCCCCCCCCCTCCATCCCCTCATCCCCCCCCCCCTCCATCCCCTCTCCCCCCCCTCCATCCCCTCTCCCCCCCCTCCATCCCTCTCCCCCCCCCTCCATCCCTCTCCCCCCCCCCCTCCATCCCCTCTCCCCCCCCCTCCATCCCCTCTCCCCCCCCCTCCATCCCCTCTCCCCCCCCCCCTCCATCCCCTCTCCCCCCCCCCTCCATCCCTCTCCCCCCCCCTCCATCCCCTCTCCCCCCCCTCCATCCCTCTCCCCCCCCCTCCATCCCCTCTCCCCCCCCTCCATCCCCTCTCCCCCCCCCCTCCATCCCCTCTCCCCCCCCTCCATCCCCTCTCCCCCCCCCTCATCCCTCTCCCCCCCCTCCATCCCCTCTCCCCCCCCCCTCCATCCCCTCTCCCCCCCCCCTCCATCCCCTCTCCCCCCCCCCTCCATCCCCTCTCCCCCCCCCTCCATCCCTCTCCCCCCCCCTCCATCCCCTCTCCCCCCCCCTCCATCCCCTCTCCCCCCCCCTCCATCCCCTCTCCCCCCCCCCTCCATCCCCTCTCCCCCCCTCCATCCCTCTCCCCCCCCTCCATCCCTCTCCCCCCCCTCCATCCCTCTCCCCCCCCTCCATCCCCTCTCCCCCCCCCCTCCATCCCCTCTCCCCCCCCCTCCATCCCCTCTCCACCCCTCCATCCCCTCTCCCCCCCCTCCATCCCCACTCCCCCCCCCCCCTCCATCCCCTCTCCCCCCCCCCTCCATCCCCTCTCCCCCCCCCCTCCATCCCCTCTCCCCCCCCCCTCCATCCCTCTCCCCCCCCCTCCATCCCCTCTCCCCCCCTCATCCCCTCTCCCCCCCTCCATCCCTCTCCCCCCCCTCCATCCCCTCTCCCCCCCCCCATCCCCTCTCCCCCCCATCCCTCTCCCCCCCCCTCCATCCCCTCTCCCCCCCCCTCCATCCCCTCTCCCCCCCCCCTCCATCCCCTCTCCCCCCCCCTCCATCCCCTCTCCCCCCCCTCCATCCCCTCTCCCCCCCCTCATCCCCTCTCCCCCCCCCTCCATCCCCTCTCCCCCCCCTCCTCCCTCTCCCCCCCCCTCCATCCCCTCTCCCCCCCCTCCATCCCCTCTCCCCCCCCCTCCATCCCTCTCCCCCCCCCCATCCCCTCTCCCCCCCCTCCATCCCTCTCCCCCCCCCTCCATCCCCTCTCCCCCCCCCCCTCCATCCCCTCTCCCCCCCCTCCATCCCCTCTCCCCCCCCTCCATCCCTCTCCCCCCCCCCATCCCCTCTCCCCCCCCCCATCCCTCTCCCCCCCCTCCCCCTCCCCCCCCTCATCCCCCCCCCTCCATCCCCTCTCCCCCCCCTCCATCCCTCTCCCCCCCCTCCATCCCCTCTCCCCCCCCCTCCATCCCCTCTCCCCCCCCCTCCATCCCCTCTCCCCCCCCTCCATCCCTCTCCCCCCCTCCATCCCCTCTCCCCCCCTCCATCCCCTCTCCCCCCCCTCCATCCCCTCTCCCCCCCCTCCATCCCCTCTCCCCCCCCTCCATCCCCTCTCCCCCCCCTCCATCCCCTCTCCCCCCCCCCTCCATCCCCTCTCCCCCCCCCTCCATCCCCTCTCCCCCCCCCCCTCTCCATCCCCTCTCCCCCCCCCTCCATCCCCTCTCCCCCCCCTCCATCCCCTCTCCCCCCCCTCCATCCCCTCTCCCCCCCCTCCATCCCCTCTCCCCCCCCTCCATCCCCTCTCCCCCCCCCTCCATCCCTCTCCCCCCCCCTCCATCCCCTCTCCCCCCCCCCTCCATCCCCCTCTCCCCCCCCCTCCATCCCCTCTCCCCCCCCCTCCATCCCCTCTCCCCCCCCCCTCCATCCCCTCTCCCCCCCCCCCTCCATCCCCTCTCCCCCCCCCTCCATCCCCTCTCCCCCCCCCCTCCATCCCCTCTCCCCCCCCTCCATCCCCTCTCCCCCCCCTCCATCCCCTCTCCCCCCCCTCCATCCCCTCTCCCCCCCCCTCCATCCCCTCTCCCCCCCCCTCCATCCCCTCTCCCCCCCCCCTCCATCCCCTCTCCCCCCCCCCTCCATCCCCTCTTCCCCCCCCCTCCATCCCCTCTTCCCCCCCCCCTCCATCCCCTCTTCCCCCCCCCTCATCCCCTCTTCCCCCCCCCCTCATCCCCTCTTCCCCCCCCCCCCATCCCCTCTTCCCCCCCCCCTCCATCCCCTCTTCCCCCCCCCCTCCATCCCCTCTCCCCCCCCCCTCCATCCCCTCTCCCCCCCCCCCCTCCATCCCCTCTCCCCACCCCCCTCCATCCCCTCTCCCCACCCCCTCCATCCCCTCTCCCCACCCCCCTCCATCCCCTCTCCCCACCCCCCTCCATCCCCTCTCCCCCACCCCCGCTCCACCTGCCACTCCCCTCCCTCCACCTCCTGCCCCACCCTCCTCCACCTCCCTCCCACCCTCCACCTCCCTCCCCCTCCCTCCTCCACCTCCCCCTCCCTCCTCCACCTCCCTCCCCCTCCCTCCTCCACCTCCCTCCCCCTCCCTCCTCCACCTCCCTCCCCCTCCTCCACCTCCTCCCCCACCCTCCTCCACCTCCTCCCCTCCCTCCCTCCACTCCCCTCCCTCCTCCACCTCCTCCCCCTCCCTCCTCCACCTCCCTCCCCCTCCCTCCTCCACCTCCCTCCCCCTCCCTCCTCCACCTCCCTCCCCTCCCTCCTCCACCTCCCTCCCCCTCCTCCCTCCCCCACCTCCCTCCCCACCTCCCTCCCCCTCCTCCTCTCCCCTCCCCCACCTCCCTCCCCCTCCCTCCTCCACCTCCCTCCCCCCCTCCCTCCCCCTCCCTCCTCCCCCTCCCTCCCCCTCCCTCCTCCCCTCCCTCCCCCTCCCCCCTCCCCTCCCTCCCCCTCCCCCCTCCCTCCCCCTCCCCCCCCTCCCTCCTCCCCCTCCCTCCCTCCCCCTCCCTCCTCCCCCTCCCTCCCCCTCCCTCCCCTCCCTCCTCCCCTCCCTCCCCCTCCCTCCCCTCCCCCCTCCCTCCCCCTCCCTCCCCCTCCCTCCCCCTCCCTCCCTCCCTCCTCCCCCTCCTTCCCCCTCCCTCCTCCCCCTCCCTCCTCCCCCTCCCTCCTCCCCCTCCTCCTCCCTCCTCCCCCTCCCTCCTCCTCCCTCCTCCTCCCTCCCCCTCCCTCCTCCCCTCCCTCCTCCCCCTCCCTCCCCCTCCCTCCTTCCCCTCCCTCCCCCTCCCTCCCCCTCCCTCCCCTCCCTCCCCCTCCCTCCTCCCCTCCCTCCTCCCCCTCCCTCCTCCCCCTCCCTCCCCCTCCCTCCCTCCCCCTCCCTCCCTCCCCCTCCCTCCTCCTCCCTCCCCCTCCCTCCTCCTCCCCCTCCCTCCCCCTCCCCTCCCTCCCCTCCCCCTCCCTCCCCCTCCCTCCCCCTCCTCCCCCTCCCCTCCCCTCCCTCCCCCTCCCCTCCCCCTCCCTCCTCCCCCTCCCCTCCTCCCCTCCCCTCCCCCTCCCCTCCCCCTCCCCTCCTCCTCCCCTCCTCCCTCCCCCTCCCCCTCCCTCCCCCTCCCTCCCTCCCTCCCTCCCTCCCTCCCTCCCCCCCTCCCTCCCCTCCCTCCCCTCCCTCCCCCTCCCTCCCCCTCCCTCCCCCTCCTCCCCCTCCTCCCCCTCCCTCTCCACCTCCCTCCTCCACCTCCCTCCCCCCCTCCCTCCTCCACCTCCTCCCCCCCTCCCTCCTCCACCTCCCTCCCCCCTCCCTCCTCCACTCCCTCCCCCCTCCCTCCTCCACCTCCCTCCCCCCCTCCCTCCCCCCCCTCCCTCCCCCCCCTTCCTCCTCCACCTCCTACCTCCCCCTCCCTCCTCCACCTCTACCTCCTCCTCCCTGCTCCACCTCTACCTCCTCCTCCCTGCTCACCTCTACCTCCCCCTCCCCACCCATCTCCCCAACCACCTCCCCCACCAAATCTGACTCTCTCCACCATCTCATCCTCCTCCCTTCCCTCACATCCCTCGCCATCCATGTTGTGTGGCACAACCATTGTGCAGAATGGGATAGACTTCGAACAGATCTGGAAACTCAAGACTGGGCCGTCAGCGGCAAGGGAATCGTACTCCCCACAATCTGCCTCATGGCCCGGCATAGCCCCCACTCAACCATTACCACCAAGCCAGGGGATCAACCCTAGTTCAATGGAGACTGCAGGAAAGCGTGCCAGGAACAACACCAGGCAAACCGAGAATGGGGTGTCAACCTGGTGAAGTTACGACATCGGACTACGTGAGCGCCAAACAGCAAGTAATAGACAGACTAAGCAATTCCACAATGAATGTATCATATCTAAGCTCTGCAGTCCAGCCATCCAGCCGTGAATCATAGAATTTACAGTGCAGAAGGAGGCCATTCGGCCCATCGAGTCTGCACCAGGTCTTTGAAAGAGCACCCTAAGCCACACCTCCACCCTCTCCCCATAACCCAGCAATCCCACCCAACACTAAGGGCAATTTTGGACACTAAGGGCAATTTATCACGGCTAATCCACCTAACCTGCACATCTTTGGACTGTGGGAGGAAACCGGAGCACCCAGAGGATGGTGGACAATTAAACAACTCACTGGAGGAGGCGCCACAAACATCCCATCGTAAACGATAGAGAATACCCAGCACATGTGTGCAAAAGACAAGGCTGAAGCATTCGCACCAATCTTCAGGCCAGAAGTGCCGTGTGGATGATCCGTCTCTGTCTCCTCCGGAGGTCCCCGGCATCACAAATGTCAATCTTCAGCCCATACGATTCACTCCACGTGATATCAAGAAATGGCTGAAGACACTGGATACTGCAAAGGCTCTAGGCCCTGACAGTATTCCGGCAATGATCCTGAAGACTTATGCTCCAGAACTTGCAGTGCACCTGGCCAAGCAGTTCCAGTACAGCTGCAATACTGGCATCTCCCGTCAATGTGGAAACTTGCCCAGCTGTGTCCTGTGCACGAGAAACAGGACAAATCCAACCGCCTCGCCCCCCTCGCTCCCCGGCCCCCTCGCTCCCCCGGCCCCCTCGCTCCCCCGGCCCCCCTCGCTCCCCCGGCCCCCTCGCTCCCCGGCCCCCCCTCGCTCCCCCGGCCCCCCCCTCGCTGCCCCGGCCCCCTCGCTCCCCCACCCCCTCGCTCCCCGGCCCCCCTCGCTCCCCACCCCCTCGCTCCCCCGGCCCCCCTCGCTCCCCCGCCCCCTCGCTCCCCCCGCTCTCCCGCCCCCTCGCTCCCCCGCCCCCTCGCTCCCCCGCCCCCTCGCTCCCTCGCCCTCCCCGCCCCCTCGCTCCCTCGCTCCCTCGCTCCCCCGGCCCCCTCGCTCCCCCGCCCCCTCGCTCCCCCCGCTCTCCCGCCCCCTCGCTCCCCTCGCTCCCCCGCCCCCTCGCTCCCCCGCCCCCTCGCTCCCTCGCCCCCCGCCCCCCGCTCCCTCGCTCCCCCCGGCCCCCCTCGCTCCCCCCGGCCCCCTCGCTCCCCCCGGCCCCCCTCGCTCCCCCCGGCCCCCCTCGCTCCCCCGGCCCCCCTCGCTCCCCCGGCTCCCCGCCCCCCTCGCTCCCCCGGCCCCCTCGCTCCCCCCGCCCCCCTCGCTCCCCCCGGCCCCCCTCGCTCCCCCCGGCCCCCCTCGCTCCCCCGGCCCCCCTCGCTCCCCCGGCCCCCCTCGCTCCCCCGGCCCCCCTCGCTCCCCCCGGCCCCCCTCGCTCCCCCCGGCCCCCCTCGCTCCCTCGCTCCCCCGGGCCCCCCCCCCTCGCTCCCTCGCTCCCCCCGCCCCCTCGCTCCCTCGCTCCCCCCGCCCCCTCGCTCCCCCGCCCCCTCGCTCCCTCGCCCCCCCCGCCCCCTCGCCCCTCGCTCCCCCGCCCCCTCGCCCCCTCGCTCCCTCGCTCCCTCGCTCCCCCGCCCCCTCGCTCCCCCGCCCCCTCGCTCCCCCGCCCCCTCGCTCCCTCGCTCCCCCGCCCCCTCGCTCCCCCGCCCCCCGCCCCCCTCGCTCCCCCGCCCCTCGCTCCCTCGCTCCCTCGCTCCCCCGGCCCCCCTCGCTCCCCCGGCCCCCCTCGCTCCCCCGCCCCCCTCGCTCCCCCGGCCCCCCTCGCTCCCCCGGCCCCCTCGCTCCCCGGCCCCCCTCGCTCCCCGGCCCCTCGTCCCGCTCCCCGCTCCCCCGCCCCTCGCTCCCTCGCTCCCCGCCCCTCGCTCCCGCTCCTCCCTCGCTCCCCGCCCCTCGCTCCCCCCCCTCCCTCCCCCCCCCCCCCCGCCCCCTCCCTCCCCCTCTGTCAATAGCAGCGATGTTGGGTTTCGTTGTGGGTCTGAGCAGACCTGCTGTGCGTTGCTTATATAAACGCACTGGATCTCCTCACACCCTTGCAGGAAACACCCCCCCCCCCCCCCCCCCCCCGCCACAGCAGGAGCTTTAAAATACACACATGGGAGCAGTGAGGATGTGGCTGTGATCGAGGTGTCAGAGTGAAACAGCTCGGGGGTTCGCCCTGATTGGTGGGCACTGGAGTTTCCCAAATGACCTCTCAGTCTAACCGCATGAAAGCTGAAACCTTCCCACCACCAGCATCTTTATATCAAAAACAACCTTCATTGGCAGCCTCGGTGTTTGTGTGTAAAATAGCAACTGCTATGGTCACTGGGAGATGTTGGAGCAATAACAATGTCTATTCGGAAGGGTATTGAACCATGGCCGCCGCCTCCAAATTGCATTCATTTGTATTGATTAAGCTGCAAATATACCTGATCCGTTTATTTCCTGGGGTGGGTTGGTGGGTTCAGCCGCACCTGCCGTTGGTCACTTGGCGAAGCTGTGAAATTCCAATATATCATTCCCCCTCACCCTACCCAACAGCAGCACATCAAATTGCACTCTTTGACGGATAAGATGGCACAGTGGTTAGCACAGAGCCAGGATCCCGGGTTGAATTCCGACCTCGGGTCACTGTCTGTGAGGGGTTTGCACGTTCTCTCCCCCCCCCCACCATGTCCGCGTGGATTTTCTCCGGGTGCTCCGGTTTCCTCCCACAGTCCAAAGATGTGCGGGGTTCAGATGGGGGAGTGGGCCTGGGTGGGGTGTACTCTTTGGAGGGTGGGTCAGCCCGGCTGGGCTGAATGGCCTCTCTCTGCACTGCAGCTATCCTATGAAAGGTTGTCCATGTGCGGTTGCATTTGGTTTACAAGGGGGGGGGCACACAGCAATGTGGTTGACTGCCCCCTGAAATGGCCGAGCAAGCTGATCGCTTCAAGTGCAATTATGGGTGGACAACAACTGCTGGCCATGCCCACGTCCCATAAACAACCCCCCCCCCCCAGCTTTAGTGCCCCATTCAACATCAAGCAAACTTTCAGAAACTCAAACGGAGGCCATTCAGCCTGCTGTGCCTGTGCTAGCCCCAGTGAGCGCCTTGGGATGTTTTATTACGTTCAGAAATGCAAACATCTCTCCCCTTCTCCTGTCCAGTTGACATTTGCGGAATGGGAAGTCTGAGTGGGGAATACTAACCACACCCTAAATAACAATATAATTATTGTGACATTACCCCCATATGAATTTTAAACCTTGAATAAGAACATCAGTGGGTGCTCCTCTCCGCACCATAGCTGAATAGATAATGGAACTTGTACTGATAATGCACTGCGATTGCACCAACAAATCTGTGCACATAAGATGCGATATAGGTCACTGTCTGTGCGGAGTCTGCACGTTCTCCCCGTGTCTGCGTGGGTTTCCTCCGAGTGCTCCGGTTTCCTCCCACAAGTCCCGAAAGACATGCTTGTTAGGTGAATTGGACATTCTGAATTCTCCCTCCCTGTACCCGAACAGGCGCCAGAGTGTGGCGACTGGGGGATTTTCACAGTAACGTCATTGCAGCGTTAATGTAAGCCGACTTGTGACCATGAAGATTATTATTACAAAAAGCTCAAGGCATGGAATACATTGCCCATGCTGCTGCTGGTGCTCTCTGTTGGAACATAGGGGAAAGAATGGCAAGTGGAGCACTCAACACGATGCAGTGGAGTATTTGGAGGGAGGAGTGGGTTGGATGTTGGATGAAATGCCTTGGGGGCGGGGCGGGGGGGGAGTAAGTGGGAAGGTTTTAAATTGGGGGCAGGGGAGAGCAGGGTGTGTGATGATCCCTGAAATCAGACTGAGGCCATTTTTCCCCGAGTTCCTCTTTGGCTCAGGTTATCACTTGCTATGCACGGTTAACGTGATGTCATCCAAAAATCTGCTGCCTGTGCCTCAACTCGCTGCCTGTCCTGTTCCCCTGTTACCCCAGTTCTCACTGACCTACAGTAGCCGTGGTCAAATAAAATCTTGATGTTAAAATTCTCATCCTTTTTTTTCAAATCCCTCCCTGGCCTCTCCCCTATCTCTTTAGTCTCCTCCAACCCCCTGAGATATCTGTGCTCCTCTAGTTCTGACCTCTCAATCATAATTGCTCCACCATTGGAGGCCATGTCTTCAGTTGCCAAGGCCTCAAGCTCCAGAATTGCCCTTCTATTCCTCTCGGCCTCTCTACCCCACTTTCCTCCTTTAGAACCCTTCAAAACCTACCTCTTCAGCCAAGCTTTTGGTCATCGCCCTATTATCTCCGTGTGTGGCTGAGTGCCGTATTTTGTTTTGTAATGTTGCCGTGAAGCATCTTGGAATGTTTCATTGAATTAAAGACCTTACTGATGTAAGTTGCTGTTTTTAGCATGGGCTAACATTGAAATTTGCTTTTCACGAGATGTGGGTTCCGTTGGCGAGGCCAGCGTTTGTTGCCCAGCCCTGATTGCCTTTGCGATGGTGGTGGTGAGCTTCCTTCTTGAACCGCTGCAGCCCATCCGGTGTGGGGATGTAACCCCATCCCTGCACGGTGCTCTTAGGGAGGGAGTTCCAGGATTTTGACCCAGCAATAGTGAAAGAACGGCGATATGTTTCCAAGTGCGGCTTGGTGGAAGCTTGATGGTGGTGTTCCCGTGCATCTGCTTTCCTTGTCGTTCTAGGTGGTAGAAGTCGTGGGTTTGGAAGGTGTTGCTGAAGGATCCTTGGTGAGTTGCTGCGGAGCACCTTGTGGACGGTATGCACGGCTGCCACTGTGCGTTGGTGTTGGAAGGGGTGAATCTTTAAGGTGGTGAATAGGGTGCCAATCAAGCGGGGCTGCTTTGTCCTGGATCGTGTTGAGCTTCTTGGGTGTGGTTGCAGCTGCACTCATCCAGGCAAGTGGAGAGTATTCCATTACACGCCTGACTTGTGCCTTGTTGATGGTGGACAGGCTTTGGGGATTCAGGAGGAGAGGTACATGGCGCAGGATTCCCAGCCTCTGACTTCCTGTTGTGACCACAGTATTTATACGGCTGGTCCGGTTCACTTTCTGACCAATGGTAACCTCCAGGATGTTGCATGCGAGGGTTTCTGTGACGGTAATGCCATTGAATGTCAAGGGGAGATGGCTGGATTCGCTGTTGTTTTAAATGGCCATTGCCTGGCGAATGTTACTTGTAACATATAACAGCAGAAACCAATCCGTAACATATAGATACTGATAAATATCCCAACTGTTTAACATTACAGGCAAAGCAAATATGCTTAAAAAGCAAAATATTGTGCCAAAAAGCAAAATCTGAAATTTAAATAGAAATGTTGGAAATACTCCGCAGGTCTGACTGCATCTGTAGAGAGAGAATCAAAGTTAATATTTTCAGGTCGCTGAGCTTTCATAAGAACTGTTACCCTAACTTCTGTCATCAACGTGAAACATGCATTCTGTAACATAGGTCAGGGGCTGGAAACTCTGCAGCAAGAACTTACCCCAGATCCCTCGCCACCCTCTCGAGGACAGTTGGGGATGAGCAACAGACACTAATCTTGTCAATGATGTGTGCACCCCACAAAAGGTTTTTTAAAGAAGCACTTTTCTCCACAGGAGCCCCATCGAGCAAACATAACACCAAGCCCAGTAAATAAATACTAGGACAGTTGGCCAAAAGTCTGGTCAAAGAAGTAGGTTTGGGAAGCAATTTAAATGAGGAGAGAGTATAAGGGAGCGAATTTCATAACTTCAGGCCAATGCAATCGATGGCAAGGCCAGCATTAGTGGAGTGTTGAAAATTAGGGGTGCATTAGAGGCCAGGATAGGAAAAATGTAGTGATATCTCAGAAAGCTGCACACCTGGAAGTAGTTAGAGCAGGACGTTAGCTATGTTCAAGTTTATGGAAGATGCAAAATGGAGGGACGGGCCATGGGAGCGTGGGAATCCATTGAGTCTGAAGCTAACAATGGGATGGATAAAAAATATCAGCACCTGATAGACAGGGCCAGAGAACTGGTGGTGTTACTGGGGTGGATGCCATCACTCTTGACACTGGAGAGGCTATGGGGTTGGAAGTTCATTTCAGGGTCAAATAGGACTCCGAGGTTCTGAATAGATTGGTTCAAGCCTTAGGCACCAGCCAGGGAGAGGGATGGAGCCGATTGCTAGGGAATGGAGAGTGTGACAGGAATGAAGGCAAAGGCTTTGATCTTGCCAATACTTAATTGGAGAAAACCTCTGCTCGCGCAAGACTACACGCGCAAGACAAGTGGTGAGGTAGAACTGGACATCATCAGCATCATGCAGACTGTAGTGCTGTGTTTTCTGATAATATTGTTCAGAGGCAGCATGTAGGTGTGAAATAGGAGGGGGACATGTACAGAATGTAACCCTGCATTAATAATAATCTTTATTGTCACAAGTGGGCTTACATTAACACTGCAACAAAGTTACTGTGAAAAGCCCCTAGTCGCCACACTCCGGCGCCTGTTCGGGTACACAGCGGGAGAATTCAGAATGTCTAATTCACCTAACAAGCACGTCTCTCAGGACTTGTGGGAGGAAACAGGAGCACCCGGAGGAAACACGGAGAGAACGTGCGGACTCCGCACAGACAGTGACCCAAGCCGGGAATCGAACCCGGGACCCTGGGCTGTGAAGCAACCGTGCTAACCACTGTGCTACCGTGCTGCCCCAGGAAGATAAGTGGTTAATTATTTTGGGGTCTGTGTAGCTGCTCCTTTATTTGGGCAAAGCAAGGGTTACCAAATGCTGATAATTAGTCTAGGGTGTGCAAAGTATTCCCCTTTGAATAATGCCAAAGAATCTTTTATTTCCACTGAGTGGGCAAGGGAGCCACGGCTTAATATTTCATCCAAGAAAAGAGATCATTGTCGGTGCCGCATTCCATCAGTCCCGGACTGAAGTGTCAACCTGGATTGTTTTCAGGTTCCAATGTCCCTGGAACTGCTTGCTTCCCACTTCAGTCTTTTGTCCGTCTTCCACTTGGGCTGTCTGTCTCTCTATCCCCCCCACTTCCACCATGTTTCCTGTTAAACTTGTTGTCTCTCTATTTCTGTCTCTGATCCTCATTCTGCGAAGAAAGGTTGAAGAGGTTGGGCCTGTACCCACTGGAGTTTAGAAAGAATGAGAGGTGATCTGAAACACTTGCGTTCCTGAGGGGATTTGCCGGGGTGGATTCCAGGAGGATGTTTCCACTTGCGGGGAGGAGACTAGAATCCGGTAGGCGCTGTGCGAGAACAAGAGGCCTAAAATTTAAGATGGCGATGAGGAGAATTTCTCTTCTCTCAGAGGATCGGTAGTCTGTGGAATTCTCTTTGCCAGGGAGTAGCGGAGGTTGAGACATTGGCGGATCTTTGGTAAGCAAGGGGGTCAAGGGTTATGGGGGGGGGGGGGGGGGCAGACGGCAAAGTGGAATTGAGACGGCAGCCAGATCAGCCATGAGGACTTGTCATGGGAGTGTCTCTTTAAGAAATGTTTTGTATTATCAAATGGCTTCAGTGACGTCATTGTGTGGGTGGAGCTGGGCTGTGGCTCTGTGTTTTTAGTTTCGTTTTTGAGCTGGGAGATGGCTGTGGCTGAGTTTTATTTTCGTTTACACATTTGGAAGCTGTATTCAGACAGACAAGTATCTTGAAGTGTCTCTCTCTACCTTCAGTTTAAAAGCTGCCTCCAGATCACTTGATAACTTAAAAGTAATAACAGTTTCCTGGAAGGAATTCAAACCTACTGTTTTGGTAAAAGGGTATACTGGTGTATTGGATGTTGTTATTAAATTGAAACAGATAAGGGAAGTTATTAAGAGTTATCTATAGAGTGTTGTAGCTGTGTAGGGTATTTATGTTTGTAATTGATAAAAATGCGTGTGTTTATAAAAATGTTAACTGAATTCGTAGAATAAACGTTATTTTTGATTTAAAAGTACTTAAGGCCTCTGTTGAATAACATCTGTAAGGTGCTACCCGTAACCAAAATCTATAAACTGTTGTAAGTCAGGTGAACTCCATGATATACTGTAGAGTTTTCTAAACCCTGGCCCATAACAGACTCGAAGGGCTGAATGGCCCACTCCTCTTCTGAACGTCTGTGTTCCTATGTGGTTTGGTGTCGTGTTTTATGTGACAATTGCTCCTGCAGTAACTTGGAGTATTTTACTAGATTAAAAGGTGCTGTAAGAATATGAAGATAAGATGTTGCGGAGTCAGGTGAGATGGGAGTGAATACATTGGTCTTGGTATCCATGGATCATGTTCCTCCTTGTCTCCTATCACTATGCCAGAATATTGAAACACAAAATGGACATATAGCAGAATAAATAATTAATAAATGCGATCCATATTAAGAAAGAATTTACACCTGTGCACTCACACTTCCATTGCAACATCAGTATGCCACAAACCATCAAGTTTGTACTTTTTTCATTATATATTATATAATATAGAGAAAATGCCGGGTAAACTCAGAAGGTCTGGCAGCATCTGTGGAGAGAGAAACAGTTGATGTTTCAAATCAAGATGACACTTTTCCAGAACTGAGGGATAGGGATGTAGTGAATTATATATTTGGAGAGGGGACAGAATAGAAGGTTGGAGCGAAGGAGAGATTGACAAAGGTGTCATGGATACAAGACTAAGGGAGTGTTAATGGTGCCATTAAGTGTTGAAGTGTAATAGTAGCATAAAGGTAGGTTAGAGGAATGTGTGAATAGGATAACAAAGCTCAGTGGAGCATCACTGAAAAACAGGGGGCAGATGGCCCTGTGAGGGAGTTGTTGTTTTGGGACAAACCAAGGAAACCAAAAACAAAAGGGATCAAGATGGATGGGAAAGTTCACAGTCAAAAGTTGTTGAACTCGATGTTGATCCCAGAGGCTGTAACGTGTCTAATTGGAAGAGAAGGGGCGGGATTCTCCGATCGGCGACGTCATAATCGCGATCGGCCAGAGAATCCGCGTTTATGCTGGAATCGGGGGCGGTGCCGTTTTGGTGATGCTCCGCCCCCTCAAAAACGTTGTACGCGGTCACCTGAGGCCCTTCCCCCGATGCCCTGCCCCCGATGGGCCGAGTCCCCGCTGGTATGGGGCGCGTGTCCTCACAACCTTCGGCGATCTCGGGTGGCGGCTGCGGACGGTGTTGGTTGGGGGGGGGGGGGGAGCTGGGTCTGGGGGTGGCGAGGGGGGTTACATTGGGGCAGTTTTTGCAGGCTGGGTCTGCGCGCGGCTGGCGCATGCTGCACGGCGCCATGTGCCTGCACGGCCAGGCACCTGCCCATTCTGCGGCCGCTGAATCTGAGAATCCAGCCCAAGGTGTTCCTCCAGTTTTGTTGGGCTTCACTGAAGAATTGCAGGAGGCCAAGGACAGTCTCGTGGGGCATGAGAACAGGATGCTGAGTTGAAATGACAAAGTGACTGGATGGGTGGGTCATGCTTGTGGACGGAACGAAGGTTTTCCACAAAGCAGTTACCCGGTCTGCGTTTAGTCTCCTCAATGGGGCGGCACGTTGGCACAAGTGGTTAGCACTGCTGGCTCACAACGCCAGGAACCCGGGTTCCATTCTGGCCTTGGGTGGCTGTAGAGTTTGCATGTTCTCCCAGTGTCTGCATGGGCTTCCCACAGTGCAGAGATGGGCAGGATAGGTGGATTGATCATGCTAAATTGCCCCGTAGTGGCCAAAGATGTGCAGGTTAGGTGGGGTGACGGGGGTAGGGTGGGGGAGTGGGCCTAGCTAAGATGATCTTTCAGAGTATTGGTGCAGAATTGATGGACAAAATGGCCTCCTCCTGTACTGTAGGAATTCTATGAATGTAGCAGAAACCCCATTGGCAGCAGTGAGTATAGTAGACCAAGTTAAAGATTTGCAGGCAAAATGTTGTTTTAGCTGAAAGGAGTCTTTGGGCTCTAGGACAGGGAGGAGGAAAAGGGGCAGGTGTTACACCTTCTGCGATGACGAGGGAAGGTGCCATGGGAAGGGAATGAAGGATTCGGGGGCGTTCTATTAATGTCAATAGAAAATAAATTGTTCCAAAAGTCTTCCTTGCACGTATATTTTCAGACTCGTGTTATTCATTGCTGCAAGCTTGTGAGTCGATACCTCAGTGTATGGCAGCTACATTCCAGGAGTGTTTCCATCTGTCATCAAGCCCTGGCTGCCCTGTCAAGATGTCCTTACTAATCCTTTGAGAAAGGATCTGTTTCTCTTGAAATCCATCTTTTTCGCCTGAAAGAAGCGATGATGCTTTTTGATCCGTTTTGATTCCACGTTTTAACACTGGCAGATAAACTGGGATACAGCAGTCTTGGATTGTTTTAATTTCCTTGTGCATGTATACCTCAATAGAATAGTTATGGTATCGTTTTTGTTTCTAAAGCGTGTCCCCATTGTTCGAGCCACAAAGCAGACAAATTCTTCCTGCTTTATTGATCAATGTGCAAGCTGCTTTTCAGATCTTCAAATTCCTGTTTTTACAATGGAGCGAGTGTCATCAGGCTTTGCTAGCTGATAGCTCATCTCGCCTAAAGGTCCTCCACGGCTCCTCAGATCAGTACATTGCTGAATTTTCTTTTCTCTATTCATTCATTTTTTTAAAACAAAATGTATTTTATCACATGTATCAAAACAGGTTACAGCGAACTAACACCCCGGGAAACATACTTCCCAACAATCAGCTATACAGTCTGTACAGATTTTCTCCCTTTTTCACCCTCCCCCACGATGAACAGCCCCTCAAAGGGTCACAAACATCCCCCACCTTTCCTCAAACACCCCTGAAGAACCCCTTAACTCATACTTTATCTTCTCTAACCCGAAGATCGTACAGGTCACCCAACTAAGCCGCTACCTTCTCTATTCGTTTAAGGGATATGGCGTGGCTGGCCAGAATTTATTGCCCATCCGTATCTTCCCTGTGGATCTGGATTCACATGTTGGCCAGACTGGGTAAGGCTGACAGGTTTCCTTCCCAAAAGGGCATTAGCGAGCCATGTGGGTCCTTACGACTATCAGCAATGGTTTCATTAGACTTTTTAATTCCAGGTTTTTATTGATTTCAAATTTCACCATCTGCTGTGGTGGAATTTGAACCTGGATCCCCAGAGCATTACTCCGGGTCTGTAGATTGCTAGTGTCATGTGAGAGCACCTTTAAGAAATGGGTGTTTATCAAATAGCTGCAGTGATGTCAGAGTGTGGGTGGAGCTGGGCTGTCTGTCTGCTTTTACTTTTGAGCTGGCAGCTACAGTGTGTTTAGTTTCGTTTTCAGAGTTGGAGCTGCATCCAGCCAAACAAGGTGCAATTTTGATCTTTCTCTGCATGAAAAGAAGTCTTCGGATCACTTGCAAATTTAAAAGTGATAACTGCTCTCAGTAGAGAATTTAAATCTGCTGTCTTTGTTAAAGAGGGTATTTGTCTTATGGATGTTGCTAGGAAAGATTAAGGGTTACTTAGAGAGTACTGTATTCTTTGGGGGGGAGTAATTGAGTTGATAGTTGCTAAGATGTTTACTGTGTGTTTATAAAATGTTAACTGGATTCATATCATAAACATTGTTTTGTTTTAAAAGTGCTTTAGTTCTCTGTTGCATCCCACCTGTAGCGTGGGCCCTTGTGCTCCCCATTACCAAAATCTATTTAAAGTTGTGGGTCAGGTGAACTCCATGATACACTTTGGGGTTCTCTAAACCCTGGCCCGTAATAATAGTGTCAGTCCCACTCGGCCACCAGCTCCCCAGGGGCATTGGTGTGTCAAATGGAGCACTTTGAGTCTCAGGTTTTTTATTCCCCACCCGAGATTCTTCAATATGACATTCAAGGGAGATAACAGGGGTCGCGTAAGGTAGTCAGGACTCTGCATTTATCTTGACCTTTGTCCGCTTGCTTGCATGTCATCTCAGCTGCTGTGTGCGAATGAATATTTTACACAAGGTTCACACATTGCCTACACAAAAGTAAATAGTGCCAAACCTTGATTAGATCACTTATAATTGCTGTGTGCAGTTCTGATTGTCATGTTCCAAAAAGGATATTGAGACACTGGAGAGGATGCCGAGAAGATTTGCAAGGATGATACTATAAATGTGTGGGTTTACGTGTCAGGAAAGGGTTGCCAGGCTGGGTCTCTGATGTCTGGGGGAAAAGATGTCTGGGTGACCTAACGGTGGTCTATACAATTGTGAAAAGTTTTGAGAGAGTGGGTCCAGTGAGAATGTTTCCTCTGGTGGAGAACAGCGTAACTGGAGACCATGAATATAAAACGGTCACCAAGAAATCCGGCGAGGAATATCGAAGAAACGTCGTCTTGCTGAGACTGGGGTGGGAATGTGGAACTTGGCTACCACACAGATTGATTGAAATGAATAGTTTGGACGAATTTAAGTGAATACAGGTTTGTGATGGTGGAGTTAGATGAGGAGAGATGGGAGGAGGCTCAAATGGACCATGAACACCAGCGTGGACGAGTTAGTCCACAGGGCTTGTCTCTACCTTACATTGTATGTATGTAAACGAGGGCACGATTTAACCAAAAAACTTTCTAAGTGTAATTTTGGGCGAATTTGGCGGGGTGTTTCCCACTGACCTTTTAGATGAGATCCAGACCAGTTATTCACCCACACTTAATCATTTTTTGGGGCCTTGTGGAGTTTCTCCCCAGTCAAACCCACACTTTGAAATGTTTTTATCACAGGGGAGCTGAACCCGTCGGCAAGACCGGCTCCTCCGAGATCAAGGTGCCATTTTGAAAGGGTGTCCCAATAGCTAGATGAGCTTGAGGGACCCCTACACCCATGGGAAATGTCAGCCCCCCCACCCCTCGCACACCTGGGCAATACCACCACCCCCCCCCACCCCCAAGTGAGGACACCCCCACAATGGGGTCACTGGGGGCCCTCCTTTTCAGGACTCCCCACCCCCCCCCCCACTTTTGGCCTCCTTCCTTTCAGGGCCCTCCCCCTTCATACCCTCCCTCATCCCCCCCCTCCTTTATTGGCATGGCCTCTCTTGGGCCCCAACCCTTGACACTGCCATCTTGGCACTGCCACATTAGCAATGCCCTCCCGGCCTGGCAGTGGCACCCAGGCACCTCTGCAATGCCAGGGCATCAGTGTCAAGGTGACAGGCTGGCAGCACCCAGGTGCCTGAGGGGGAACGATGGTGCCACCCTGCTCTATCCCCGACCACCCAGGGGGTTTCAATAGTCTGGGAAACCTCCTTGGGTGCCATTATGCCCGGTCCACATTTGTGTGGATCGGCACTAAACGGCGCCCAGTCGAGGCCTTGCTGGGGAGGCCATTAATTCCCCGGAGCCCAGAGAATCAAGATCATTTAAATATGCTGTTCTGGATCTCGGCCCGTGCGGGTGAGGTCTAGATCTCGACATCTTGCAAGGTTCGGTTGAATCTCGCCAGACATCTCAAATGTCGTGAGAGGGCCCTCATGAGATTCAGCCGCCTCGCTGCGAGACAAGGCTGTCAAGTCATATCAGATCTTCAAGTGCGGGTCCCAAGCAGCAGAGTTGGTCTCTGGAAGAGGTCACTCCATGCAGCGATGATTTGCAAGGTTTTGCAAACTGCGGCAACGTTTGACACATTAATCTGTGTCCAGCGAATCGGAGAATAGCACAACATGGAAGCATTGCGTTTGGCCCATTGAGTCTGAACCGGCACCTTTTAAAGAGCAATCCAGCTATTCTGCTCCTTTGATTTTTTTTTTTTTCCCAATGTTCTCCCAATTCTTTTCTCTTTCAAATGTTTTACAGTCCCGTTCTGAAGGCTAGCATTCAACCTCTGTCCACTGCCCAATCAGACAGTGAATCCCACATCCTATCCGCTTTGTCTGGAGAAGGATTTCCTCATCTCACCTCTGGTTCCTTTACCGATCACCTTCAGTCCGTGTTCTTTGGTTATCTGCCCATCAGGAATTGGACAGTTCCGCTCTATTTATTTTATCTAAAACCTTTCTTACCTCCATCAAATCTCCTCTTGGCATTCTCTGCTTCAGTTTATCAATGTAATTATAATCCCTCATCCCTGGACCCATTCTATTAAAACTCTCCTGCACCCTCTCCAAAGCGTTCATGTCCTTCCCAGAGTGTGGTGTCCAGGATTGGACAGAAGGCTTCAGTTTTGGGCACCAAGTTGGTTTTGTATAGGTTTAGCATGTACTCCATATGTCTACTTATAAAGCTCAGGAACCCCTATGCGTTATTAACTGCTTTGTTAATATGTCCTACTGTATTTAAAGATTTGTGCACAAACAGCTCCAGGTCTCCCTGTTCTCCCCCCCACCCCCCCCCCCACCCCACTTTAACACTGTATAATTTTGTTTGCATTCGCTCTTTTCATTCTTCAACAAAATACTGTCAGTTCAGGAAAATGTAAAAAAATTCCATGGTGGTATCGGAAGGGTAGAAGTTCCTCCTCATGTCCAGGTCAACGACCTGGATTTTCATGGACTCAGGGAGACTGCATGGACCTTTAAAACAGGCGTCCGGGACTTGATTTTGGGATTCCTGGCCCCATCCCTGGCACCCCTAATGAGGCTTGTCTGAGACCCCAAACATCCATTAGTCTGTTGAAATAGCTGCGCCAAAGTGGAACTATTTCTTGATTGGCAGCTTTTTCTCTTTGATCTAACCCATAATTCTCTTTGTATATTGACCATAAAATTAAAGAGATGTCAAGTGCTTGCTGTTTCTGCTACTGATACTTTACAGGTCTGGTTGATTGACACTTTTAGAGAACTTTTGAAAAGCAGTTTATTAACAAAAATTATAAATGAATGATTTATTTTAAAGTTTTTCACACATGTCGGGATCATTGTTTCTGTAAATAATGTATAGAATCGTAGAAAAGTTATAGCACAGAAGAAGGCCATTTGGCCCATCTTGCCCGAGCTGATCCACAAACATCCAGGTGCCCTTTCTAATCCCACCATCCTGCACCCTGGCCCATAGCTCTCTAGTTTACAGCATTAAAGGTGCAGATCCAGGTACCTTTTAAAAGAGTTTAGGGTCTCTGCTTCCACGACCAACTTGGGCAGTGAATCCCAGACTCCCCCCTACCCTCTGCACGAATAAAGCTCTTCCTCATGACCCCTCTGCATCTTCTGCCGTTTATCTTGAATCTATGTCCCCCTGGTTCTCAAATTCTCCGCCAAGGGAAACAATTTTATTCTGTCCACTCTATCTCTCCTCATAATTTTGTATGCCTCAATTAAGTTACCCCTCAGCCTCCTTTGTTCCAAAGAAAACAACCCCAACCTATCCGATCTCTCTTCATCGCTGCTGAGTGAATAGGTAGGGGAATGCCAGGCGCTGGCATGGAGGGTATGTGGGGCCATGGCGGTGGGTGGGCTGAAGGGCATGGGTTCGTATGGAAAGGGCATGGTGTGGGTGTGGAGGGGGTAAGGGCGTGGAGGGAGTGTAAGGGGTGAGAGTTAGACGGTTGTTTTCTGCTGTTGCTTTGATTGAAAGCACGGAAGCAGGCCATTTAAAGAGTCTCCGCACCCAACAGCCCCCTTTTCTGCCTCCTCACTCTTTCTGTAGGGGGGGTAACACTGCATTCCCCCCCCCCCCCCCCGGCCTCCCGCCCACCACTCACGCACACGCAACATCCAGTGATCCCCAGGGAGAGCACCCTAAACTCTTAACGACCCTCGGAGAGTAGAAACCCCATCTCATTCTGTCTGAAATGGGTACACCCTCGTTCTCGGTTCCTCCACAAAGGGAAGTGTCCTCACAGCGTCTACATTTCAAGTCCCCTTGGTATCATATATTTCACCTCTCATTCATCCCTTTACTGGCTTTGGGGCAGGTTTAAAACAAAAAAAAAGCCACATTTCTGTTGCTGGAGGCACTCTCTGGAAATGATGCCCTTTCACTTTGGTTTCCGTTCTTTACTGGAGGATAGCTTTTCAAAAGTGGCACGGTGGCACAGTGGTTAGTACCGCTGCCTCACGGCGCCAGGGACCCGGGTTCAATTCCAAGGGCAATTAGTTTCATTTTAGGAGCTAGTTTAGCACACTGGGCTAAATCGCTGGCTTTTAAAGCAGACCAAGGCTGGCCAGCAGCACGGTTCAATTCCTGTACCAACCTCCCCGAACAGGCGCCGGAATGTGGCGACTAGGGGCTTTTCACAGTAACTTCATTTGAAGTCTACTTGTGACAATGAGCAATTTTCATTTCATTTCAAAATCCGTAATGATGCAGAAACAAAACTGGGATCCTTGTCCCAAATTAAATTTAACACAAGTCCGAGGCGCAATTGATGCTTGTTGCTGTTTTTTTAAAAAAGCATAATGTGCCTAAATGCAATGAAACCCTTGCTTGGGTGGAAAATGAAGGGCAAATCATGTAGCTTAGGATAGGAGCACATTATTAGTGAAAATAATGGTACTAATCAGGATAGCTGATTAGTTATAAAACAACATATGTAGACTGAATGAAACATTACTGCAAGTGAGGTTGTCAAAAGTTGCCAGGCCTCTCGCTCTGCAACTGTTTTAACGTTGGCAGAAAATAAAGCCAAGATCAGTGAAAGCTAGCAGCGTTTGTAATCAGGTCAGTGATGATGATGGTGTGATACAGATCTTTCAGGGCGTCCAAGTTGCTGTGGCAACATGCACTTCTCCATGAACGTTGCAGTCTGAAGCTATGGATAGCGATGGGGAGAGGCTCCAACTTTCTTCCCATCACATGGCTGACTAGGAATTTCTCCTGCCTGCCATTGGTGTGTGTTGGAAGGATTTGCAGGCTGACGGACAACCCCATTGGCCATGTTATGAACACGCTTTCCTTGCCATCGAGCCCTGGAGTGGGCCACGAACCCAGAGCTACCCACTGCACCACAAGACCTCCAATCAGTATTGTATGTTTAGTAGGTCTCACAAAAGAGGTTTTGAGTCCCTTACGATTGAGCGTTCAGGCTGGGATTTTCCCATCCTGCCCGCAACAGTGCACACCTTGGGGGGGACAGGAACATTTGGAAAACAACCAAAAGTCCATTGACTCCAACAGTGGCAGCCTGTGGAAAATCCCACGTATTTATTGATAACACGTAACAATGAGCATATATGCAGGGTGTAGCCCAAACTATGAACTAATTCCATGCTTGCTTCTACACAGGTCTCAGTCCAGTCCACAACTGTCCCTAGTCTCCAGTCATGTGTCTCTTTACATCACACTGTGGGCAGTATTGTTTTTAAGTCCTACATTAACCCTGTGCAAGATAGCCTTATATTACAGTCAGGTCCGTCTCATCTATGAAATTTGCAGTGGCCATGAGTCAAGCAATCATTGGCGGAATAAGCAGCAACAACATGCAAGCTTAATCTCCAGTGCAGTACTGAGGGACTGCTACACTGTCAAAGGCGCCAACCTTCAGGTGAGATGTCTCCTCTTCCAGGTGCACCTAAGCTTATCCCATGGCTTTATGTTTAAGAAGAGCAGGGAAGTTCTCCCAGCCGCCTCAGTTAACATCTATCCCTTAATCACCTGATAAGACAGATATAACCTAACTATTAACTTCAATGCTGCTTGTGAAATCTTACTGTGCAGAGTTTGGCTGTTGTGTTTACTGAAATACAGCTCTTCAAATGTATTTAATTGGCAGGTAAACTCTCTGGAGCATCGTGAGGTTGTGAAAAGCATTGTAGAAGTATAAATCATTTCTTCCGTTGGCCTGTATGCTGCTTTTGACCATTCCCGTGCTGCTAGCACTCGGCATGCAACCCCAAAGCTGCAGCTGCTGATTCTGGTTGCTGGGGACCTTTCAGTCTCACCTGGATCTACTGCTAACTGAACTTGGTCTGCTCTTTAACTGGGGCTTCCACTGGCTGCGTGGGATCCACAAGCGGCTGCACCATCATATTAATTCTGGTTCTAGGAACGCAGCGTGAGAAATCGGCAACCTTTTTGCCCCCAAGACGTGTAGGTGTAAAGCGCACGTGGCTGATTAATGGGAATATGGTGGAATCTCGGAGATGACAAGAACTGTGCAAGTTATGCTTTTTTGGTGGTGTATGACAGCCGTACAAACAACATGTCGGCATTGCAGGATCGGTACTACTTCTCGGTGTGTACGTCTTGTTTGTGTTCTACGCAGCAAAGCATTATTTTGTTCTTGAGGTGGCAGTGCAGAATCTTACTGACAGTGCACTCGGGTTCCTTGACATTTAACGTTCGCTCAAGGCTATGAAGGAGTGATTTGAAACGTATTTACTGCAAGCTAATCCAGTAAACATGCGGTTGGCAGTAGATTTTCTCTCCAGTTGAGGTTAACATTGGTGATTTGAATGTTACAGAGTAGTAACCAATCCCGTGGGGCTACCCAGATGTCATAAATTCCCATTCTGTACATTTCTGTGTTCACATCATGAATTACGAGTGAAATTCAAACCAGTTGAAATCAGGTTTGTGATATTTGTAGTACATGTGTCTCATTGCTCGTGTATCATTGACCCGCATTTTGCAGTCAGTGATTTGTATGGCCTGGGTTTCCCCTGGATTCGGCCCTCAGTTTGAGTCTGGTGCCAAGACAGGGGAATCTTAAGGCATCTTGCAGCATTGAGGTTATCAAGTGGGGTAAACAGCCAATCACGTTGAAGCATTCCCACAGACACCAAACCCAGGACATTACTGATTACTCTCCATTTCTATTTAATTCCGACAGAGAGCAAAATAAATGATTGCCACGTACACATGGGACTAAAGTTGAAGTGGCATTAATATAAACATCATAACCTATTTAGAAAAGAATGTAAAATGCTTTTATTCAATTGGAGAAATTCAACATTTCACAAATACAAAATTTGTTTTTTAGGGTCAGTATTTATGAATTTAGAACATGATTAAAACTCTAGTTGCATTTCATTCAACAAGGTGTGACAGTTTGCAAAGGCTTTCCTCAGTACTGAGGGAGTGCTGCACCGCTGGAGGCGCTGTCATTCAGATGGGACGTTAAAACCATGATACCTGTGACCTGGCCAATATTTTTCCCTCATTTAGCATCACAGAAAAAGACTGATTAACTGGTCCTTGTATTGTTTGGGGAATTTGCTGTGTGTAAATCAACTGCTGCCTTTTCTTACATTAAAAGAGGGACTGCTACACTTCAAAGTACTTCATTGGCTGCAGAGTGCTTTTAGAGCCTCGGTGTTGTGAAAGCTGCTATATAAATGCATTTGTTATCTGTCAAAAACAACATGTTTTCATCAGTTTAGTGATTTCTAGTTAATTGTAGTCAGGTGGGAGGGGGGGGGTGGGAGGGGGGGGGGGGCGGATCTTCAGCAGTGGCCTCTATGGAAAAGCACACAATCACCGATGACAGCTTCTGGATTTCTGTAACTATCTGCGGATGGTCAGACTCCTGGAGGAGTTGTCCATTTCAGCGGAGTAGTGAAGGTGAACACTCACAGTTACACCAGCATTTATTACTGCAAACTCTTTGGAGTTTTAACCTCAATAAATCAATTAGCTCCATCTTTGCGCCCTGTGACGTGCCCCTTGTGGGGAAATCTATAACGAGAGGTCACAGATATAGGTGAAGAGGCGGTAGATTTAAAACTGAGATGAGGAGGCATTACTTCTCGCAGAGGGTGGTGAATTTGTGGAACTCGTTGCCCCCACAGTGCAGTGGAGTCTGAATCGTTAAATTGTTTCAAGAGGGAGATAGATATATTTCTGATTTTTTAAAATGGGTTAAAGGGATCTGGGGAACAGGCAGAGAGGTGGATTTGAGACCAGATCAGCCACAATTGTATTGAATGGCGGAGCAGGCTCGAGGGGCTGAATTGCCTACTCCTGCTCCTCATGTGTACTATGTTCAAGTCTCAAATTTGAAACAGCGACATGGGTTCAGCACCCGAATGGGAAACTAAATAACTCCGATGGGATTCCAGGTTTAGGTTGGAGACGCCCTTGCATAAAGCTGAAAATAACTGTTTGTGACATGCCCGTTAAAACATGGAAAGAAGGCATTGCAAGAGCAGTAATTCGTTAGTCCTGTGTTCAAAGGAAGCATGGATCAGAAGTGGGTACCACACTTCTGAGGCCAGATCTCTGATGCATGCTGTGCTTAATTACAGCTCACAGCTATGTGTATGGGCTTGATGAATTTGCCCAAACAATTTCTAGAATCAAGTGTTCAGGTCTGCTGATTATTTTCACAAGCCAGATGCTGTGTCTGGTGACATATTCATACATATTGTGGAATGCTGGGGTAAGGTACAAATGATGTATGCTTTCTTCAAATTGTTTTTTTGAAGTCTGCAAATTGAACCTCAAAGTCAGGAAAAATAAAAAGTGGTGAGTCAGTCACGTGCAAAGGAAGCAGCTAGAATTTAAATTAGGCCAACTCTGCTAATCCAGAGGGTGAAATATTGTGGCTTTGTCGAGAACACACCATAAGGCTCTGGGTTAAAGTCACATTCCAGGACTTGAGTTCTTCAATCCAGCCTGACACTCCAGTGTAGCACCACGGGTAAGTAAGTAAAGTCGCCATAGTCCCAGGTGACCAAAGGCTGCTTTCCCCTTGGAGGGGGAGAGCTGACTCGTGATTTAACCTGAGGATCACCACACCTCAGGCAGGGGGCAAGGTTGTGAAGGCGGGGCCTTCATGAATGACCTCGGCCAGTATGGGAATTGAACCCACGCTGCTGGCCTCGTTCTGCATCATGAACCAGCTGTCCAGGCAACTGAGCTAAACTGGCCTCCAGGGACAGGCACCTCTTAGAGATGCGTTCTTGAAGACTGGATTTTAAATGGAGGCTCTGCCTTCCATCACACATGGATGTAAAACTCCTATGGCACTTATTTCACAGAGGAGTTCTCCCAGGTGTATTGGTCAATATTTACCCCTTAATCAATATCAGAGGAAAACAGATGATCTGGTCATGATTACATTGCTGTTTGTGAAAGTTTGCTGTGTGCAAATTAATTGCCATGTTGACAACCTTAAAGTCGTGACTACACTTCAAATGTACTTCATTGATGTAAACCAATGATGGGAAACCTGTGGGCCGGGGGTCCCATGCGGCCCATCTGGGGTCTGAGTATGGCCCACGAGACATTATGTTGACCGTTGTTCACACGTCGGGTTGCCACATTCCGCTGATTTCCGTCTGCGTAGTATTTTTCGCACGTAAAGCAAGGGCGAGTGAAGTGAGGAGAGTGCTGATTGCTCACAACATTGACAGTGGGAGCCGTGCACTGCCTCTGTGTCCAGAATGTAAATATTTCTTTTGTTTTTATCATTTGAAGTTGATGAGTTCTATTTATATATAAATGATTCAGCATTTTCTATAACTCGTTATGAAATATTCAGCAGGCATTAAATGTATTAATCTTATTCATGGGGTCACGGTTGATGAACAAGCCCCGATTTCAATCTTGCGGCCCACTTAGATGAAGGAGGACCACTGTGTGGCCACTCACCAGCCTCAGTTTCCCATCATTACTGTGAAATATTTGGGATGTCTGGTGGTTATGAAATGTAACTAATTCTTTATGTCTCAACATGTAACCGCTGTTCCTACCTTTGCCATCTTCAAAACTTTCTACTAGCATTGTTCTCTAGATTTGGACCGAATACTATCTAATTATGTAATTGTGGGCAGCATGGTAGCACAGTGGTTAGCACTGTGGCTTCACAGCGCCAGGGACCCGGGTTCGATTCCTGGCTTGGTTCACTGTCTGTGCGGAGTCTGCAGGTTCTCCCCGTGTCTGCGTGGGTTTCCTCTGGATGCTCCGGTTTCCTCCCACAAGTCCCGAAAGAGATGTACCCGAACAGGCGCCGGAATGTGATGACTAGGAGATTTTCACAGTAACCTCATTGCAGTGTTAATGTAAGCCTACTTGTGACACTAATAAAGATTATTAGAATTATAAAAGGCTAATTATACTAAACAAATCCTGTAGTCGTCAAACTGTCCTGTGCTAAACCTACCTAAGACTATGATGCTGTCATTCTGAACTGTTGGTTTAGCGCAGTGGGCTAAACAGCTGGCTCGTAATGCAGAACAAGGCCAGCAGCATGGGTTTAATTCACGTACTGGCCTCCCCGAACAGGTGCTGGAATGTGGCGACTAGGGACTTTTCACAGTAACTTCATTGAAGCCTACTTGTGACAATAAGTGACTATTATTATTATTATTATTATGTTGTTAGATTGAGATCTGCTCATGTCCAGGGTCTTGGACCGGGAGGGTTTGGGCAGATAGGCAGGAGGTGGGACAGGGTGGGCTTAAGGGATGGAATGGGTAGGAAGGAAAGGGGATGTTGGACCTAACCGGGGTGGGGGGGGGGGGGGGTAATGCCCCATTAGCGGCAAAGGGCAGCCTCTGAAATCTATGTGTCTACTGATGATGCTTCAAACAAAACAAGTCTCTGATTTTAAAAAAAGCCATTTAATGCACAGAAATTCCTCAAGCAAATCTATTATGAAATCAAATATTGGTATTCCATAACCACTTGGAACTGTCAATCAACTGCTCTCTTAACATGCAACCCCTACGATAATGTAACTTTGTAAAATCAGTCATTGCAACGCAATCCTATAATGAGAACCCTCGGGTTGTGTCAACAGGCAGAATAATATATCAAACACTGGTTTGTTCTGAACTCCAGAATTAATTTTTTTTTAAAGCCCAGCAGAGTTAAATCCATTGACAGCTTTGACAGTTCCAATGAGTTTGAACAGTTCTTTGACAGCTTCACAGTTCTTTGAAAGTACAAATAAGTTTATGCACTTTTTGCACAGTCATGTCTACTTTCAACAATTCCAAAGGGTGCATTACCTATCTAGTGTCTTACCTATCCCAAAGAGTGACTTACCTCTCCCAAAGGTGTTCTGATATCATATTGATAGGGGTACCTTACTTTAGCTCTTACCTGGTCCAATCTACACATGCCAGGTTTCAAAAATAGGAAATGCTGTGTTCGGGGCAGGATTTTGGATATTTTGCCCTCTGTCATGGCGAAGATCTGGGTCTAAGATTTAAATAAACTTTCAATCTGTTTCCTATATCACATGTATTAAGAACAGAATCGGGTCTGAATCTTTTAAATTGAATAGTTCTAATCTGGGATGCCCCAAAGACCAACTTAACTAACCCAATAAAATCGTAGACACAGATGTAAGTTCCAATCTATTTTCCCTTGGGGAAACAATGGGTGTATTGTCAGCTTTTTTTTTTGTGGCTCCTCTTGAGATGGAGCGAACAGCTGCAGTCTTGCCCAGTGCTGCATCAAGCAATACAGTCAAGAGACAGTTTGTTGGACAGAGGTAGGCCTTTGGGCAGCTGTGGAGTGAGACGCCATGAGCAATGGCCACGAGTGTTTCCACTGCTGTCCTTTGATTAGGCCCCTGAAGTTTGTGTGAGCTTAAAGTTTGATGATTATTAGTCCAACTGGATAATTTAAGGAGGAATCCTGGCTTCTTTAAACTGTCCGAATTTTTTTTTTTTTTAAATCAGAAGACTTGAGTTTTATTCTTGATATATCTTTTTGAAACTACTGAAGTCAGGCAAACTCCGGGAAGTCTGGCAGAAGATAATATTCCATTGAAGGAATCATTTAAAGGCAATGTGGTGTACACTGCATCAGAATTGAAAGGAGATGAAGCCCACTCGTCTTCTTCGATAGTTGCAATCTACAGAGCGATCGTATGATTGGTGTTCTGAGTGTTTGGTTTCTTTATGCGTGTACTGTACTGCATGTGAAGAACTGCACTGAACCTCATTTCAGTTTGAGCTCAGTTGGGAAGGTTAAATGTGCAATGTAAATAACGGTGCTGCTTGGAGTTTACACAATTGGCCTATCTTCCAATTCAGAGAGTTGCTCGCTCGATGCTTTTCTACACAGGTTATAGTTAACCGGCAATGAGGTGCTGAGTGATGTCTCCCTGGCAGGATTGAGGTTTTAATCATACTTTTAGAGGTGTTGTGGAACATTAGAAGCATGGAGACAGAGCCCACAATAGGTGCCCAGCATGTGCAGGTTGGGTGGATTGGCCATGCTAAATTGCCCTTCGTGTCCAAAAAAAGGTTAGGAGGGGTTATGGGGATAGGGTGGAAGTGAGAGTTTAAGTGGGTCGGTGCAGACTCAATGGGACGAATGGCCTCCTTCTGCACTGTATGTTCTATGACTAAATGTGGAGCGTTTTGGAAGATCTGAACTCATGGGAATGATGTCTGGTTATACACCTCAAGTTCCCGTAACCTTGCAGGGCTGCGGACCAAATGCTGGAAAGTGGGATTAGGCCGGATGGCTCATTTGTTGGCCCACATAGAAACAATGGGCCAAGTGGCCCGTCTCGGTGCAGTAAGCTTTCTATGGTTCTGTCTTTTTTTTAAAAAACTAATTCATGGGATGTGGGGTCGCTGGCCAGGCCCGCATTTATTGCCCATCCCTAATTGCCCCTTGAGAAGGTGGTGGTAAGCTGTTTGTTTGATGAATTGTTCTTTTGGATCTTGCTCGAGGAGGAGGGGGATGGGAGCAAAATCCCAGCTATAGGGCGCAATTCTCAAAAAAGGGAGCAAAGTCCCCTCGCGAGCGTGTTTAACCGCGTGCTTCCCGGCACTCTCAGTGCCGAGAAACACATGGCAATTCAATGTGGGCCTGAACGGGGAACGCACGGCCGCACACCCGCTCCGTTTTGTACAGTGGGGAACTCCACCCGCCGGAACCTCCCATGGCAGTGCCATGCCAGCTTGAGTGCCACCTGAGCAGGCAGGCACCCAAGTGGCACTACCAGGGTACCCAAAGGGCATGCAGCTGGGAGCCTCCGATCCCCTGGGAGGGCCCATTAGTGCCGTTCCAGTACCAAACGGCACCCGCCCGAGGTCTCTGAGGCGAAGGGGTTGAATCCCCAAAGCCTCTGGTACCTGGGGAATCCACACCGCTCACTGCCTCGCTCTAATATGCAGATTTGCTAAAAGGCGGTCCCGCGCATTGTGGGTAGGATTCACATCACAACGCCTCGTGCGATTGTGTTGAATCTCTCAAGGCGCTGTGAGCCGGGTTGGTCCCAGGAGTGGGGTATCCCGCCTTTCACTGGCCACGCTGTGCTGCAGCGAGCTGCTTTTCCAACACAGCGTGGTCAGAGGATCGCTCCCATAGTCTATAAGCCCAGTTTGTGACTAGTAGGTTTCCGTACTGGCAGCAAAACCATGTACAATTACCTCGAACTCTGGAATACAAGTTCAACCTTAATTTGTGCTTTTTTTTCTTGGTGTTAATTATTGTATATTTAATCCGGTTCCTTTCAGCTCTTTCAGCTGAACATTTGCTTCTCAGAAAGCTGAGCAATATTTTATAGATATCACAGAGCACGGTGGCATAAAATTCTGCTGCCAATGTTACTGGAGCAGTACGAATCTTTACAGTGCAGAATGAGGCCATCCGGCCCATCGAGTCTGCACCGGCCCTTGGAAAGAGCACCCGAGTGACGCCCACGCCTCCAGTCTAACCCGTAACCCAATAACCCCAATTAACCTGCAGATCTTTGGACTGTGGGAGGAAACCCACGCAGACACGGGGAGAAAGTGCAAACTCCACACAGACAGTGACCCGAGGTCGGAATCGAACCCGGGTTCCTGGCGCTGTGAGGCAGCAGTGCTAACCACTGTGCCACCCACATGGGAAAGATAAATGAACAAACCTCCGGTCTGCTGTGTTCAAAACATTAATCTGTCAATCAAAGGTTAGTAAAAGGTACTGCACTGTGAAATTGAATTAATGCAAAGCACTTCAAAGGATCTCTGGGGATTCCAAGGCTTTTCAAGTGCCGTGGGCTTTTGAGGAAGGCTCATACACTTCAAAAAGTAGCAGTTTCAAAAGCATAGGACTGAGGGAGCAGATGTGTGGAAAGGGAAAGTCTTCCTGGCTTGATTCTTCAATGAACTGTCTGATCTGCTCGTCCGCTGTCGGGCAGAGCAGTCCACAGTGAGAAGGCCACTTCAGAGTTTAAACGGGTCAGACTAAGATGATGATTTTGAACCGCCGGCTGACTGAGATCACCATGCCAAGAGTTAGCTGGAGGCTGCACAGGGCTGGACATGGGACCCCCATCCCAGGGGAGGGTCCCGAGGTCAACCCCTTATCCCCAACCCAAGGCCACCCAAGACCCTTGGGGGGGGGGGCAGAGGAGCACATGAGCAATGGACTAACTTCCTTAACCCCCCTTGGGGTCCATTGCACCAGAATAACGCTGGTCAATACTTGCCGCAAAGCCGTCTCAGTGGAGTTCCCATGGGGGGGGGGGGGGGGTCGGCAAATGCCGGGGAGGTGGAGATTTGGGCTTCCAGCCCGTTAATCACATTCAGATGAATGCATGAGCTGTTAGCGGCTGGGAAAGGGTTTGTAGTCCGGCGCCGATCCTGGTTTTGGGCTGACATGGGATTCTCCGCTCGATCAGGATTCCCGATTCGTAGCGGGTGGGAGCAGAGAATCCCCCCCCCCCCCCCCCCCCCTCTGCTCCCAAGGTGTCTGGTCCTGATTAATATCTGCTGACCCCAGCGGAAGGCATGTACACTGGCGACAAGGTGAGGGCTGGCTTCAGGTGATGCTCGCCTTGGTGGAATAGCTTGCTGACTCTCTCCTTGGTGGAATAGCTTGCTGGCGCCCGTGCGAGAAGCTTGGACATGAAGGAGCTCGTGAAGCTGGACAAATTTGCTGTCACTCATGATAATGCGTTCATTCATCTCCCTCCTTTATTTAAGATAGGGGAACGAAACGTAATTAAAGGGAATTTTAACACTGAGTAACTAGTGTCACGGTGGGTAGTGTTCATGTTTCTGGGCCAGAAACCCTGGGTCCGTGTTCCAATGCCAGGTGGTCAAAGGAGGTGCATTCATAACGTGGCCAAACGGTTGAGAATCATTCAGCAAATCCTTCCAATACACCACAATGACAGGCAGTGAGAGGGGGAGAGACTCCTGGTCAGCCATGTGATGGAAAGGATGTCGGAGCCGCTACTGTCACTATCTTAGCTCCAGGCTACAACATGCATGTAAAGGTGTGTGTCATCGCAGCAACCTGGAGTTCCTAAGTGTAATGTAACACTGTCACCAAGTACAGCATGCAAACTTAGAATTATTGGTACTTGTAGAATCATTGCAAATCATAGAATTGTATAGCATATCTGGAGGCCAATTGATACTGTATGAGCACCTTTCGAACAACAATCCAGTCACTGCCATTCTCCCCTCTTTTCTCAAATTCCTGCAATTTTTCTCCTTCAAGTATTTCCTTTCTGAAATAAGATGAAATTAAATGAAAATCGCTTATTGTCACAAGTAGGCTTCAGTGAAGTTACTGTGAAAAGCCCCTAGTCGCCACATTCCGGCGTCTGTTCAGGGAGGCTGGTTCTGAAGGCTCTACTGTTGAATCTATATCCAGCACCCTATCAAGGCCAGTGAGTTTTTCCTCATGTCGCTTCAGCTCTTTTGTTAATTGCCTTAAATCTGCTTCCTCTGGGGGTCATTGTTCACGATTTTAAACACCTCTATCAAAATCTCCTCTTAGCCTTCGTTTACTCGAGGGAGAATAATCTCCGCTTCTCTCGTCCATCCGTGTAACTGTGCAGTCGCTCATCCCTGAAATCATTCTAGTAAATCTCTTCCGCACCCTCTCCAAAGTCTTGTCATGATAGGGAGATGTTAGGAACTTGGGTCCAAGATGTAGCAGGAAATTTAGGGGTTAAACAGGCTGAGGGAAAAGACTGCTGGCAGCAGAGTCAGAGGGATAGATCCACAGCTTGTGTTACCTCCTGCCATTCAGATTTAACCTTGTTTGTGGGAATACACAGCATGCCCCGGTTCAGCCAGAATGATCCACTCAAGACTCAGGGCAACCTTGAGCGACAACAGAGCCTGTTGACCTAATTGTCCGTAAATGGAAGGTTAGTTGCATATAAATGGCACAGCTTTGTTCTTTTGTAGAAACGGGATTGGGAACTCAAGATAGCCAAGATAACGATAATGGATTCAAGTCTGTCCACCTCAGGGGAGAACCTATGTTTGAGGGGCAAGGCAGAGCTTGGAGAGATAGAGGGGAAAAAAAGGCTGTTCTTAATAGCTACAGAAAGAAGGTTGTCAAAATCTTACCAGAGAAGTCATGAAAGTTGCCACCGAGGCGGTGTTTGGAAAAGAGTTCGGAATAAATGTCCCTAACAGAAGAAAAATTGCTTCGTAAATGCAAGTATTGCCTTGGCCTGTCTGTGTGAGTGGCATGAGAGTGGCATGGTTATTTTAAAATGTTGTTTAATGGGAACTAGTGTGTTGAGGTTAAGAAACTGCATGTAATCTGTTAATGTTAGAGGTGAAGTAAACGTTTAAATTTGTTTTCCTTTCTTTTGTTTTAATAAAGTTTGTTAATAAAATAACCAAACCCTATTTCTTATATTATTACTCCTGGAACAAATCGATCTTTCCGCACCGTATTAAAACTTAAAAGTTACGCCGTCTCTCAGCCATTGTTGAGGGCTGACCAGGTGTCCGTAACAGGCTTCACATTCTTCCTATAATGCGCAGAATTGGACAGAAACAAATGATAACACTGGGCTCATACAAGATTTCTATCCTATAGATATCAAACTGCAGCATTTTTAAATATTCCCTAATACCATTGTCAGGACAAGCAGCCAAATCATGAAAGATCATTTGAGTTTGAAGTTAGCAATTAGTAAAGACTTGCATTGCCATAGAACCATAGAATCCCTACAGTGCAGAAAAGGTCATTCGAGCCTTCACTGATACTCTGAAAGAGCACCCTGCCTAGGCCCACTCCTATACCCCTTGGCCGTAACCCCACCTAATCTGCACCTCTTTAGACGCTAGGGGGCAATTCAGAATGGCCGACCCACCTAACCTGCACATCTTTGGACAATGGGAGAAAACAGGAACACCCGGCGGAAACACACCCCTGTCAGCATCAACGGGGCCGAGGTGGCGATGGTGAGCAGTTTCAAATTCCTAGGGGTGCACATCTCCAAAAATCTGTCCTGGTCCACCCACGTCGACACTACCACCAAGAAAGCACAACAGCGCCTATACTTCCTCAGGAACTAAGGAAATTCGGCATGTCCACATTAACCCGGACCAGCTTTTACAGATGCACCATAGAAAGCATCCTATCAGGCTGCATCACAGCCTGGTATGGCAACTGCTCGGCCCAGGACCGCAAGAAACTTCAGAGAGTCGTGAACACCACCCAGTCCATCACACGAACCTGCCTCCCATCCATTGACTCCATCTACACCTCCCGCTGCCTGGGGAAAGCAGGCAGCATAATCAAAGATCCCTCCCACCCGGCTTACTCACTCTTCCAACTTCTTCCATCGGGCAGGAGATACAGAAGTCTGAGAACTCGCACGAACAGACTCAAAAACAGCTTCCCCGCTGTTACCAGACTCCTAAATGACCCTCTTATGGACTGACCTCATTAACACTACACCCTGTATGCTTCATCCGATGCCAGTGCTTATGTAGTTACATTGTATATTTTGTGTTGCCCTATTATGTATTTTCTTTTATTCCCTTTTCTTCTCATGTACTTAATGATCTGTTGAACTGCTCGCAGAAAAATACTTTTCACTGTACCTCGGTACACATGATAATAGACAAATCCAACTCACGCAGATACGGGGAGAAAGTGCAAAGTCAACAGTCACCCAAGGCTGGAATCAAGTCCCTGGTGCGGTGAGGCAGCAGTGCCAACCACCATGCCGCACAATGTTGATTGTGCACAACATTTTGCATTTAAAATCCCAGCTGCCAAGGTGACGAAGATTTACCACACGACAGATCTGTCGCAGTTAAGAGCAAGTGCTTGATGCAGTTCACTTGTTTTCAGCAGACATGTGGCATGTTGTCAGCATGTCCAGACTGTCATGACTGACTTCAGAAGCCCATAACCATAAAAAGTAAAGAGATTGAGTTGGCAAAGCATTATGATGCCAAGGCTAACACCAGGTTTGGGGCACATTAGAAACATGTTACGTGTCATGTGGATGTTAGGCCTGATTTTTTTTTCCCCCTCAGATTTAATTGTTAGCTTTACAGTTGAAATCCGCAAGCTCCAATGTGCTTTTCTTTCCTGAAGCTCACTTTCGGAGTATTAAATGAGTTCATCGCTGTTAAACTCCTAACAGCCGGTTGGTAAAGGAGGGGAGATCAGATGTGGACCTTTACTCCGTTTTTTGGGATTTATTCACAAAATGAAACATTGCAAATGTATAGCTCCTAACTCTGTGACTTTGTCGCAATAAATGTCTCTTTATATATGCTTAAGTAATTATCCAACAAATGCCCTCTGCCTGTATATACTTAACCTTCATTTATACAATTAACAATTGCTGCCCACTTCTTCAATTTTACTTAAATTTTCTAACGGAGCTGCCTTCACAGGATCAGAGATTGAAAATGGTACTGTTGAAATGTTGGGCACAGTTCCACATCTTAAAGCTTGAACATAGGAAATAGGAGCTGGAGTAGATCACTCTGCCCATCAGGCCTACTTCGCCATTCAATGCGATCACGGCTGTTCTTGGGCTTCATCTCCATTTTCCCATCCGCTCCCCACATCGCTTAATTCCCTGAGACGCCATAAATCTGCCTATCCCACCCTTCAACGTATTCAACGCATCCACCACCCTCTGTGGCAGAGAATTCTAAAGATTCACAACCCTCTGCTTGAAGACATCTCAATCCTAAATGACCGACCCTCTTACCCTGGGCTTCTCTGCAAACCTGGAGTTCAAGTGACCTTGGTACTTGCCGTGACAATTATAGGTGAGAATGTTTTGTTAAAAAAGTAGCCATTTTGATGGCTATGGAACACCACTTTGGTAAAAGGATTTTATAGGAGTCCAGCTTCAATGCTGTGATATCACCGTCAAATATTCCAGGTTTGCATATTTTGCTCATTTACGCACAATTTATTTATTTTTTAAAAATAAATTTAGAGTGCCCAATTCATTGTTTCCAATTAAGGGGCAATTTAGCGTGGCCAATCCACCTACCCTGCACATCTTTAGGTTGTGGGGGCGAAACCCACGCAAACACGGGAAGAATGTGCAAACCCCACACGAACAGTGACCCTGGGCCAGGATCGAACCTGGGACCTCGGCGCCGTGAGGCAGCAGTGCTAAACACTGTGCCACCGTGCTGCCTTATTTACGCACAATTAATAAAAATACATTTCATTTCCTTTCCTTTCTCCTGTCTGATGTAAAAGGTGGAGGCAATTTGTTTCATTCTTTTTAACCTGGAATGTGTTACCAGGCACTAGCCTTTAATATAGTAAAACGCCCCCATAACATTGATCATGCAAACTTTGACACTAATCCGTGACCATTTGAGATGTAGCTTACCTTTACTCCCTCTATTTCCATTTGCATGCTTTAGTTGCTACACTCCACCCCTGGAATACCTGTAGCTGAGTAACTGAGCAATGGAAAATCAATAAGATCTGAATGCTGGCATACGTGACCACTGCTTCCAAGTTGAATCATCGCATGGAGTACAGAGGGTCACGGTTACAAAATAATCCGAAGTGCGCTCAGGACTGGTGCCAAGTAGCACTTTGCCACGTGAACCATTAGCAGCACCCGCGGAGAAGCGCTGGCCAAATCTCAAACTGTCTTGGAAGGAGTTAAATACTGTACTCGAGAGATTGTGGATTCCTGTGGAGAGGTGAGCTGTAATGGTTCCCCACATCCGCTCCTGTCTTTGGGAACTTTACGATCGGTGTGGAATTGGCGGGAAACAAAACATTTTCAGCGTGTATTGTTCCTAATCGAACCACTGTGATGTTAAGACCCTATCAAAAATGATGGGTACCAGAGAAAAGGGATCAACCTCTTGTGGTTTCCTACTCATCGTCTGTGAGATGATCTGAACTCTGCTATTAGATTGCAGCCTTGGAATCATTCCCAATGATCCATTATTCTATTTCTAAATATTTGGACCTTGTGGGTGTAGATGACGTAACTGACTGATTCACCATTCGGCACTTGTTTATCATTTCTTAATTTGCTTGTCTGGTTTCATTGTTAACTTGGTGGTCTGTCCTGGAATTTCTTATTGTTCGGTGGGTTAGTCGAGTTCCCTACCCAAGTAAACACATGCTCATTGTGAAGTGGTTTTCTTTTACCTTTGGTATACTTTACCAGATTGGCATTTGATACAATCTGTAACCTTTTCACCAGTGTTCACACCTCCTTTTCAGATGCAGTGCCCAAAATATTAACTTGCAGAACCTTTCCACTAAGTTTAAAAGCTTCCTTCTTCTCACAACTGCCTGACTATTATTTACACCTGCGACTTCAATCTGGGCTTCTAATTTCTGGGAACGTGGGTTTGAATGCCGCCAGAGCAGATGGTGGAATTTGAATTCAATAATAATCTGGAATTAAAAAGTCTGATGATGACCATGAAACCATTGTTGATTGTTGTAAAAAGTTATCTGGTTCACTAATGTCCTTTAGGGAAGGAAATCTGTGGTCTGGCCTACATGTGACTCCAGACCCACAGCAATGTGATTGTCTCTTAAATGCCCTGAATGTCATTCCAGGACAGACCACAAAGTTAACAATGATGGGCAATAAATGCTGGCCCAGGCAGCGATGCCCACGTCCCCATGAACGAATTAAAATAAAGAACCTGCTGCCTGTATTCCTAACTGTAGCCATCCAGGAGAATGTGGCGCTGGAATGTGGCGGCTAGGGGCTTTTCACAGTAACTTCATTGCAGTATTAATGTAAGCCTACTTGTGACACTAATAAAGATCATTATTATTATCTTCTTTTGCTCGGTATTCATGTTGCATCCCCCCCCCCCTCTCATTTCCCTCGAGCACGTTGAGACCCCTTCCTATGTTAAAGATTCTATGTAGCTCTCATGTTAGCACTGTGCAACATTGCTCCCATTTTAAACCAGGCCTCTATCGTTATGCCCAACAGTAAAGACAGGAACACAAATCATTTAGACATTTTGCTTGCTCCCCACTATAGAGTTAGCTGCCAGCATCCCACAGGGATGTAACATTCATTACAAACGCTACACTTCACTCCCTGATTCTGGCGATTCAGCATCTTTATTCATTCACCAAGGGTTGTGTTTGAGAGGGTATTTTCCTGGGGATCATCTGCTCCTCAGTCAATTGACCAAATATCTTTTCTGGTGAGCCTGTGTGTGAATGTTGAACCTGTGGTTTCACCTTGAATTTTCTCGTTCAATGTCCAGTAAGCTTTGCAGTAATTCTGCAACATTTCCAAAAATAAAATGTCTCCTGTCTTCTGTAGACAGTTAGGTGACCGTATACCTCACAGATGCATCTTCAGTGAACACATTAGGTGTACAGGCAGGCAGCCTGGGTGGAAGAAAGGTACGAGGCCCAACGTCACATCTATCACCCGACCGTGTATCAGTCATTTGGACCCACTTAGTTTTTGACTATTGGTGAATCATAAATCCCCATTAATCAATATTTTGTTGTCACCCTTGCTTGATTGAGCTCTCTTAATCCAGAAACTATGCCCCCCAAAGATTTCTGTACTAATACTCTCTGTTCTGTGCTCATCAATGGTTGGAAAATTGTGGGAAGCACTTGCGATCACAGAATTTACAGTGCAGAAGGAGGCCATTCGGCCCATCGAGTCTGCACTGGTCCTTGGAAAGAGCACCCTATCCCAACACTTCCACTCTATCCCAACACTTCCACCCTATCCCAACACTTCCACCCTAGCCTCTTAACCTGACCTTACCTTACTTGGACACTGAGGGCAATTTAGCGTAGCCAATCCAGCTACCCCTGCACATCTTTGGACTCTTGGAGGAAACCGGAGCAGCCGGAGGAAACCCACACAGACACTGGGAGAATGTGCAGACTCCACAGTGACCCAAACCGGGAATCGAACCTGGGACCCTGTCGCTGTGAAGCCATTGTGTTAACCACTATGCTACCGTGCTGCCCAATTTCCAATTGTCTGAATGTCCCTTTAGTAGCATGGATGTTTTAAATTATGCTTGAGTTTACCAATGAAGAGACATTGACGATTATAGAATTGTTCCATAAATCATGTTACAGTGTGGCATGTTAGAGGTTGTCTGTTGTCGTGACCTTGACTTCCCGGTGGTTTCACCTTGAATTTTCACCATTGCTTGAAACTCCCCTTGCCATCCTCCCGTGACCCGAGTACTCCTGCAGTATTCCAACCAGACTTGTTGCAAGCTTGGAGAATAGCATCTATCATTTCCTGACTTCATGCTTGTGGTGCGGAGTCCAGCCTACGGATTGGGAATTCAGGCGAGTGCGTTACATTAGTGACCGTGTTCATGGGTGGAAGATATAACGGAGCAGCCCCTCAAATTTCTTTTTTTCTAAAATATTTTTTGTACAAAATAACTTTTCATTATTACAAAGTAATTCCACAATAACTGCCAAATGCATACAGACACAGTACATTCCAACAATTATCAACCCTACTAATCCCACCGCTTACATCTATAACTATAAAAAAAAACAAAGCAAACCCCATCTGATAATCATAACCCCCTCCCCAATAGCTGACAGTGACTAACTCTCTAAGAAAAACGAAATCAATGGCAGCCATGTCAAATTAAACCCTACTACCGACCCTCGAGTAGTGTTCTTGACCGTCTCAAGATATAGGAAGTCTATTAGATCACCCAACCAGGCTGAAGCTCTAGGTGGAGTGGGAGAACTCCATCCCAGCAGAACTCTCTTCCGGGCTTTCAACGAGGCAAAAGCGAGGACATCCGCCTTCGCCCTCGTCTCCAGCACCAACGGGTCCAAGGCCCCGAAAATGACCACCAGCGGACAAGGCTCCAGTTCGATATCAAGGGTCTCTGACTTGGTGCTAAAGAAGGAGACCCAAAAGCCAACAAGTTTAGGACATGACTAGAACATATGGGAATGATTCACCAGTCCATGAGAATAACGTTCTCGCCTATCTTCCACTCTTGAAAACTAGTCCGATGCACCCTGTGCACCACCTTGAACTGAATCAAGCTGAGTCCAGCACAAGAGGAGGTTGAGTTGATCCTGTAAAGAGCCCCACTCCACACTCCTCTCGCAAAAACTGGACCCAGCTCTCCCTCCCAATTCCTCCTCACATCATCCCACAGAGCCTGCTCCACAGACGATATCTGACCATAGATGTCCGAAATCCTTCTGTCACCCACTTCGGCCAGAGATAGGATCCTGTTCATGTGGAAGGGTGAAGATGCCAGAGGAAAGATATCCTTAGTAAGAAATCACGCACTTGGAGATACATAAATAAATTGGACGTCAGGAGTTGGAATTTATCCAACAGCTCTTCAAATCCGACAAACCTACCCATCACAAACATGTCCCCAAACCTCTCCAGCTCCTCCCTCCATTCCGCAGGATCTAAACCTCGAGTCCAACTTCGCCGTGCAAAGCAGTGGTTCCGACAAATAGGGGCTGACGATGACATGGAGCTGAGCTTAAAATGCTGTCTAACTCGCTTCCAAATCTTCAGTGTTGACACCACCACCGGGATCTAGGCAAATTTCCCAGGAGGAAATGGAAGCGAGGCAGTTACCAAGGGCCCCGGGCCTGAACCATTACAACAGCCCGCCTCCACCTGCCCCCATATGGAGTTCTGATCCTTCCGCCACCTTTTCAATATTGGCCGACCAGTCGTTGAATAACAAATTAGGTAAGGCTAAGCTCCGTGACTGCCTTAAGAATCCTAGGGGCCCTGCCTGCTCAAATGAAGGAAGTTATCAACTTATTGACTCTAGCAAAGTATGATTTGAAAGAAATAAAAACCTCGGAAAGACATTCATTTTAACTGTCTGAACCCTGCCCGCCAAGGACTATCCCACCTAACGCAGGTTATCCCACCTCTGCGAATGAGCTGTAAACCCACTCACCAGACTGGCATAATTTAGTTTATGGAGCGAGGTCCAACCATGGGCCACCCGTATTCCCAGATAACGAAAGCTAGATCTGGCAAGACGAAAAGGCAACAATCCCAGGTCAGCTCCCCTCCCGGGGTGGGGGTTCACCCTTTTGTCCAGATTCAACTTATACCCCAAAAAGGAGCCGAAACTCCTCTGAATCATTATCTCATCCATCATTGACACTGGATCCGTGATATAAAGAAGCAGATCACCTGCGGACAGGGACTCCCTATGCTCTCTCCCTCCCCACTTTATCCCTCTAAAGTCCGTGGAAGACCTCAACGCCATGGCCAGTGGTTTGATTGCCAATGCAAACAGATGCGGAGACAGTGGGCAACCCTACCTTGTACTTCTGCCTAACTGAAAATATCTTGAGGCTCAAGTCATTTGTACGGACACTATTGGTGGGAGCCCTATGCAACAAACAGATGCAAGATATGAACTTTGGTCCGAAACCGAATCTCCCAAGAACCTGAAATAGTAACCCCCGCACGACCCTGTTGAATGCTTTCTCAGCATCCATTGCCATCTCAGCCTCCAGAGAGACAATCCGGTCTCTCTGGTCTGAAAGAGCCGCCGCCACATTTTGCAACACTGCGCCGTGCACCTTTACTGTTTCGATTGTCTTTGCCAGCGCCAGACTAATTGAAGGTCAAGGCCACCTCTATTGAACTATGGATATCTTCGGAGACGGCCTTCCGCTGTTTCCTGAATTCCGCTGTCAGGATACCTGTCAGCATCAACAAAGTGACCGTCGTCATGGCAATGGCCTCGGCCATTTTCCCGACAGACGAACCTCGAGAGTCTTCCGAATCGGACGGTGATTCATTATTTTCTAGCTCCTTCTGGCCATTTTTCTTATGTGAGACCCTTATCCCATCGAATTATTCAAGTTTTATCCCAAACCCCCCCCCCCCCCCCAGAGGGGAGAGCCATCTCGTGTGCGACTATTCCCTACATGCCACCACTGGAAATCTCCGCAGCCCCTCAAATTCTAATGAAGATTTCCAGTGAGCATAGTTGCACAATTGCTCCGAGTGTCTCACATTTGCCCGGGGTAGGCTGCGACCGACTGCTCTGAACAGTAACTCCAGACCATTTCTTTATAATAGAGGTGAGTCTTTCAGCATTTGGGATGATGATGGGAGATGGTTTGGAATTTTTGGTACAGGTGCTTGAGTCCTGGCAGGAGTGGACTGCTGCTGCCCCTTGCCCTGGAGCTCGCAGACCTAATGTGTGTTCTTTGTATGCTTCTCATTTCAGAATTAAAAGCAGGTTTCCCCCTCCTGTTCTCTTTCTTTCCATCCCTCTTTCTCCCTTTCCTCCTCCTTTATTTTCTCTCTCTTCTTTCTCACCATCACCGAATTGTCTTGGTGTCTCTCTGGAGTGTAAAAGAGTTCAAAACGACCCCCACCCCCAAAACCTACAAAATTCTGAAAGGGTGTGATAGAGTGGAAGCTGTGACATTGCTTCCGATGGTCAGAGAATCTAAAACCCAGGGCAAAGCTTCGGACTAAAGAGCCAACCATTTGGGACTAAGAGGAGGAGAAATGGCGCCACTCGAAGTGTTGTGAACCTTTGGAATTCTCTACCGCAGAGGGCTATAGGTGCTCCATCGTTGAATACATTTAAGGCTGCGATTGACAGAGACCAAAGGAACAGACGGGAAAATCAACGTGAAGCCCCAGATCATTGTATTGAATGGCGGAGCAGGTTCAGTGGACCTGGTCTACCCTTGCCCTTATTTCTTATGTTCTTAAGCTACGTTAATCCTCTTCTATGTCTTCACAAGTATTTACGCAATATTAATGCCTTTCCAGTGTTTCATTAAAATGACCCTTGGTATAATTCGATCATTTTTGACCCATCAATTTCCTCTAGTTACTTACCTGCTGCTTCTGCTGTTCCTGAGTCTGCCCCTACCCCACTGAAAAACTCACTTAACTTTCAATGCTGACGAGGGGCTTCCGGTGACGGCGGGCGGGAGGCGGCCGCACAACGGAGGGCTCCCGTTCGGGAACGGCATTTTCGGGGCTTTAAGCCCGGTCCCAGGGTCCACGGAGGCGGCAGAAGCAGGGAGAAGGCACGGAGGAGGCACAGTGAAGACACAGGAGGAAAAAAAAACCCAAAGAAAAATGTCGAGGGTGAGCAAAAAAACGGCCGGAAAAAAACCAGCTGAAGGTCCGTCGGGGCGTGGAAAGGTCACCGAGGAAAATGGAGGCTGGAGCACCAGGGGAGGCCGCACTGCTTACGGCTGAAGAAATAACTGAGGTGATGGCTGCGGAATTTGAAAAGCAGTTGGCGCAGATTGCGAAATGCATGGAGACGGTGAGGAAGGAGATGAGGGAGGTTTTGAGTGTGCTGGTGGAGGAGGCGGTTTCCCCGGGGAGGACAGAGGTGGCAAGCGCAGTGGTGGAGGTGCGAGAGCAAGGGGAGGCGCTGAAGGAAGTGGAGGAGACGTTATGGCAGCGCGGTGATCAACTTGCCTCGATGGGGAAAGAGATGTGGAAGGTGATGGATACTAACAAGGATCTGCGAGGAAAAATGGAAGACCTGGAAAACAGATCCAGGCGACAGAATTTGAGGATTGTGGGGCTGCCCGAAGGAGTTGACGGACCGAAGCCGACTGGGTATTTTGCCGCGATGCTGGCAAAACTATTGGGGGAGCGGGAGGATCCCTCCCGATATGAACTGGATCGGGTGTGGTAATACCAGGTATTGCGGTACCAGAGAGAGGAATAACCATTGGCTAGACCGCGGGGTCTACCATTGGGCAATGTACATAGCCCCGCCCTGAGAGGCGGGGTATAAGAACCAATGCCGTCCCAGCAGCCTTCACTTCTGTAACTTCGCTGCTGGGTACAGTTCTATCTGATTAAAGCTGAATCGATATGACTCCACGTGGACTCAAGCGTATTGATTGCGTATCATCCGGCTCATCGGTCGTTGAGGCCTGTCCCAAAGGCGAGTGAACGGCCAAGGGCAGTGACTCTGTGCTTCCGTAGGTACAGTGTGAAGGAGAAGGTCCTGAGCTGGGCCAAGCAGAAGCGGGTGGTGCAGTGGGCTGGAGCTGGTATACGTGTATACCAGGACTTTACGGTGGAACTGGCAAGGAGGCGGGGCTGCCTTCAACCGGGTGAAGAGGGCACTGTACATTAGCAAGGTGCGGTGTGGCATTGTATATCCAGCGAAGCAGAGGGTGACTTACAAGCTCAGGGACTTTTATTTTGGAACGGCGGAAGCAGCGGAGGAGTTTGCGAAAGCAGAAGGACTGTGGCAGAACTGACATTGAGGAATGGCCATGTGCCGATGTAACCTCATGACTGTATTTTCTTCTTTTTTGTAAGACTGCGCGCGGATGTAAAGATTAAAGGAGCCAATGTGGTATATATTTGGTCAAGGGAAGGGACGGGACTTTCACTTGAAATGAGAGTTCTTTGGGGTGTAGGCGGATATGCGGGGTTTGTGTGCTAAAAGGGGATCTTTGTGCTTTCCTGGGGCCGGGCAAGTGGGAAAGGGACCCGGGCGGGGGCCTCCACGCTGGCCGGTTTAAGCCGGCCAGTGAACGGGAGTGAGGTGGGGGGAGGGGCTGCGGCCATCGGAGCCTGGCAGAACAGGGTCCGAGTGGTCTAGCCGGGGTGGAAAGTTGGGGGGGGGAAGGAACCAAGGTTGGGAGGAGGAGTTTTACAAGAGGCAGTGGACGGGAGGAGCTGGAGACCGGGGGGGGGGGGGCGGGGGGGGCTGTGTAAGATTAAGGGTGACTACGGGTAATCCCTGATTCCTTTTTGTCATTTGTTTATGTAAACATGGGGGTTGGTGGGTAGATGGGATCGTTGTTATTATGGGGACTGACATAATCTTGCTGATTATTGTTTATTGTTGATGGATGTAAATGTGGGAGAAAATGTGAAAAAGGAGAATGAAAAAAATGTTTAAAAAAAAGCTGGAGCAGGCAATCTTGATACATGAAAAGTAAATTCTCCAGACACACCAGTGAATTTAGAAAAGAGATACATGAGTGCTTTGTTTTTAAACTGTGCATTAAATGGATCTTTCTCACTTCAAAAAAAAACTTTCAATGCTGACAAACCCTTCAAAACCTGAGCTGATATTTTCTTTTCATAGTTGCTCAATGATCTGTGTGTTTTGATTGATTTTCTGCAGTGTTTTTCTGTTCTTTTAATTGTTTCTAGTTCAGTTTCTATTACAGTGCAAAATGGCTTTAAAGCACAGTAATTGTGATAATAATGGGTTTCGTAGGTCCAGGTTTTGATCCTGTTATTGGAGATAATTATGTAATTTATATAAATTGCAGCAAAAAGCCAGTTTGCTGTTACTATGCTGGAGGCAAATGCACTGATGTGATAGTTTGTATTTGTAAAATACAGGTAACGTGGAAATCTTAACAGTGTGTGCTGGATTATAGTTCTTTGCTAATGAGTAGACTATAGAATGATAGGGCATAGAATATAGAACAATGATACCTGTGCAGACTCTTTGGAAGAGCTGTTCACTTAATCCTGCTCCCCTGCTCTTTCCCCGTAGCTCCGTCATATTGTGGGACAGTGGCTAGCACTGTTGCTTCACAGCTCCAGGGTCCCAGGTTCGATTCCGGCTTGGGTGACTGTCTGTGTGGAGTTTGCACGTTCTCCCCCGTCTACGTGGGTTTCCTCCGTGTGCTCCGGTTTCTTCCCACAATGCAGATGTGCAGGTTAGGTGGATTGACCATGCTAAATTGCCCTAGCTTCTCTCCCAATGCCTGTGCAACTGGTGTCCAAAAAGGTTAGGTGGGGTTACGGGGATGGGGTGGAGATATGATGCTCTTCCCAGGGGCCGGTGCAGACTTGATGGGCCGAATGGCCTCCTTCTGCATTGTAAATTCTATGATTTCTTCCCTTAAATATTTATCCAATTCTGCTTTTGATTGTGACCATGAATTTGTTTTTCTATCCCTAATCTCTTTCTTCGGTCTCGAAATTGTAACATGAAAGATTCCTTAGGGATGTTGGATGTAATCGATTTATAAACTAGTTCCTTCTAAATGTCCAAATAAGTGTTGGTCTACCTCCCCGTCTAGCATTGCGTTTACATGTTAAAATGGTAAAGATTTATGGCACCGAAGGAGACCATTTGGCCCATCATCGTAACGCCTGCCTGCTGGAAAAAAGGAATCCAGTCCGACCCTGCACTCTAGCTGTTGGTCCACAGGCCACTTCAAGCACTTAAGGTGCATATCTAAGTACTTTTCTAGTGCGATGAGGGTTTCTGCTGCTACCATCCTTTCCAACCCTAACTGTCCTCTGGGTGAAAAAGTGTCCTCATCATTCCTTTAACCTTTTGAACAATTGGTTTAAATTCAAAACTGGTTCGGAATGTAAAGCCCCCCCTCCTGCACCATCTCTGCATTCATCGACTGGCCTTTTACTTCTGTACTCACCTACACCCAGCACTGGAAGTATTCTGGCTATCTTTTAAGGTCCCAGTCACTCATTTCTTTCCTCGCTCGCTAAGATCCCTTTTCCTACTTGCTTCTTTGGTAGCATTGAGAGTACAACCTCTGACCTCTCCCTGCAGATTCTGCAACCGCACAGTGACATCCTTGACCCTGGCACCTGGGCGGCAACATACTGCCCTGTAGTCAAGGTGGCAGCTCCTGTCTGGTCCCCTGTCTACTCAATTTCTTACCACTTTTTTGGCCTAGCTTCTCTCCCAATGCCTGTGCAACTGAGTCATCCATGATGCCATGGACTATGTTCTGGATGTACACTCGAGGAGGAACCACCTTCAAGGGAGGGATGGGGCGGTTCTGCACTATCTGCCTGCTCCTCTTTGTCTGCCTGGCAGTCATCCATACTCTCTCTGACTGTGCACTCTTAAGCTGTAGGGTGACCACCTCCAGGAATGTGCTACCCACGTACCTCTCAGCCTGGTGGATGCCCTGCGGAGGCCCCAGCTGCTGCTCAAACTTCGAACACCGGATCTCAAGCTTTTTCATTGTGTGTGATTGTCCAGGATATGAGAAGCCTGTTGGGCTCCCCACACGGCCCAGGGTGTACATTTGACAGGACCAAGGTGCCCTGCCCTGCCTCTGTTGACTTGTTTAAATTGCCCAGAAATAAACTTGAGAATTGTCCCTGATCTGCACAAACAAACCTTCATCAGCGACTCACCGATCACTTTATGCTCTTTTACCTCCGGGCCCTCTCTCTCGTCCTTGTGCTGTGTCGATATTTTATTTCTGCTGTGCCATTTTCTCCCTCTGTTCCTGCTCGACCACGCTCAATCCTCGAGCCAGTTCCTGTGGCGTTCCTCACTCTTCCCCCCCCCCCCCCCCCCCCCCCTTCTCTCTGTGCCCTGTTGTGGGCCGAAGCGGTTTTGCTCCGTTTGCTGCTGAGAGACTGTGGGCTTTGTCCGGAGCTTGGGCCTGACCTGACACTGGGCCCTAGATTGGGCCTCGTCCCGTCCGATGAGGCTGTCGCATCTCATGCGAGACCTCCGGGTGCTCCGCTTTCCTCCCACAGTCCAAAGGTGTGCAGGTTAATGGGGTCACCAGGATAGAGCGTGGAGTGGGTCTAGGTAGGGTGCTCTTTCATTGGCTCGGTGCAGGCTCGATGGGCTGAACAGCCTCCTGCACTGTAGGAATTCTATTCTGTCACTGACTTTGGTTTCTCTTGTAGTCCAGTTAGTTTGCCAACATCCATTGCCAAATTTCATACGTGAATAATGCTCACATGACTGAGGTACCAGTTGGTAATTAGTAGCTATGGAGCTGCACTCCAGCGGTGAGTTTGAGCTTTCAGAACAGGAGAAAGCTGGGTCCAAAATGATTTTATAGGAGAGCTTTCAGGACATTAATTGAGGATTACCTTTTAGGCTTTGAAGGTTAGGAAAAAGCTGCATAACACACTGATTTCCCCCGAGCTTTGTTATGTATCCTAGACATTGGGCTTGATCGCCTGTGCAATAGTTCATCCAACGAATGAGAGATGGGTCAGCCGTAAGCTGCAACTCCGACCGCAGCAATAACTTTGGAGCGCTCCGGAGGACCTGCTAATCGAGTACAGTAGCTGGAGAATGGGACATTACAGGGTGAGGGAGATCGGGTTTGACATATACCGGCTGAAAGTCGGGAAGGAACGGGTTGCGGGGGCCTGGAATTGGCAGGATGTCAAGAGGTTTCCAAATGAAACACTGCAGCCAACTAGCACACTCAGCTCCTTCCGCAAGACAATCACTTCGATGGAGCCTGAGTGAGGTGTTACACCCACAAAACAAGGCACAAAGGGCAAGCAGGCATCAATAAAAACAGTCGAAGATGGTGCTAAATATTTAATTGTCAGTGTTTCTTTTATAACCCGCATGGGTCTTACAGGGTAGGAATGATCCACTACCCCGTGGAGCTTGCAGAGTATGAGCTCCCCCGATAAGGGGGCAGGGGACTGTTAAGGGGTCATCTGCACTCGAAACGTTAGCTCTTTTCTCTCCCTACAGATGCTGCCAGACCTGCTGAAATAGAATATAGAACATACAGTGCAGAAGGAGGCCATTCAGCCCATCGAGTCTGCACCGACCCACTTAAGGCCCCATTTCCACCCTATCCCCGTAACCCAATAACCCCATCTCGCCTTTTTGGTCACTAAGGGCAATTTATCATGGCCAGAAGGTGGCAATAAATGCCATTTGAGGATCTGAGCGTGAAGGCACTTTTGAAGGTGTGATTTTCAGTTTTAGGAAATGTAATCCTTGGAGTGTACCTTGCATTAGTGCCTGGGGCACCTGTTATCTCATTTTTATTTTCTTGGTTTTCCCTGGCTTCAGTAATGTGCACAATGTGATTAAGGATCAAACACCAGGCTATGACTACCTCAAGGCGTGGTAATAGTGGAGAGACTTGTATTTGTGGCAATTATCTTCCCATTGCCACCCAGTTGCTTCAAAGTCCCACTGCTCCATTTGACGATTCAGTAACAGAAATGTCACTGTATCTGCTGTTTGCTTCTGCCACAGCTGTTGTAACCATGTCTCCAGTCATGGCACAGTAAGAAGTCTTACAACACCAGGTTGAAGTCCAACAGGTTTGTTTGGAATCACTAGTTTTCAGAGCGTAGCTCCTTCATACAGCCATGGTCTGAGGGGTAACATCTCCCAATTTTGCAGCTTCTTCAAGTGAGGATGGAGCAGGTGACCGCCTTAGTGACAGCTTTGCGAGGGTTTCCAGGGGAAAAGGCAATGATCACATGACACCCTGAGATTGAAGGAAAAGAACCTGCTTTGCTTCTGCTACGACACGGCTTGGTCAGCAGGGGCCAAAATAGGTGCAAATGATGACCTCCTGAATGCAAAACAATGTTCAGTCGAATTTCCTCACTCCCCTCACACTAATGTTATTATTCATCACAGCAAGTGTTGGCATCATTGACCCCATTGAATAATAATTGTTTCACACTGTCACTCTGCAGCAGCTGTGCGAGTGATGTTTTTCCTTAACGGGAAGCTGTTTTTGGTCCCAAAACACATTCTGCCCACCACACAGTTGAGCAATGTGGTGTATGTGTCTCTGTGCCGGTGTAATGCCAGATATTTCGGCCATACATCCCAACGATTGGTTGATTGAATCAAACAGCATGTTTCTTTGATTGTTCGTAATAGGCAGACTACAGACCGCATTAAACCAGCCCATGCTTGCAAAACCCAAAGCAAAATGTCTATTGTTAGTTGTGATTCTGCGATTGGGCAGCGCTTGTGAACAATTCTGAATGCGGCACTAGCTACACCAACAACTAATTTAAGATTATCAGTGGAGCTCATCATCTCGCTCATTTACATTTGTTGGAAGCGACATTCATTCATACAACGGGACCCGTTCTCTGCAAACAAAATCTGCACACAGTCATGAACACAGCCCAGTCCATCCGCCTCCCATCCATTGACTCTGTCTATACCTCCCACTACCTTGGGAGCAGCATAATCAAAGACCCCGCCCACCCAGGTTATTCTCTTTTCCAACTTCTTCCATTAGGCAGAAGATACAAAAGTCTGAGAACACACACTAACAGAGTCAAAAACAGCTTCTTCGCCAATGTTACCAGACTCCTAAACGACCCTCTTATGGACTGAACTGGACTGATCTGATCTCTTCACACATTTTCTCTACTGAGTAGTACTAGACTCCTGTATGCTTCACCGGCCTGTGTCTATATATTTACATTGTGTATTTATGTTTGCCCTATGTATTTTGCTCATGTACGGAATGATCTGTCTGATCTGTACACAACAATACTTTTCACTGTACCTCAGTACACGTGACAATAAACAAATCCAAATCCAACAAAAGGAATATATTGAAGCCTTGTGCCTTTTGTAAATTTCCCAGGAGCCCTTGGGGAGCCTGTAGTTCCCTGTTGCTAGCTCCATGTCAACACCTCAGCCAATCAGAGTCAACTTGCCAACCAGTCAACACCCTTCTGTTGTGTAACAATGTGCTATTTTGAAATTTGGCATTCTTGCATTTGTCCTGATGAGTGCCTGATGAAAAGCTTTGAAAATATGTCTCTCTTTTCAGCAATTCTGAATAATAGTTCTGAGATTGCCCTGGTAGACCTGTAGATAGCAAATTAACCAAACACTGTACATGTTGCCTGGGAGAATCTGATGCACAAAATTGATGTTGTCTGTTCATTGTCCTGTAAGGATGATAGTTCCCCTCTGCAGTCTTCCTCAGGAGGATAGGAAGACCCTGTAACAACCTCCGTCTCCTTCGGCACATCTCTTCTATTAATTTCCAGGGAGCTGTGCCCGGTACGGTGTGCTAGCTTTGTTGCTTGGGAATGGGACCTGATTTTTTTGCATTGTGCACCCATCTAATCTCAAAGGCAACCTGTTCCTACTCTTGCAGGTCCTCCTCTGCCATGCACAGTGCTGGTGGAGTGCTGAATTCAATCCCATATTCTGTGCAGAGGGGGCTAAAAAAAAAATTCCCCCTAAAATGAGTCACCTTTTAATCTCTGACCGCACCTGTTCAATGAGGGATGAGAAGGCATTGGATATAGAACATGCTAGCATTAGAATATGTTGTGCTGTGTTCTTGATTTGCTGTCAAGACCGTAATGAGTTACTGAGTGGAATACAGAGATGTTGTTAGATACAACTTTATTGTACAAGTTTTGGAAATGCACATGAAGTGAGGGTGAATCGGCATTCATTGAATGGCTGCCTGGCGGTGCTCAAAAACTGGAGCCCTTAGCCATGAGACCGCAGCACTGATCCATGTGGCACCTCACTAGGTACAGTTTGCCAACCCTGAAATTTACCCATTTAGCCTGACTCTTCCTGTGGGTAGGCCGATCCCTAACCATGCTAATATATCACCCCCAAGATTATGAGCTCTTATCCCGAGCAGTATGGTAGCTTCTCGAGTGCCTTTTGCAAATCCAAATACACTGCATCTACTGGTTCTCCTTTATCCACCCTGCTTGTTAATTCCTCATTTGGGGTATCAGCCCTTAAAACACCTAGAAAGCCCTCACTTACCAAACCCCCCCGTTAAGTAATCTGTAGAAGATTGATCTCTTCCATTTGAAAATATATATCTATAAAAATGCACTGATCTGGAAATGTAACACCGCAGTTGAGAGGTGTAATGATGGCAGGTGGAAGCATGTGATTAAAAAGAAAGGTTGAGAGCTGTTGAGCAGGTGTTGTGGAGCATTTTCTGAGTGAATTTTTACACTAATCTCACAGAGGTTGCAGTAAAAATAGAAGAATTGAGAGATATGCTTTAGAACATTGTGGCCCTGTGACATCAGCCAGTATTATTCCTGCAGCCCATTGCACCATCTGCAAAATAGTCTTTGTTTTAGCCTGAGAGCAACCGGAGAATACTAATTGGAATATAATAACAGGCAAAACGAGAAGAGACATCTCTACTGTCTCTGGCCAGACTAAAAAGCCAAACATTGCAGTATCCCTTATACCCCTAATCCAAATACCTATTCGACTTCTTATTGAATTTGCCAGCAGCATCCCTTCGTACTGTCTTCCCTCCCTCCCTCCATTTTTCTTTTTTTTGTTTTATTCATTCATGTGGTCTGGGCGTCGTCTAGCAAGGCCAGCATTTATTGCCCATCCCTAATTGCCCTTGAACTCAGTGGTTTGCCGGGCCATTTCAGAGGGCACTTAAGAGTCAACCACATTGCTGAGGGTCTGGGGGTCACGTATTATTATGAGTTATTGTATTGCATAGAATAATAGATGGGATGAATTGCAAATCTCTATGGTGATCACTCCGTCTAATATGTAGCACTGGGAGGACATGGGGTGAGATTGAAGTCGCCATAACCAACAAGGTCAATCTTTCAGGGAATTTAAATACTAAAATATCTAAGAGCGTATCATGCTTCCAACACAACTGTTGGTAACAGGCGTACTTTATCCATAATATTTGCTGCATATTTTTTTATAAGTTTTTGCTTCACCTATTCTTGGGGCTGAATTTTCCCATCGGAGGCACCTCCCCCGGTGGCGGAGCAAAATGTCACAGACATCGGCGGGATCGGAAGATCCGGGCCAGGATTCTCCAAAATCTCGCTGTTGACGCCGGCGTCTAAACTGGCGCGAGAGACGCCGCCGCCACCTACGGGCCTCCAGGCCCAGTCATTCTCCCCGGCCTCCGGGGGCGAGAACAGCGCTGGAGTGCTGTGCGCTGCTCCGGCGCCGAAAGCTGGCCCGCCACAGGTCCGCGCATGCCCCCCCCCCCCAACAGGACGGTCCCCACAGCCAGAACGCCGAGGTCCCGCCGGATAGGACATACGCAATGCCGACGGGACTCGGTGGGCACTCGGCCTGTCGAATGCGGAAAATCGTCACGGGAGCCGCTTTCAACGGTGGCGACCTGAGAATCGGCGTCCTGGCGTCGGAGCGGTGCGGCGGGATTCGTGAATTCTCCCCCGTGATTCTCTGACCCGGCACGGGGCTCGGAGAATCCTGGCCCCGGTGAGCCACCTCAGCGGCTGGAACGCATGCCGCGTATTTTCTGGGGGTGGCGGGGGCTGTGCGGATAATCCCGCCCTTGGTATAAATTCCCCTCTCGTTTCGGCTCACACACGGTCCCTTGATAAACGAGCTGCCAGAGGGCTTGTGCCGATTGTAATTCATTGAGGTGCGCTCGAGTAACCTCCTCCTGTTGGGTTGGGTTCAGGGACTCGAGCTGACGACTGAAGTATTAGCGCGGTGATATCAGTCAGTGTAGCCTCAGTGTTTCCATTAGTCCCACTTCCACATTCGGTTTTATAGAACAACAACAACTTATATTTATATAACACCTGTAAGGTAATAAAATGTCCCCAAGGTGCTTCACGGCAGCATTATTTTTAAAAAAGTAAGGCCGCATAAGAAGATATTAGGTCAGATGACTCGGAAGGCCAGTAGGCTGTAAGGAGTGTCTTAAAGGGGGAAAGCATGATAGAAGGGCAGAAAGGCATAGGGAGGGTACCCCAGATCTTGGGGCAAAGGCAACTGAAGGCACAGCCTCCGATTGTAGAGCGATTAAAATTGTGGATAGACAAGAGGCCAGAATTAGAGGAGTATCTTGGAAGGGCTGTGCGGCCAGAGGAGGTTACAGAGATCGCGAAGGACGAGGCCGGGGAGGGATTTGAAATCAAAGATGGGAATTTTACAGTCATAACCCACTACACGGGAACTACAGGGTGGGGATGATTGTCTTCCCCGTGTCTCTCGTGGAGTATGAGCTCCCTCATTATGGGGGCGGGGTAAACCCTATCTATATTGGAATCAAGGCCGGCCAGTTCGGCACTGGGAGCTGTGTGTAAATAATATAGCTTTGTAAATAAACCTACGTTTCTTTAGGACAAGTTAGTGTGGACGCTCCGTGACTCATAAAGCTTACAATCGCGTGGTGGTTTGACCGGGAGCCAGTGTGGGTCAGCAGGCCCAGCGGTGAGATAGGAAATGGAACTTGGAGCACATGGGCAGGTTTGTGGATGGCCTCCAGTATAGAGAGAGTAGATATATGGGAGACCAGCCAGGATTGTATCGGAATAGTTGAGATAACGAACCATGGAATCCCTACAGCGCAGAAAGAAGCTATTCGGCCCATCGGATCTGCACTCAACCTCTGAAAGAACATAGAACATACAGTGCAGAAGGAGGCCATTCGACCCATCGAATCTGCACCGACCCACTTAAACCCTCACTTGCACCCTATTCCCGTAACCCAATAACCCCTCTAACCTTTTTGGACACTAAAGGCAATTTATCGTGGCCAATCCACCTGACCTGCATATCTTTGGACGGTGGGTGGAAACCGGAGCAGCCGGAGGAAATCCACACATATGCGGGGCGGGGGGGGGGGGGGGGGGGGTGTGCAAACTCCACACAGACAGTGACCCAAGCCGGGAATCGAACCTGGGACCCTGGTGCTGTGAGGCAGCTGCACTAACCACTGTGCCACCTCGAAGGCGTGGATTTTTCTTTGAATAAGTATAACATAAGTCTAGGGTGTTTGCTAGAGCTGTTGGGGAGGGTTTAAACGAATATGGCAGGGGGATGGGAACAGATGCAGGAAGTTGGAAGGTAGTAAAACAAAGACAGAAACAAAAGGCAGTAAGGGGGAAAGTGTAAGGCAGAGAAGCCATAGTCAAAAATCAAAAAGGGTAACAGTACAAGGTACAGTGACTGAGGGGAGCTCAGTGAATAGGACCAGTAATACTAAAAGGAATAAAACGGGAAGTAAAAACATCAATGGTAAGCGACGCAGCAGGTTGTTACATGAAGATATGGGTTCAACGACAAGGGAAATTAGGAGAAAAGTTAAGAGGAAATATAACTTGGGAGAGGTTATTGATCGAGGTGTTAAGATTCAAAACAGGTGAAAAGCCGACATAAGTGTACTTTACCTGAATGCTCGTCGTATTCGGAATAAGGTAAATGAGTTGATGGCGCAAATCATCGTGAATGACTATGATTTAGTGGCCATTACTGAAACATGGTTAAAGGATGGTCACGACTGGGAGTTAAATATCCAAGGGTATAAAACTATTCGGAAGGACAGAGTGGATGGTAAGGGAGGTGGTGTAGCTTTGTTATTTAAGGATGACATCCGGGCAACAGTAAGGGATGACATCGGTGCTATGGAGGATAAGATTGAATCCATTTGGGTGAAAATCAGGAATAGTGAGGCGAAAAAGTCACTGATAGGAGTAGTCTATAGGCCACCAAATAGTAACATTGTGGTGGGGCAGGCAACAAACAAAGAAATAACTGATGCATGTAGAAATGGTACAGCAGTTATCATGGGGGATTTTAATCAACATGTCGATTGGTTTAACCAGGTCGGTCAAGGCAGCCTTGAGGAGGAGTTTATAGAATGTATCCGCGATAGTTTCCTAGAACCGTATGTAATGGAACCTACGAGGGAACAAGCGGTCCTAGATCTGTCCTGTGTAATGAGACAGGATTGATTCATGATCTCATAGTTAGGGATCCTCTCGGAAGGAGCGATCACAATATGGTGGAATTTAAAATACAGATGGAGGGTGAGAAGGTAAAATCAAACACTAGTGTTTTGTGCTTAAACAAAGGAGATTACAAAGGGATGAGAGAAGAACTAGCTAAGGTAGACTGGGAGCAAAGACTTTATGGTGAAACAGTTGAGGAATAGTGGAGAACCTTCCAAGCGATTTTTCACGGTGCTCAGCAAAGGTTTATACCAACAAAAAGGAAGGACGGTAGAAAGAGGGAAAATTGACCGTGGATATCTAAGGAAATAAGGGAGAGTATCAAATTGAAGGAAAAAGCATACAAAGTGGCAAAGATTAGTGGGAGACTAGAGGACTGGGAAATCTTTAGGGGGCAACAGAAAGCTACTAAAAAAGCTATAAAGAAGAGTAAGATAGATTATGAGAGTAAACTTGCTCAGAATATAAAAATAGACAGTAAAAGTTTCTACAAATATATAAAATAAAAAAGAGTAAATATTGGTCCTTTGGAGGATGAGAAGGGAGATTTAATAATGGGAGATGAGGAAACGGCTGAGGAACTGAACAGGTTTTTTGGGTCGGTCTTCACAGTGGAAGACACAAATAACATGCCAGTGACTGATAGAAATGAGGCTATGACAGGTGAGGACCTTGAGAGGATTGTTATCATTAAGGAGGTAGTAATGGGCAAGCTAATGGGGCTAAAGGTAGACACGTCTCCTGGCCCTGATGGAATGCATCCCCAGAGTGCTAAAAGAGATGGCTAGGGAAATTGGAAATGCACTAGTGATAATTTACAAAAATTCACTAGACTCTGTAGTGGTCCCGGCGGATTGGAAATTAGCAAATGTGACACCACTGTTTAAAAAAGGAGGTAGGCAGAAAGCGGGTAATTATAGGCCAGTGAGCTTAACTTCGGTCGTAGGGAAGATGCTGGAATCTATCATCAAGGAAGAAATAGCGAGGCATCGGGATGGAAATTATCCCATTGGGCAGACACAGCATGGGTTCATAAAGGGCAGGGCGTGCCTAGCTAATTTAGTGGAATTTTTTGAGGACATTACCAGAGCGGTAGGTAACGGGGAGCCAATGGATGTGGTATATCTGGATTTCCAGAAAGCCTTTGACAAGGTGCCACACAAAAGGTTGCTGCATAAGATAAAGATGCATGGCATTAAGGGTAAAGTAGTAGCATGGATAGAGGATTGGTTAATTAATAGAAAGCAAAGAGTGGGGATTAATGAATGTTTCTCTGGTTGGCAATCAGTAGCTAGTGGTGTAGCTCAGGGATCAGTGTTGGGCCCACAATTGTTCACAATTTACTTAGATGATTTGGAGTTGGGGACCAAGGGCAATGTGTCCAAGTTTGCAGACGACACTAAGATGAGTGGCAAAGCAAAAAGTGCAGAGGATACTGGAAGTCTGCAGAGGGATTTGGATTGGCTAAGTGAATGGGCTAGCGTCTGGCAGATAGAATACAATGTTGACAAATGTGAGGTTATCCATTTTGGTAGGAATAACAACAAAAGGGATTATTATTTAAATGATAAAATATTAAAACATGCTGCTGTGCAGAGAGACCTGGGTGTGCTAGTGCATGAGTCGCAAAAAGTTGGTTTACAGGTGCAACAGGTGATTAAGAAGGCAAATGGAATTTTGTCCTTCATTGCTAGAGGGGTGGAGTTTAAGACTAGGGAGGTTATGCTGCAATTGTATAAGGTGTTAGTGAGGCCACACCTGGAGTATTGTGTTCAGTTTTGTTCTCCTTACTTGAGAAAGTACGAACTGGCACTTGAGGGTGTGCAGAGGAGATTCACTAGGTTAATCCCAGAGCTGAAGGGGTTGGATTACGAGGAGAGGTTGAGTAGACTGGGACTGTACTCGTTGGAATTTAGAAGGATGAGGGGGGATCTTATAGAAACATATAAAATTATGAAGGGAAATAGAAAGGATAGATGCGGGCAGGTTGTTTCCACTGGCGGGTGAAAGCAGAACTAGGGGGCATAGCCTCAAAATAAGGGGAAGTAGATTTAGGACTGAGTTTCGGAGGAACTTCTTCACCCAAAGGGTTGTGAATCTATGGAATTCCTTGCCCAGTGAAGCAGTAGAGGCTCCTTCATTAAATGTTTTTAAGATAAAGATAGATAGTTTTTGAAGAATAAAGGGATTAAGGGTTATGGTGTTTGGGCCGGAAAGTGGAGCTGAGTCCACAAAAGATCAGCCATGATCTCATTGAATGGCGGAGCAGGCTCAAGGGGCCAGATGGCCTACTCCTGCTCCTAGTTCTTATGTTCTTATAACTCACATTACACACATTTAACAATCCCTCCCTCAACCCGAACACAATTCATGAACTAATGAAACCCCCCCCCCACTTTTTGCTGCCGACTGAGGCTAATTCCTTCAACTGAGATATGAAAGTCCAGCCACCTATTGTGGAACCCCCTTCTCATTCCTTCTTAAGCTGAATGTTTGGATGAGGACCGAAATGCATCGGTTTATTGATGGGCTTCGAATGGTTTGCAATTGGGATGCTGATTGCATCCACAATAATTTAAAGAAAAAAGTGCCAAAGTTGTGTTTTGCGGAAATATATGTTGCTCCGAGAGCTGCATAAATCCTTGTACTCTCGTGGGAATAATGAACAGTTTCATTACCTCCGGACAAGTTTTTTTTATTATAAACCCAGCAGGAAGGAAAATACTAATTTTTTTTTTTTTTGTTTGTCTTTTGCACTTGTGACTGGATCAGGCCATTGGACCTCGGGGCAGCGAGGAGGTGAGTGCAGAAAGTATTTCAGATTTAAAATCAGATCTGCTGCATGAATGTTGGCCACGGCACAGCCTGAGGGGAAAACAGTGTGGAAAAATTGGGGTATATTCAAGAGCCTTGTGGAAAATTCTCTACTATCTATGTTTGACACAGTTGTGCCGTTTATGAAAGTGTATGAAAAAAGGCCCTGCCTCATCCTCTCACCTCTATTATGGATCAGGTCATTTGGTGAAATCCTTTTCCCTTTCTGTGGCCCGACCTTTGCGATAAGGTCTGAGTGTGACCCATCGTGTTTTGCAAAGAGCAGTTAAGATTTTTCAAGGGTCGCCCATGTGGCAAAGTGTGTCAATTCAAAGTGTGTCAATTCAAAGTGTGTCAATTCAAAGTGTGTCAATTCCATCCACTGTTATGCCGTGTAATGATGTGGAGGTGGTGGCGTTGGACTGGGGTGAGCACAGTAAGAAGTCTTACAACACCAGGTTAAAGTCCACCAGGTTTGTTCCAAATCACTAGCTTTCGGAGCACTGCTCCTTCCTCAGGTGAATGAAGAGGTAGGTTCCAGAAACATATACATAGACAAAGTCAAAGATGCGACAATCGCCAGGCAGGAATGTTCCCTTTCAGTCGGGGAACACTTCAGCAGTCAAGCGTTCTCCAAGGCGGCCTTCAGGACGCGCGACAACGCAAAATCGCTGAGCAGAAACTACCAACTGTCCTGGCTTGAGACAATTCACACCTCTTTAACCTGAGGTTACCCCCTCTCTCTGGATCTGTAAAGACTTAATTACCTGCAAAGATTCTCATTCAAAGCATTGTCTTGCATCTTTGACTTTGTCTATATATATATATATATATGTTGGACTTTAACCTGTTGTAAGACTTCTTACTGTGATCCCATTTCATAGAATCGCTGCAGTGCTGAAGGGGGCCATTCAGCCCATCGATCTGCACCGACCCTCTGGAAGATCACCCTATCTAGAGCATACTCCCCCGACTCATCACCATCATCCCATTGCCCCACCTAACCTGCACATCTTTGGACACTAAGGAGCAATTTAGCACTGCCTATCCATCTAACCTGCACATCTTTGGACACCGAAGGGCAATTTAGCATAGCCAATCCACGTAACCTGCACATCTTTGGACTGTGGGAGGAAACCGGAGCATCCGGAGGAAACCACGTACACACTGGGAGGACGTGCAAACTCCAGACGGACAGTGACCCGAGGCCGGAATTGAACCGGGTCCCTGGCTCTGGGAGGCAGCAGTGCTAACCACTGTCCAATTGGTCATCATTGAATTTTTATCTGGTATTTGACCACGAGGTAGATTGAACCAGCAAATGCCACCTCTGTAAACATGTGTTCTGTCAACGTAAACACGCTTGTAGCTGGCAGTGAAGTTGCGGAGCAGTCAGTTCGCTGTGATTTCTTTGTCTTTCCTTGGGTGAGTCGCTCCCACCACTCATTGACCTGAAACAACGAGTGAACCATGTTGGTGTGGGAGAGGCATGGCAGATAGACCTACATTTACATCTCATGATCATCGGACCTCTCAGTTTATTTTCCCTTTATTCCTCCTTCATAAAGACTTCATTAGTAAGGCCAGCATTTATTACCCTTCACTAATTGCCCCTGAACTGAGGGGCTTGCTCGGCCATTTGAATATCAGCCCCACTGCTGTGTCTGGAGTCACATGTAGGCCAGACCAGGTAAGACCATAAGACAGAGGAGCAGAATTAGGCCACTCAGCCCATCGAGTCTGCTCCGCCATTCAATCATGGCTGATATTTTCTCATCCCCATTCTCCTGCATTCTCCCCATAACCCCTGATCCCCCTATTAATCAAGAACCTATCTATCTCTGTCTTAAAGACACCGCCACAGCCTTCTGCGGCAATGAGTTCCACAGATTCACCACCCTCTGGCTGAAGAAATTCCTCCTCATCTCTGTTTTAAAATATTGTCCCTTTAGTCTGAGATGATGTCCTCTTGTTCTAGTTTCCAGTAAGGATGGCAGATTTCCTTCCCTAAAGGACATTAGTGAACCAGATGAGTTTATTACAACTTTTGAAGACAGTTGATGCTAGCTTTATGTTCCAGATTTTATTAATTGAATTTAAATTCCACCAGCTGCCATGGTGGGATTTGAACCCATGTCTCCTCCAGGATCATTGCCACTACAGCACCATCTCCCCTATGTCGGGGGGGGGGGGGGGGGGGGGGGGATTTTTGAAGTGTAGTCACACTTTTAACATAGAATCATGACAACCAATTTGCACGTGGCAATGTCCCATCGTGCTATAATGACTATATCATCTGTTTTTATGAGGGTTGATTGAGAGAATGAATTTGGTTGAACATTAGGGAAGAGGCAGATGGGGCCTCATTTAAACACCTCACCTGAAAGACGGCACCTCCAACAGGGCTGCATTTCCTCAGTACTGCACCGCAATGTCCGTCTGAACTTTCGTGCTCAGCTCCTGGAGTCGGAATTGAACCCACGTTTCTCAGAGCTGAGCGGGCTACCAACTAAATCACAGCTGACACTAAAGGGAATTCGGGAACAATTTTTAAACAATTGACAGTTGTGTGACAGTCGTTTTTAATGGTGTCAAGTTTCTACTTCGAATTTGAAAAAAAAAAACTCCAATCCCACCATAGAGGTTTTGAGTATTTGAACCCTTCTGAATGATAATGAGAAAAGATTACTGGATAACTACCCAATGACATAACCAATATTTGCTGTAGGAGCTCTGTGGAGGGCAGTATTGTGGCCTGAGTACTGGGCCTCCACCATTGCATTGGTGCTACGCGTATTGTACTTTGGTGGCGAAATGACAATGTGACTGGCCTAGTAATCTGGAGGCCAAGGTCAATGCTCTGGGGACACAGGTTCAAATCCCACTGGCTGATAGAATTTCAATTAGATTAAAGTCTGGAATTGAAAGCCAGTAATGGTTACTTTAATAAAGGCCAGGGGAGTCAGAAGAGTAAACGTAATATTTACACGGGGCCCGTTTGAACCTCACCGGGTCCTCTCTCTGTGTCGGTCGGTTGTTATTTGGCCGACCTTTGATACAACATGGTTGTCAGCCCCGTAGTTAGCGGGGGAGCTCGTACTCCTCGAGCACATGGGGAAAACACTCAAACCTGCCCCATGTGTCCCATGCATGTTATTACAGTGACCATGAAACTATCATCGATTGTTATAAAAAACTCATCTGGATCACTAATGTCCTTTAGAGAAGGGAATCTGCCATCCATATCTGGTTTGGCCTACATGTGATTCCAGAGCTGTGGTGGGCAACCTAAGCTGGGGAGTGGGCCACATGGGTGGTCCTCCTTAATTTGAGTGGGCCAAAATATTGAAATCGGGGCTTGTTCACTAATCATGACCACATTAATAAGATTGAATACATTTAATACACTTGAATATTTCATTTGAATATTTCATAATGAGTTGGAGAAAGTGCTAAATTATTTATATATTAATAGAACGGTCATCAACTTCAAGTGGTAAAAACAAAATAAATATTTACACTTTGGGCGCAGAGGGAGCGCACGGCGCTCACTGTCAATGTTGTGAGCAATCCGCAGGCTCCTCACTTCACTCGCCCTCGCTTTTACGTGCGAATCACTTCATAGCGGCAGGAGAAAAACTACACGGACGGAAACCACCGGAATGTGGCAATCCTGAGCTTGGGCAACGGTCAACAAAATGTCTCATGGGTCGCACTCAGAACCCAGGTGGGCCGCATGTGCCCCCTGGATTGCCCACCACTGCTCCAGACCTACAGCAATGTGGTTCACTCTTAAATTCCCTCAAAAATAATAATAATCTTTATTAGTGTCACACGTAGGCTTACATTAACACTACAATGAAGTTACTGTGAAAATTCCTCGTCGTCACATTCCGGCACCTGTTCGGGTACACTGAGGGAATATTCACAATGTCAAAATTACTTAACAAGCACTTCTTTGGGGACTTGTGGGAGGAAACCGGAGCGCCCAGAGGAAACCCACGCAGACACAGGGAGAACGTGCAGACTCCGCAGAGACAGTGACCCGAGCCAGAAATCGAACCCGGGTCCCTGGAGCTGTGAAGCAACAGTGCTAACCAGTAGGCCCCATCGTCTAACAGGTCACTCAGCTCTCGCCTTGGTGGTGCTGTGCGCATCGGATGAAGGCTGCCCATTTTGTGCGTGTCTTTAAGGTTCTTCTCCCTATGGATTAGGGTTCCCTTGTGGCTAAAGCCAGAGTGATTATCCTTTCTCTCCTGGTGTAGATGGGAGTAATGTGTTGCCCAGGTTGGGACTGGATAGGTGTCGGCTTGGCAGGGTGTAGGTGTTGGGGTTGTGTGAAAGATCCCAGGGTCATATTCTTCTGAGTTAGTTTTACTTTGTGTAGGCGGTAGGCTAGGCCAGATCGGGTGCCGTTGTCCCCAGGGATCGGTGGTGCCCTCCTCTGAGGGCACCTGTGGCGGGGAGCTCGGAAGGGCTGGGTTTGGCATCCGGGTGGCTGGAGATTTGGGGATGGGTTGAGCATTATGCCTGATAGGTATCCTGCTTCTTGTTCCCTAGGGTAGTAGGGATGTACCCTTGTTGTTTGGATGGCCGCCTCTTCGTCAACATGTGTCCGGCGTTTGTATGAGAAGATGGGGTTTTGAGTTGGTTGCTGATTTCCTGTCATCTGTGTGTTTAGTTCTGATGGTTTCAGTTCTTTCTTGTGAGAGGCCTTGGAGAGGCCTTGGAGAGGCCTTGGAGGGGCCTTGTGAGAGGCCTTGGAGGGGCCTTGTGAGAGGCCTTGGAGAGGCCTTGGAGAGGCCTTGGAGAGGCCTTGTGAGAGGCCTTGTGAGAGGCCTTGGAGAGGCCTTGGAGGGGCTTCTTCTGCTGTGTCCCTCACTTTGCACTTGCTTTCCCCTGAGATACACAAGGTGAAATTTTGCCTTGGCCTGTGTGGAAGATGGTTGGGACTCGATGTTCTGCAGATTAGGAGTAGGTCCACCTTGAGCGCTCACTGAGACCTTTTGGGGGGGTGGGGGGAAGGGGAGTGTCTTGATGGCACACTCTGTCCCCGGGACGGGGCTCCCCTTTTTGACTGGGACCAAAGTTATCCTCACTTAAATGCCTGGCCTTGTGGTTATTCTTTCATCCCCCTTGGGTGTATATAGTTTGCTTGCTGGTCCCTTTTGGTTGTTGGGCACCCAACGTATGCCATGGACCTGGGGAATGGGTTGATTCTGGTAGCTCTGGTCTTTACTGTTTTTTTCTTTTTCTGTGGGAGGCGCTAGAACTAAGAATAACTTGGACCTGTTGCTGTTGGCCCTACCTTCATAATTTTGTAGCCATATGGTTGTTGTCTGTTCTGTCCTGGGCCTGGATGGGGGTTGGATTGGGTTGATGGGGTAATATAATTCCCTCTTAGTGCCGGGGTACACCTGAACTTTCCTGTGTCCTATTTTGTAGTGATGGGGATGATGTATCTGTGTGTTGTTGACTACCGGATCCTACATCGATGACTTTTTTTGTTTCTGTTTTGCTCTGTTGCGATATTTGTAAATATCCAATAAAAAATATATTTAAAAAAACAATTATGGACATTGGATTCATAAAGCCACTAAAAGAAATAATATTTTGTGATAGACAGGGCAGAAGTTTCTAATTTTTGGGGGGCAGAGTGGCACAGCAGGCGGGGAAGGTGGGAGTGGAAGCTGTTGTATTTTTAGGCCCATCGAGAAAAAAAGTGGACCACGTTTATTGTGGTCACCTTATTTTGGCTCTGAAGCTGTAATTTCTACTGTACCCTCTGCACCGTGGGATTAGACGAGGACGGGTGGGGGGGAAACGTGTGTGGAGCATGGATCTGTTGCTCTGAACGACCTATTTCTGTGTTGTAAGTATTTCTGGAACACTCTGGCTCCCTGGGCTATGCAGAAGCAAACGCAACGAGGATCAAGTTGTGCTCGGTCTGCCAAGGCCTCACCAATGTCATTCTGCAACCAAGCCGGGTACCTCTTTGACAAAGAGTCACCCAGACTCTCGAAACGTTCACTTCCTTCTCTCTCCACGGATGCTGTCAGACCCGCTGAGATTGTTCAGTATTTTCAGTATTTGGTTCGGATACCAGCATCTGCAGTAATTTGTTTTAATCCTGATTACTTCTGTTAGGAAAATAAAGGGAGGTTTAATGGATTTATATTTGTATTGGTAAACATTAGAAATAAGGTATAGTTTTAAGAAGGTTTAATTTAATGTTTCTGTGTCTGGAAGGGTAAAACACATAGTTATATTAATGTTGGACAAAGTATTTGTATGTGTGGGAGTTGGTTAAGTTCCAACTGTGTTGGAGAGCTTAGAGGGCAGCACAAGTGGATAGCACTGTGGCTTTGCAGTGCCAGGGTCCCAGGTTCGATTCCCCGCAGGGTCACTGTCTGTGCGGAGTCTGTACGTTCTCCCCATGTCTGCGTGGGTTTCCTCCCACAGTCCAAAGATGTGCAGGTTAGGTGGATTGGCCATGATAAATTGCCCTTAGTGACCAAAAAGGTTAGGAGGGGTTATTGGGTTACGGGGATGGGGTGGAAGTGAGGGCTTAAGTGGTCGGTGCAGACTCGATAGGCCGAATGGCCTCCTTCTGTACTGTATGTTCTATGTGTTTCTATTGTGCTTGGAGAGGGCTGCAGGGTGGAAAATAAATAGTCATAGCAGGGGTGTTGCATAGCAACAGGAGGCCACCTTACTTTGTTCTTAGTTTTAATTGGAAGCCAGAGCAGTTGTGGACAGGTCACTGAGGAGTGAACAGCTTTCAGCTCTGCCTGCAAGAGCTGGACCGGACAAGGGGGTTGCAAGCTTCCTAAGGAACAAGGTACAGTCCAGATAACCAGGGAATTAGGACAGAAAGAATATTTAAGAGAACAGTGACACAATGCAGAAGGAGACCATTCGGCCCATTGAGTCTGCACCAACCCTCTGAAAGAGCACCCGACCTAAGCCTACACCCCCCCCAACCATTTTGGACACTAAGGGGCAATTTGGACTTTGGGAGGAAACTGTAAAATCCGGAAACCCATGCAGACACAGGAAGGAACGTACAATCTTCACACAGACAGTCAGCCAAGGTCGGAATTGAACCCGGGTCCGTGGTGCTGTGAGGCAGCAGTGCTAGCCACCGTGCCGCCTATTGTTCAAAAGAATTCAAGAAAGGTGAAACAAAGCGTTTTGAGTAAAAGAAACATTTGCAGTGACTAGATTTAAAGTGGGGCAGAAGATTTCAAAGGTGGATGAAATTTTTGTTGTCATTTTAATAAGAGTCTGGGAATTGAAAGTTAAAGGAATTGTGAGCAGTTTGCTCAGCAACCAGGGCAAAGGGGATGGTGTAAAATCCTGGACCGAATTTTCTGTTAAAGGTAGAACGCTGAAACTTTGTTGAAAACTGCAATCCGGAAAACCTGGACTGGATTTCAGAATGCAAACTTCTAAGGAAAAGCATTGTTATTGTGAAAGAAGATCTTAAAACGTGTTTTGGGAGTGGTAATACGGTAATCATCTGGGGAGATTATAAGAAGTACACAGATACTAACTTGGGTTCAAAGCCTGGTGTGTGCGATGTTGTGTGCTTAAAAGGGATTTTCTGTGTTCCTTAGTACTTTGTGTTAATCTTAAAATCTGTGTGTATTTGTTAATCTAAAAGGGTAGTAAAGGAGTATTGTATAATAATCCAACTTTCACGTTTAATAAACATTTTTTCTTGCTGTTGAACTGATTAGCAGTCCTGTGACTCAGTTCCTCCATGTGTTATTAAAACAAGGTAAAGTTATTGGGCAGGATTCACCATTGCCCGATGGCGATATCGTAATTGGCGATCGGGTGGAGAATCCCTTCTGATGCCCAAATCGTTGGCATCGCCGGTTTGACGCCGATTTTCTATCCTCCTCCCCCTCCGCAATGGTGTCATCGTGTCGTTGGAACGGCGTTGGCGTGTCACCTGAAGGCCCTCCCCCGATGCTCCACCCACGATGGGCCAGGTTCCCGACCGCATGGGGGACGTGTGATCGCAGCGAATTCGGCGTGGCGGGTGAGGATCGTGTCCAGCGCCAGAACAGTCAGCCAGGAGTCGTGCTACTGGCTGAGGGCGTTTCCGCGAGGGCTGCGGGGATTGGTGGGGGGTGGCCAGGGGGTTGCCCAGGAGCAGTATTTGGCAGATCAGGTCCACGCACGGTCGGCGCGATATATGGCGTGACCGCTGCAGGTCGTCGCTGTGCGCATGCGCGGCCACGGACCCGGCTGTTCTCTAGTCGCTTGTGTCGTGGGCGCAGGATCGGTGAGGGTTTGGTGCCGAGTTTGGCGTCATAAAACGCCACAGTTCCCACGCATGCGTCGGCTCTTAGCCTCAAAATCGGAGAATCCAGCCCACGGTCTTTAGAGCCAGGTTCCATTCTGGGAATTTCCTGTCCAGTTATAACACCAACTGGGATTGTAACACTTCCCAGGAATAAGTCACCTGTTACCTCCCATCCCGCCTCAGAACAGGATGTCTGAGATTGAAGCAGTAAAGGAATGAAAGGCTCACTTGCCTCCTTAAATTCTTGACACCTTGGTGCTTCACTGCACTTTTGCACAACGTCACTGGTTGTCATTTGCCTCATGGACGTCTTAGGGGAAACCTATTTTCCAGAGAAAGCAACATCGGATGTTCGGAAGACTGAGGTGAGGCGGCATGATGGTGAATTGCTCTTAAACCAGAAATGGTTAGCTGCGAGTGTTTGTCTATCATTCAACCGCCCTGATTTGGGAATATTTTGGCTGTTCCCTCACCTTTGCTGGGTCAAAGTTCTGGAACCCACCCCCCCCCTACCCTAACAGCACAGTGGGTGTACCTACACCACATGGACTGCAGTGGTTCAGAAAGGCAGCTCACCACCCCTTCTCCAGGGCAACTCTAAAAAAAAAAATTACAAGAACAGTTTTAGATTGACACTTTAGAAAGATGGGCCATTTGCTTTCACTCATTTTTACAATACCCCTTTACATTTCATTTCCATTACAGAAATCAATGCACATTTACCATCAGTTACCGTAAAACTTCAGCTAACCCAGGCTCAAAAGTATAGATTTCTCTCGATAACTCTCTGGAGAGCCTTGAATGTAATCTTTAATTACAATTACTATTTGTCTTCCGAATTGCAATGACAAAATGGAACCATAATGATTTTTGGGTAAAGGATGTGAACTGGTTGTCATTGTCCTGGTCCTGCAACATCTTGATGTTTACATTCTCATCCTTATTTCCAAACTCCTCCAGGGCCTCTCCCCTCCCTATCTCTCTCATTTCTCCCAACCCCACTGTAGTGATCTCTATGTGCATGTACACAAGGGGTTAATGTGTAATCAGTAGCACCACATGATCACTAGAGGGCCGGACCAACAGGGATATAAAAGGCAACCACATTGGGTCTCTGGGCTCTCTTGGGTACACTGTGACCAGGGCAATAGCAGACAAGTTCAGATGGCTAGTGGAGTTACGTATAGTTACCGTAGTTAGATCTTGTTAACCTTATCACTAGTATCAAAGTTAAAGTAAAGAACTCATGCAATTATTGTTATAGTTACTCAATAAACCTTTTGTTACTACTGGACGAGTTTGAGTCTTCTTCATCGAGATTCAGAAGGCCTCATCATGAAACAAGATTTGAGTAGCACATGTTACCTACCACGCAGGTAACAAAACACCCACAACCCTCCGACATATCTTCGTTACTCAAATTCTGGCCTCTTCAGCACCCCTGAGTTTAATCGTGCGACCATTGGTGGCCGTACCTCCAGTTAACCGGACTCTGCGTTCTGGGGTTCCCTTCCTGAATTTTGGCCCCCTCTCTATCTCTCTCTCTCCACTGCTAAGACACTCTTAAAACTAGAGTTTGATCATCTCTCCAACTATCTCCTTCTTTGGCTCAGTGTCGTATTTTGTTTGAGACCCTCCTGTGAAGCACCCGGGACATCTTATTACATTAAAGGTGCGATGTAAGTATAAGTTGTTGTTGTTCTCGCTAAGTTGGTTTTACAGAGCGGGATTCACCACGTCATTCACACTTTCTCGAATGAGTGGACATGTCCTGCACCGTACACGTTGACCTAAACGGGGGTTGCATTGGAGACGGAGAATTGATGATGCACCAAGGTCCGAACTTGGATTGCTCAGAAATCTCGGCCATGTGGATGTGGGAGTGATTTCCACGGAGAGGGTGGGGCGACACGGCTGACCAACAATAGCTCAGTACAGATGCATCGGCAAAGGACTTGCTGATTCCTATTGTGGAGGCAGGAAGGAGGTCACCATCCTGCCGTTATCTCATCCGGCTGTTATCGTGGAGTTGAAGATCCGGGTGCCAAATTTGAAGGTCACCCAGGCACCCTCCACTGCACTGTCCCTCCCCGGGTACCCTGCACCGTCCCTCCCTGAGCACCCTGCACTGTCCCTCCTCGGGCACCCTGCACTGTCCCTCCCCGGGCACCCTGCACCGTCCCTCCCCGGGCACCCTGCACTGTCCCTCCCCGGGCACCCTGCACTGTCCCTCCCCGGGCACCCTGCACTGTCCCTCCCCGGGCACCCTGCACTGTCCCTCCCCGGGCACCCTGCACCCTCCCTCCCCGGGCACCCTGCACCGTCCCTCCCCGGGCACCCTGCACTGTCCCTCCCCGGGCACCCTGCACTGTCCCTCCCCGGGTACCCTGCACTGTCCCTCCCAGGCACTCTGCACTGTCCCTCCCCAGGCACCCTGCACTGTCGTTCACCCCACCCCCCCCCCCCCCCCCCCCCCCCCCCCCCCGGACACCCTGCACCATCCTTCCCCGGACACCCTGCACCGTCCCTCCGCAGTCGGGCCGCGCCGGTTGGCGGGACCCCCGCTCAATTCTCCGGCCCGGATGTGCCGAAGTCCCGCCCAGAAATTGCCTGTCCCGCCGGCGTAAATTAAACCTGGTATTTACCAGCGGGACCAGGCGGCGTGGGCGGGCTCCGGGGTCCTGGGGGGGCGGGGCGATCTGACCCCGGGGGGTGCCCCCACGGTGGCCTGGCCCGCGATCGAGGCCCACCGATCCGCGGGCAGGCCTGTGCCGTGGGGCCACTCTTTCCCTTCCGCCTCCGCCACGGCCTCCACCATGGCGGAGGAGGAAGTGACTCTCCCCACTGCGCATGCGCGGGAAACTGTCGGCGCCCGCTGATGCTCCCGCGCATGCGCCGGGAAACTGTCAGCGGCCGCTGACGCTCCAGCGCATGCGCCGCATTTCCGCGCCAGCTGGCGGGGCAACAAATGCCATTTCCGCCAGCTGGCGGGGCGGAAATCCCTCCAGCGTCGGCCTAGCCCCTCAATGTTGGGGCTCGGCCCCCAAAGATGCGGAGCATTCCGCACCTTTGGGCCGGCGCGATGCCCGTCTGATTGGCGCCGTTTTTGGAGCCAGTCGGCGGACATCGCGCCGTTGGGGGAGAATTTCTCCCCAGGTTCAAAACCAAATTTGGCAATTGGATTGGATATTAAAGAGTCCGATTAGACTGAGTGTGTGAAAGTTACTTTAGGAATGGTGGTCACTGTGCTGCTGGAGCTGAGAGTGGGAGCAGTAGTTGGGCTAGCCGAATAGTGGAAATATTCTGGAATTTTGAAATGATTATCTTCGTGGATGAAAGAATATTTCTGCAAATTATTTTCCGAAGAGATTAGCTGGTCTGTAATAGAACCTGTGATCAGCTAGATTGTATGTGTTCTGTAGAGGAGGGGTGAAGCTTGCAACACAAAATATGTTTGGTTTTGAAATAATTCACCTCCCCCACCCCCCCAGTATTTGTTTAGAATATTTGGGGGTGGAGAGTGTTCAGCAGGTTGCTGTTCCTTTATTACCTTTTATTCTTTGTGCATTACACAACTCCTTGTGCGTTGCCTAGAAAAGTATTTATTTGTGCTATTTATGTGGCTTTCAAGCAAAAAGGATTAGGTGTTGAATATTTCACGACTGCCTGTCATCAGCTCCTACAGCAGTCCTTCAGCTATTCATGGTGAAGGATTTTCAGGTTTCTGGTCAACCCTCTCCTAGCTGCATGCAGATGGGAATGTGGAACTCGAAGCACCAGCAGATCAACCAAGATCTTAGTGGAGCAGGCTCGAGGGGCCGAATGGCCTACTCCTGCGCCTATTTCATATGTTCACATGCGTGGAGAATCGGATTCTTGAGTGCGAGGCGTGTTAAAGTAGCTTCTCTCTTTATCCTGGTTAACATGTAATTCTCACCCCCAGATTAAATGTCTGGCGGTAACATTTGAACGCAGTATTTAACATTCTTTACTCATGGCATTCAGTCACATTCCAGATGAATTCCCACCATTACACTGCACCAAATTCCCAGTGACAATTGTGGATAGATTTTCATTAGAAGCAGAGCATCTCTGAGATGACTCTGAGATTTCAAAGCATCTAGCACAGAAATCCAGTTTGAGGTCTATCAGCATGATTATCTCGCTCATTGCATTTCTTAAATCTTCTGCACTTAATGTGCAATGATTTTGTGACTTGATTTGCTATAATGGTAGGAGTAACGGTGGTACAATGGTTAGCACTGCTGCCTCACAACACCAGGGACCTGGGTTCAATTCCGGCCTTGGGTGACTGTGCAGAGTTTGCACGTTCTCCCCGTATCTGCGTGGGTTTCCTCAGGGTGCTCCGGTTTCCTCCTGTAGTCCAAAGGTGTGCAGGTTAGGTGGATTGGCCATGATAAATTGCCCCTTAGTCTTCAAAGATTAGGTGGGGTTAAGGGGATTGGTGGGGGGGGGGGGGGAGCGGGCCTGGCTAGGGTGCTCTTTCAGTGGGTCGGTGCAGACTCGATGGGCCGAATGGCCTCCTTCTGCGCTGTAGTTATTCTGTTATTCTATGAAGTTCACTGCATACCCAAATCAGTGCTAGAAATAACAGTCCATTCTAAAAATATCTCTGTTAAGAAATGCATTGCTGTATCCACAGTTGTATTTAATGGAGGGATGTATCTAACTCAATATTGTTTAACCAGTTAACATGAAGGAAGAGAGGAGTAGGAGGAAGAGAGGAGTAGAAGGTTATGCTGGTGCGTTGGCCGGAGGCTTATGCAGGACACTGAGCACAGGCCATCCTGACCTGGTACTATATCGCCGTTCCTTCATTGTCATTTGGTCAAAATCCTGGAAACCCTTCCCCAACAGCATGGTGGGTGTACCTACACCACACGGACTGCAGAGGTTCAAGAAGGCAGCTCACCACCACCTTCTCAAGGGCAATTAAAGATGGGCAATAAATGCCGGCCTAACCAGCGACGCCCACGTCCCACCAACAAATAAAAATGGATGTTTGCCATTTGCTAGTACAGACCTTGAGTATTGCTGAATAAAGAGTCTTGTCGAAGCTTCCCATCTTGCACTCATCAGAACAATCTTCAAAATTTCCAATATAAGGGCAAATCTTGGCCAGCTTGCCAACCAATCAACACTCTCTTCACATACAGTATAAATTGTTGTTTCCCCCCCCGATTACAATTCTTGTGAAGTATCCTGTTGAGGGCCAGACGAAGAGCTTCAACATGGCTCTTTTCTGATCAGTAAAAATGTATGAGTTGGACTGAATGGCCTGTTTCAGTGCAATACATTTGTGTAACTTGGTGACGTTAGGGCTGGTGGGATTTCCAGAACGTCCGCAGCCTACCTTGGTGACGCAGTGGGGTTGATCTCTCTCTGTGCGGCGCTTTCGCTTAGCAGGTATTGATGGACCTCTCCTGTCTGTTTCAGTGTTATCTTTCAGACCCTTCGATCTGAAGGCTTTCTTCATCTGTTTCAGATTCCCTCCCCTCCCTCTTTTTCCTTTGGTGCACAGTACTTGGGACAAGGTGGCAGTGTGGATAGAAGCCTTAGAATTAACCCCTAGCACCAGAGGACCGGGTGAAGCTGGACTCTGCAGCCTTTGAAACAGATAATTGAGAGTAGACCTTCTTGAAGTGGGGATTAAATAGCTCAGTTCGGATTGCATTTATGTAGCACCTTGGACAACCACTGGATGTCCAAAACATATTACAGCCAATGAAGTACTCTGAAGTGTATCACTGTCCTAATGTAGGAAACACGGCAAGCAACTTGCAACTGGTACACAGCAGGATCCCATACCAAAATGTGATAAAGTCGGAATAAAGTCAGGGGTTTAATTAGAGGTCAGAACACCAGGGAAAATGCCCTGCTCTTCGTCAAAATAATAATCTTTATTATTGTCACAAGTAGGCGTACATTAATACTGCAATGAAGTTACTGTGAAAAACCCCTAGTCGCTATACTCCGGCGCCTGTTCGGGTACACAGAGGGAGAATTCAGAATTTCCAAATTCCCTAACAAGCACGTCTTTTGGGGCTTGTGGGAGGAAACTGGAGCACCCGGAGGAAACCCACGCAGACACTGGGAGAACGTGCAGTCTCCGCACAGACAGTGACCCAAACCGGGAATCGAACCCTGGACCCTGTAGCTGTGAAGCAACATTGCTCACTACTATGCTATCGCGCCACCCCATACAGCAGCATGGAATCTTTTAAGTACAGTAGAGAGGGCACTTGGTTTAATGTAAAGGCGGAACAGTAACCATCAAAACTGAATTCCCCTTAGAAAGACTGGGCCAAGTTGCTGTGACTAGGCAGTGAAAAGAGAAAGAGCTTTCACTCCTGCTGCCTCTCGTGCCCCACTGAGTATAAAGCACCATGAGTAGATTCCTGTGACCATTACCTCATCTTCCAGCCAAGAAACAGCACATTAGCATGGGAGGACAAAGTATGTGTTCCTTGTTTTTGTCCAGTATTTTAAGTACAGTGCAACCCTTGTTATTTTTCAATGGGGAACAGCAGCGATAAATTGTGACATGCCTCATGGCATTTTTTGATCATGTCGATCATATTTCTCCTGTCAGTGGTTTGGCATGAGGAGAAGGAAAAGACACTAACCCTATCTTGCATGTGTCAAATTCAACACATGTAGTTAGTTGCTGGCAGAGTTTGCTGACCCCAATTTATATTTTCACAAAAGGCAAAATATTAAGGATGTAGATAGTGGTGTGGGCGAAATGATTGGCCCAGCATTACAAACATACCCACAGTCATTCTTGGCAGCAATGAGGTTGAAAAATGCATCAGCGAAGTGATAACTGCTGAGAAAGGTGCCTTTTGGTTTTTGGGGGGGAAAAGTGGCCCCCATCTACTGTTGCAGTGTCTGCTCACGATGATGGCAACACGTCTGCAGCACTTTCCCTTTGCAGGCATGCTGCAGAGGATCTCTACAGGAAAAAAGCAAAACTCTCGCACTTTAAATGCATGGGTTCGAGTGGCATTAATATTCTGCCTGACTCGTGCAGTTCACAGGATGCAAGATCACAGCATCCGAGGAATTGAGCGCGCCGGCTGGTTTCATGGCAGTGACATGCTGGAGCACTCGCTCTCCCCTCCTCACATTTGGAGTGGGGAGGTGTGTGTGCCTGGGCTGCTTTGCACTGCACCGCCGGCCCCTCCACCAGCTACCAGAGCTGGAGGGTTTTGACTGCAGCTCCTCGCATCATTTATCTTTATGGGCTGTCTGAGTGACATTCCCCCAGCTGCATAAATTAACCCTTCCTGGACCGCAGTTCTAGCTCTGCACCAAATCGGAAATGTAAAAATGCTGCGTGTTTTTACAACCGTCTGGCCCTGCGTGCCGTGGTGAGCATTGAATGGCTCGAAGGCAGGTGTTCGACCCCTCTCACTGCCACCGAGATAACACTATTTGTCGATGCACTATTTGTCAATGTACTCTGTCCATCACTCTTTTTATCTACTATGTACGTACTGTGTACGGTCCCTTGGCTGCATAAAAATAAAACTGTATTTCGGTTCATGTGACAATAAATCAATCAGTCAGTAACACCCGCACAGTGACATGTACCAGTATTGTGACTTTGACAATGATCCACTCTCAGAATCTTAACGTGGCCGCAGGTTAGCTCCTCGCTCACTGTGAACAGAGCACCTCAACTCTCTCTCTCGCGCTCTCTCTCTCTGTCTCTCTCCCTCGCTCTCTCTCTCTCTCTCTCTCTCTCTCTCCCTCTCTCCCTCCCTCCCTGCCTTGTGTCTGTATTGCTGTGGTTGACGACCTGCTGCGTGGGGAGGTAGCACAAAATATTCTGCAGCCGTGTTGCTGCCTGAAGCGTTGATTAAAACCACGATAATTGAATCTGTCGAGGTGACCCCAGCTGCACGAATCCGGCCACACCATGGCACACATTAGACTGACTTACCAAGGTTGCAGCTCTGTCGCATCTCACCGCTGTTTGCCACCAGACGGACTGCAAAATCCACCTGTGATTGACTGGCCAATTGAATAACCTTTCTCAAACGGCAGCGGTTTATTTTTAAAGTTTAAAAACTAAAATCTATGCAGCATTTAGCAGCAGTTACAAAATGAGGAAGCTTTTATTTACAGTTTTCAGTTTTTATAAAACCCCTATTTGCATCCACATAATGACAGATAAGAAAAACTGGGACGATCTTTAATGATGCAAAATTAATCCTGGATAAAAGCTTCTTGCTGTGGGATTGTAGAGAGTCTCGCATTCAATCAGGATCACCCATTGCAGTGAATCTTACTTTGCTGAAATATGTTTATTGATACTCCATAAAGGTGAACGTCACATCACATTCTATTCACTGCAGATATTTTTTCATTTACTGTTTGCCTAAGAAATGTTTTTTTTAAATCTTGCTTCGGGCTAGCAGTTCCAGCATTTATTACCCATGCTCGATTGTGAGCGGCACAATGGCATAGTGGTTAGCACTGCTGCCTCACAGCATCAGGGACCCGGGTTTTGATTCCGGCCTTGGATGACTGTGTGGAGTCTGCACGTTCTCCCCGTGTCTGCGTGGGTTTCCTCCGGGTGCTCCGGTTTCCTCCCATAGTCCAAAGGTGTGCAGGTTAGGTGGATTGGCCATGATCAATTGCCTCTTGGTGTCCAGGGATGTGGAGGTGGGGCCATAGGGATGGGGAGGGGTGGATGGGGGAGTGGACCTATGTAGGGTATTCTTTCAGAGGGTCAATGCAGACCCGATGGGTCGAATGGCCTTTTTCTACCCTGTAGGGATTCAATGATTCTGGAGAAGGTGATGGTCAGCCACCATCTTGAACCTCGCAGTTCATGTGATGTAGGTACAACGCGATGTTAAAATCTAAGTGGGCTCGGTACTGCCATGCCCGGAAAGTGTACAGAAGCAGCCCTAGAGGCTGTTTCATAGGCCCACCTCGGTTCTCTGGAACTTGGTCTCAGTTACAATAAAATCAATAAAACAAAAAAACAGCCCTCTCGTCCTCACCCTTCACACACTCCCATGCCCCACCCATGCCAACTCATGTCCCCACCCAGCCCCCATAGCCCCTCAGACCTTCCCTGCAAAGCTATGGCCCTCCACCCACTGCCAACTTTTCAACAGCTCCCTGAGCTCTAAGCCACACCTAATATATTATTGACTATGAGTTTAGACCTCCATTACTTTTTTGAAACATCGGTGCCTCAAAGAAAACATTGCTTGCTTGGTAGCTTTTATTCTGTGATCTATTCTGCCAATTGTACATTATTTATTTACACAAGATAAAGACATTTCAAGTGCTTGCAATGTCTGATAATTTAAAGGGCTTGGATGATTAACACTCTTATGGGGCTGTAGTAAAGGCAATGTTTATGAATGAATGACTTTATAAAAGCTTTATTGCACATGCTATTGTCACAATATGGTTCATTAATTCTGTACCGATTATACAGGGGTACAGCATGGAAGTGCTATAGATTGGTACGGGGGTGAGGGGGGGGGGTGGAGGAGCATAGCTTGGCAAGGAGGGATGGAGCCATAGGGGCTTTGGAGAGGGGCATAAGTAGGCATAGAGGGTATGGGGGTAGGCATAGGTTAACATGGGAGCATGGGTAAGACGTTTTGAACTTGCCTTTAAAATGATTCCTTCATCAAGACTGTGGGTCATGATGCCTCTGAGGTCCATGAATCATGGGTCTTTGAATAGTAGAGGGCTAGGACACAGCCTATCCCTGCAATGGAGCCGGCCAGGTCGCGAGTTCAGGGTACAGGTTCCTGACTCGCACCCACCTTCACCCTTGCCCAGAACTGGTGAAAATTGAGTGCACCAGGAATAGGGTGGGAAGCCCGGAATCTGGTCCCTGCCATCATTTTTAAAGATCCCCGGAGTATCCACCACCAGTGTGAAAATCCAGCTCCATATCTCAGGTTAGAAAATTTTCATTGGAACTGGAAAATGGAAGAGATGCTTCAGCACTCGCAGTAAGTTGTTTAAGCTTGCTTTGATGTGTCTGCTGGCACAAGGACGTGGTAGCTGAAATCAACTGGATTTCATTTGAGCAATATCTGAACAGCATAAAGTAATTCCCTGGATGGATGGGATCATCCATTTAATTGGACTACTCTAAAGAACTCCACTGACTCTAGCTTCACCTGAGACTAGCTATACAGCCCACCACTCAACCCACCTCTGTACCTTCACATGGGATGTAAGGTTTGTTAGTGCAAGCTAGGATCACTGTGACAGCTTTGCAGTAGAGGATGTGGGTTCGAGCCTCACACAAGGATTTCAATCCATCATTTAGGCAGCACAGTGGTTCGCACAGTTGCTTCACCGCTCCAGGGTCCCAGGTTTGATTCCCGGCTTGGGTCACTATCTGTGCGGAGTCTGCACGTTCTCCCCGTGTGTGCGTGGGTTTCCTCCGGGTGCTCCGGTTTCCTCCCACAGTCCAAAGACGTGCGGGTTAGGTGGATTGGCCATGATAAAAATTGCCCTTAGTGTCCAAAAAAGGTTAGGTGGGGTTACTGGGTTACGGGGATAGGGTGGAGATGTGGGCTTAAGTAGTGTGCTCTTTCCAAGGCCCGGTGCAGACTCGATGGGCCGAATGGCCTCCTTCTGCACTGTAAATTCTATGATTCTATGATTTTGGCACAGTGGCACCAGGAGATGAGAGCCTTCATGGATTCAGGGAATGTGAGCGTACGGATGTGCCATTGGATTAAGGAACATGAAACCACGGCTCATATGCAACCCTCTGGTGGTGCAAAGATGTCCCTGGAGGGTTTTTGTTATGACAACAAGTCTTGCAACAAGTTTTTGCATGGCTGCAGATGTCAAGTGCTCCCACTCCATCTGAGAACCTGTCCCAGGCACAAGGGTCACTTTCAACCAAAAAATAGGAAAAGTACCTTGTTACGTGTATAAAAATTATTTGATGCGCATTTGCAGGTTGAAATCCTCATCACTCCTGGTGCTTGATGTGATATGGCTTGGGGAAGGAGGAATGAGAAACCAGAACATAGGTGTAGGAAAGGCAGAGAAAAGTATGGATATAAACATAGCAATCCAAACTTCTTCCCTTGACATTCAAAGGCATTACCGTCGCAGAATCTCCCACTTGCAACATGCTGGTGGTTACCATTGAATGGAAACGGAACTGGACTAGCCGTATAATTACTATTGCTACAAGAGCAGGTCAGAATGCGAGCATTTGCAGTTAATTAAGTGTTTACAGATCCAGACAGAGGTGACTGGTGGTGATTTAACCTGAGGGTCACCGCACCTCAGGTGAGGGGCAAGGTTGAGAAGGTGGGACCTTTAGAATAACATCAGCCGGTACGGGAATTGAACACAGACTGCTGGCCTCGCTCTGCATCACAAACCAATTGTTCAGCTAACTGAGCTAAACCGGCCCCCGCCTGGTTTACTTACTACGAGAGAGAATAGTGAGGCGCACTGAAAGCAGAATGGTGGAAGTGTTTGTGAGAGAAAGGTCCAAAATGGAAAGGCAATGCTGCATGTGAAAACTGATGGAAAGATTTGAACAGGAGTGAAAACGCAGAGGCGGACAAGCTAAATGATGGAGGACCTCATTTTATTAAATGTCACAACGCTATGGCAGCGTTTTGTCGTGAATAGTTCAAATATGATATCGTTGTCTTATAATTTGGAGAAAAAGTACGCTAATTCCTTTCCGTCACTGGCAGCTTTTGACATACATACTGCGCGCAAGGAGACAAAGAAGATCGACACACGGAATTGTTATTGACAAAATGTTGCGATCTGGCACAACTTATATAAACAGCTGGGATGTATTAAATATCAAGACGGTTGGTGTGCGTTTTAGTTTACAATATAAGCTTCAATCTATCAACCTGTTTCAAGCTATCATCCTCTTTCGCACTGTAGCTTTTGTCAGCAAAGTACTTAGCTACATTTCCTTAAACTTGCTTTTTGTTTGCAATTGAATCGTTGCAACTGCTCATGTGCTGAGTATTTTTCCCGGTACATTCTTCACATTAGCAGGTCTGAAATGCCGTATGAATCCCGTTGACATTTCTGGCCCAACATTTGGGACAAATTTACTTTTTAAATGCTTTGATGCAGCTCATCGACAGAACAGAAATTCTAATCACCGACACTCTGCACAGATTCTCTCATCTGCCATTTGATGAGCTCTTTTTGCTGTAATGGCTGGTGTTGTAATGGCTGGTGTTGTAATGGCTGGTGTTGTAATATTTGCTGTAGTTTAACTGCAGTCGATTATCACATTAAACCGAGTATTTAAGTCCTGGTTACAGCTATCTTTGTGTAATGTCAGATCATGTAGCATGTTTAATCAAACCGGGTCCATGTTACAAATCATCTTAATTCCCAAACAATCTGTCTCATTCGGTGATGTTTCTGTCCCAGTGATGAGGAAGCAGTCAGGGAGGGATTAATTCAGCGATACATATTCGGCAAGACATGGGAGGGGGGGGGGGGGGGGGGGGGGAGCGGTGGAGTGTAACATGCTCTTCAGAATAGTGCCAGGCATATCTTTCATCCATCCAAGAGGACAAATGAAGCATGTGTTTAACACCTCATCTGAAAGATGTACCTCTGACAGTGCAGCACCCCCTTAGTCCTGCATTGCCCTGTCGGCCTAGATTTCCAGCTCAAGTGGGGTCACCAGGGTCACGATACAAGGTGTTGATTTTCCACCTCACTGCCTGGCTGTTGAAGTAGCCGAGTGGACAAGCCGCCCTGTCCAGATCCCACCTAAATTCTATTCCATTGATTTCAGTAAGAAGTCTTACAACACCAGGTTAAAGTCCAACAGGTTTGTTTCAAACACTAGCTTTCGGAGCACTGCACCTTCCTCAGGTGAATGAAGAGGTATGTTCCAGAAACATATATATAGACAAATTCAAAGATGCAAGACAATGCTTAGAATGCGAGCATTTGCAGTTAATTAAGTGTTTACAGATCCAGACAGAGGTGACTGGTGGTGATTTAACCTGAGGGTCACCGCACCTCAGGTGAGGGGCAAGGTTGAGAAGGTGGGACCTTTAGAATAACATCAGCCGGTACGGGAATTGAACACAGACTGCTGGCCTCGCTCTGCATCACAAACCAATTGTTCAGCTAACTGAGCTAAACCGGCCCCCGCCTGGTTTACTTACTACGAGAGAGAATAGTGAGGCGCACTGAAAGCAGAATGGTGGAAGTGTTTGTGAGAGAAAGGTCCAAAATGGAAAGGCAATGCTGCATGTGGAAACTGATGGAAAGATTTGAACAGGAGTGAAAACGCAGAGGCGGACAAGCTAAATGATGGAGGACCTCATTTTATTAAATGTCACAACGCTATGGCAGCGTTTTGTCGTGTATAGTTCAAATATGATATCGTTGTCTTATAGTTTGGAGAAAAAGTACGCTAATTCCTTTCCGTCACTGGCAGCTTTTGACATACATACTGCGCGCAAGGAGACAAAGAAGATCGACACAAGGAATTGTTATTGACAAAATGTTGCGATCTGGCACAACTTATATAAACAGCTGGGATGTATTAAATATCAAGACGGTTGGTGTGCGTTTTAGTTTACAATATAAGCTTCAATCTATCAACCTGTTTCAAGCTATCATCCTCTTTCGCACTGTAGCTTTTGTCAGCAAAGTACTTAGCTACATTTCCTTAAACTTGCTTTTTGTTTGCAATTGAATCGTTGCAACTGCTCATGTGCTGAGTATTTTTCCCGGTACATTCGTCACATTAGCAGGTCTGAAATGCCGTATGAATCCCGTTGACATTTCTGGCCCAACATTTGGGACAAATTTACTTTTTAAATGCTTTGATGCAGCTCATCGACAGAACAGAAATTCTAATCACCGACACTCTGCACAGATTCTCTCATCTGCCATTTGATGAGCTCTTTTTGCTGTAATGGCTGGTGTTGTAATGGCTGGTGTTGTAATATTTGCTATAGTTTAACTGCAGTCGATTATCACATTAAACCGAGTATTTAAGTCCTGGTTACAGCTATCTTGGTGTAATGTCAGATCATGTAGCATGTTTAATCAAACCGGGTCCATGTTACAAATCATCTTAATTCCCAAACAATCTGTCTCATTCGGTGATGTTTCTGTCCCAGTGATGAGGAAGCAGTCAGGGAGGGATTAATTCAGCGATACATATTCGCCAAGACATGGGAGGGGCGGGGGGGGGGAGTGGTGGAGTGTAACATGCTCTTCAGAATAGTGCCAGGCATATCTTTCATCCATCCAAGAGGACAAATGAAGCATGTGTTTAACACCCCATCTGAAAGATGTACCTCTGACAGTGCAGCACCCCCTTAGTCCTGCATTGCCCTGTCGGCCTAGATTTCCAGCTCAAGTGGGGTCACCAGGGTCACGATACAAGGTGTTGATTTTCCACCTCACTGCCTGGCTGTTGAAGTAGCCGAGTGGACAAGCCGCCCTGTCCAGATCCCACCTAAATTCTATTCCATTGATTTCAGTAAGAAGTCTTACAACACCAGGTTAAAGTCCAACAGGTTTGTTTCGATGTCACTAGCTTTCAGAGCACTGCACCTTCCTCAGGTGAATGAAGAGGTATATTCCAGAAACATATATATAGACAAATTCAAAGATGCAAGACAATGCTTAGAATGCGAGCATTTGCAGTTAATTAAGTGTTTACAGATCCAGAGATAGGGGTAACCCCAGGTTGAAGAGGCTGCACCCCAGATGTTACAGTGTACAAATGTTACAGTGTACAAATGTTACAGTGTACACATGTTAGTGTACACATGTTAGTGTACACATGTTAGTGTACACATGTTAGTGTACACGTTACAGTGTACACATGTTACAGTGTACACATGTTACAGTGTACACATGTTACAGTGTACTGATGGATGAGCGTAATGAAGGAAGGACGTACTGAAGGAAGGACGTACTGAAGGAAGGACGTACTGAAGGAAGGACGTACTGATGTTGCAGTGTACTGATGTACAATGTACTGATGGAAGAGTGTACTGATGGATGAGCGTACTGAAGGAAGGACGTACTGAAGGAAGGACGTACTGATGTTGCAGTGTACTGATGTTGCAGTGTACTGATGTTGCAGTGTACTGATGTTGCAGTGTACTGATGTGGGTAGACGAGTGTGGAGAGAGATGCAGGGAGCATTTCAATGAGATCTTGAAAGATCCGCAGCCAGCAATGTGGAACGAGCCTGAGACGGTGCAATGGGAAAGAGTGGTGCAACTGGAACAAACACCAAATGGTTTATCGACCTTGAGGTCAATAAAGGAATAAAAAATAAGGCAGCAAACTGCTAAAGGTGGCAGAATTGCTCAAGGCCAGAATTCAACAGCAGCCCAGAACAGTCCAAACAATCTTAAATGGAAATATTCCAACAGATTAATTTTTTTAAAAAAAGGAATAATCACAAAGGAAAGTTGCGAAACCAAGAGTGGATATTAAAGGGAGGATTTTACCTCCTGGTTCCTATGGGGAAAGAATTATATTGCAAACCCGCGTGAAGGGTAAGGGAGAACATGTGCAGTGGTGGATCGGATTTGAATGAGATTTTACAACCTGGCAGACTTAAAATTCATTCTGGACCCATCCGTAATTTGCATTTTAATCGGTAATTAGTATGAGGCTGTCAGGTGTTTCGTAGCTTGTTTTATTGTGACAAGGAGAAGGCCTGCCTTCTGTGTTAAACCCAGCCTGGGAGCACGAGGCTCCCTTTTAAATGAAGTTGTTGTCCGAGGCCTTTCTTTCTTCTTCAGTGCGCTGCTCCTTTGCACGGACCGCACAGCGTTATCTATCACAGGACAAGGCAGTATCTTTCCAGGCCACTGTGACCCACACACCCTGGCAGGAGTATTGGTGAGGATCCTTTATATCTCATCCCTGCCCTTTAAGGGACAATTGATCATGGCCAATCCACCTAACCTGCCCATCTTTGGATTGTGGGAGTAAACTGGAGAAAACCTACGTAGACACTGAGAGAAAGTGCAAACTCCACACATCCAGAATTGAGCCCGGGTCCCTGGTGCTGTGAGGCAGCAGTGCCAACCTCTGTGCCGCCCAATGTGGCAATCGCCAGTGGCGTTTGCTGGATCATTTCTCTGGATACTTTAAGGCACTGCAAATATCAGAATCTCACATCAGCAGTAATTCCTCTACTGGTGAGTCCCCCAGTCCAATCAGATATACCCTGGGACATGCTGGAAAAGTTTTGTCTGAGTTTGACCCACAGGCATTGAGAGTGATCAGCTGACCAGGTGCCCTACCATTTCCACACTCGTGGTGGTGGAAGATCCCGACTATGCTGAATTAAAGAATATTATAGCCTGAGTTGTTGGCCCAATGGGCAGGGCATGAGGTGGGCGCGAAATGTGCTTCCGGCTGCAATCGGCCCCGGAACGGGATTTCATTGGCCAAGTAGAGGACAGCTAGGTTGCTGGGAAAGGCTAGGTGCTGCTGGCGAAGGCACGAGAGGGCGGGTACTGAGAAAAGGGAGGGTGCGGGCTGGTGCTCCTAATGCCCTCCCTCAGGGGGACAGCCGCTACGGAGATGTCCCCGGGAACTGCCGACCTGTACAAAAAATTGCAGTGGAACAATTATGCAAAGCACATTCAAACACACACCTCAGTCCCCTGTTTCAGCCCAGACAGTTCACCCCACCCTGGGTGCAGCAAAAACGTACAGGCCGCCTGGCCCAACCGCCAACCCGAAAAGCAGACAAACCTGATTAAATTGAGGTCAACTGCTCCTTAATGGGCTAAATTGCCAGCTTGATTGTTGTGACCCTTGACCAAAATATTGTGATGTGCATGCCCCCGCCATTTCAGACGCGCCCACCGCCCGAACAATGTAAAATTCTGACATGTGAAGTTACCGCATCGCATGGACATGCATCGAGAAAATGTTTCCACTTTGGAGTGTGGGGGTGTGGAGCCCAAGACTAGGGCCTATCACTGTGAGATAATCACTAATCAAAGAGTGAATTCAGGAGAAACGTCTTTACCCAGAGAGTATTTAGAATGTGGAGCTGATGCGGGAAACAGCATCGCCTTTGAACAGTAAGCTGCATAGGTACACGAGGGACAGAGAGGAACAGACGGTGATGCGGACAGGGGTACGTGAAGTGGGTTGGGAGGAGGCACTGAACAGACCAGTTGGATCGAGGTGGCTTGTTTTGGTTCTGTAAATTCGGTGTAATGCGAGAGGTTATCAAACAGACGGCAGCTGGGAATCATTTGGGCAGCCAGGGGGACTCTGAAATTATATTGAGTGTGGGCGGCAGCAGAAGTGCCTCTGCCATCGACCACTTGGCATCAGCATATAATGCATCAAATAATAATTTCAGAGGGGAATAGACAAAGATCAGAGGCAGCGTTCGAACTGGGCATGTGTTAAATTCATTTGGGACAGAAGATTGATTATTTGCAAATGTTGTGCTGTGATGGAGAGTGTTCCTCACTGCTCTTAGAAGGTGAGTGAGTGGTTATCAGTGCGGTATATTAAATATAATGGGGAGGAACACGTTGAGACCCTTTATTAAGCAGTGGTTCTCGCGATTCGTGATTCCGTTCCTGCTGAGGCAGGCAGTATTCAAACTACATGGTCTGATATGATCTGATTCTCAGGCTATGTCTCCAAGCCGGTGTGGGAACGGTGGCGTTTTACGACAGACAAAATGGAGTAAAACGGCCCCCGATCCTCCGTTTGACGGGGGGGAGGGAGGGTGCCGGCAGCGTAAAGCACCCGGCTCTAACTGCCGATACGGCCCCGGAGAATTGCCGGGTCCGTGGCCACGCATGCGCACGGCGGCTGTCGGAGGCCACTCACGGACCCGGCCTGCAAAATAGTGTCCCCCCCACCTTTGGCCGGCTCGCGCACCCAGGACCCCCCCCCCCCCCCCCCCCCCCCCCCCACTGCCCACGGATTGGCGGTGCTGGACTGAGTCCGCAGCCACCACACCGAGTTCCTGACGGATGAGACCACACGTGACCGACCAGCTCTGGAAGGTGCGAAAGCGGCGCCGCCCCCGATTTGGTTGGCAACTTTGATTCTCCGGACGATCGGCGAACGCGATTTCGGCGTCGCTGACCGGCGAATCCAGCCCCATGTTACTTTTCCATGGTGTCTCCATGCAGCCCAGCACCAGCTGCATTGCTGGCTGGCCGCGCACATCAGAAAGCCCATCAGAGTGCAAGCTTTCCATTGAGTCTCTTCTCTGAAAGCAAGGAGGGTTGACCCTCTGAAAGGAAAGCGACACTGAGTGAAAGGAGGCTGCTGCTGACCGGCACTGTAGAAAAGTGGAGACAATGGAAATGGAGCATCAGCAAGACAGAGAAAGAGAGAGGGAGGCCCACTGTGCGCAGGTGGAATGCTGCAGGCTTTAGTCATGAATGCCCACAGACGGAGGAGCCAGGACAACCTCAAATATCCTCTCCAAAGGGAGGTGCCCTCTCATCCTCTTCTCCTCTCTGAGGAAATGATAGTATATTTGGCCAGCCTGGCGTGAATGGCTTCCGTCACCTCCAGCCTGCATGAATGGATGATGTGCTGGGATATTTTAAGATGTTGCCTTCTCCTGCCCGGAAAGACCTGGATGCATCGCCGTTCAATGTCACTGTGACCTTTGCCGCCACTGGCAGTGTTACCCTCCGTCTGTACGAGGCACCAGGTGGTGGCACAGTTCAATAACCTCCTCCTTTCTGATCCTGAGTCCCCTTGTGGATAGGAGACGCGCTCTCTCAAATCCTGCCTTCCGTGTAGTCTCTTCCACCTCCTCCCCCCTGCCCTCCTCACAGAGCGTCCAGTCTCTCTCCGCAGCCTTTGTCCCATTCCCTGGTCATCTCGCAGGTCCAGAGGCGTTGCAGCCAAGCTCCCATACTTAACACAGTGCTTGGTCACCTCAATGTACGCAGCAACTCGCCAAAACATCTCTGAATACACTGCAGGGTGCTTCCAGTGACTTTGCCTCAGCAGATGTCACTCGCTCCTCACCTGCAAGTTGGTGGCTGGCTCTTTAGATAATGTTGGTTTCGGGAGAGGGGAAGGCTGGGGGTATGGGAGGTGGGGGGGAGGGGGGGGTGTGGCGGGGGGGGGTCGCTCATGCTGCCTGACCAGCCACGAGTGATTAGCAACAACATGTGCCAACCAAATTAAGGAAACAAGTGTGCAGTCAGTTGGAATGACTGTTTGACATATTGATGGAGGCTCTTCTGACACACACGTGGCATGTCCACGCACCCTCTGCCCACAGTAGCCCACACCTGGAGAAGGACCGGCTGCATTTGGGCTCTTGGGGCACCAGTCGGGACTACAAACACAGTTCCGCACTGTGGTAAACCACTGTTGCACCTGTATTAGGTGATGTAAGGTAGGACCTGTACTACAGGTTCGCCGGTACTCCCTGCCTGCTGGCTCCGCCCAGGCAGGCAGACCCGTGGCATTCTTCTCCCGCACACTTCATGCCTCAGAAATTCGGCACTCATCCGTCAAAAAAGAGGCCCAATCTATTGTTGAGGCTGTGCGGCATTGGAGGCATTACCTGGCCGGCAGGAGATTCACTCTCCTCACTGACCAACGGTCGGTAGCCTTCATGTTCAATAACACACAGCGGGGCAAGATGAAATATGATAAAATCTTGAGGTGGAGGATCGAGCTCTCCACCTATAATTACGAGATTTTGTAATGCCTCGGCAAACTCAACATGCCCCCAGATACCCTATCACGAGGTACATGTGCCAGCGCACAAGTAGACCGACTCCGGGCCCTGCACGACAGCCTTTGTCACCCGTGAGTCACACAGTTGTACCATTTTGTCAAGGCTCGCAATCTGCCCTACTCCATCGAGGAAGTACGGACAATCACCAGGGACTGCGGAGTGCAAGTCACATATCTACCTGCCGGACCGTGCGTGCCTGGTGAAGGCCTCCCGCCCCTTTGAACGCCTCAGCGTGGATTTCAAAGGACCCCTCCCCCCCACCGACTGAAACACGTATATTCTCAGTGTGGTCGATGAGTACCCCAGATTCCCCTTCGCCATCCCATGCCCCGATATGAAGTCTACCACCATCATCAAAGCCCTAAACACTAACTTCGCTCTGTTCGGTTTCCCCGCCTACATCCACAGGGACAGGGGATCCTCATTCATGAGCGATGAGCTGCGTCAGTTCCTGCTCAGCAGGGGTATCGCCTCCAGCAGGACGACCAGCTATAACCCCCGGGGAAACGAGCAAGTAGAGAGGGAGAACGGGACGGTATGGAGGACCGTCCAACTGGCCCTACGGTCCAGGAACCTCCCGGCCTCTCGCTGGCAGGAGGTCCTTCCCGTTGCACTGCACTCCATTCGGTCACTACTGTGCACCGCTATTAACAACACACCCCATGAACGTCTTTTTGCCTACCCCAGGAAGTCCACATCCGGGGTGTCGCTCCCGACTTGGCTCGTAGGCACGTCCGACTCCACAAGGCGGATCCGTTGGTGGAGAGGGTGCAATTGCTCCATGCAAACCCCCAGTATGCCTACGTGGCGTACCCCGACGGCCGCCAGGATACTGTCTCCCTCAGGGACCTGGAACCAGCAGATTCCACACACACACACACCTCTCCGGCCCGGCCCCACCCTCCCCTCCCCCGGCGCTCCCAGCATTAACCCCACCAGGACCATCCGTCCTTCCCCTGCCCACGCCCGAGGATGAAGAGGATATCGGCACGCTCCCGGAGTCACCGGACATCGGTCCAGCATCGACATCGCCGCCACCACTACGTCGCTCCCAGCGGAACATCAAGGCACCGGACCGGTTAAACCTCTAACTGGTCCGCCGGACTTCAAAAGACATTTTTTTTTCTGCTCAAATACTGTAAATATAGATTCATTGCTGTGTATAGATCTCCACAACCTCGGACGGACTCAATGTTAACAGGGGGTGAATGTGGTAGACCACTGTTACTCCTTTATTAGGTGATGTAAGGTAGGACCTGTACGACAGGTTCGCCGGTAGTCCCTGCCTGCTGGCTCCGCCCAGTAGGCAGAGTATAAATATGCGTGTCCTCCATTCAGCAGCCATTTTACCAGCTGAAGTGGGAGGCCACACATCTTAGAGCAATAAAGCCTCAGTTGTATCCAACTCTAGTCTTTGTTCAATTGATCGTGCATCACGCACCCAGATCTACAATGGAATGTTAAGGAATCAGGAATCCTGCAAGTCTTTTCCCCTCTCCTCCTTCCACACATATATTTTCTATAATTTTATTCCTTCCTGTTAATCCCTCGTCTCTAGTTTTCGGTCTTTGCTATTGAGGTGATGTGGTTGCCCTGGTCGCCGACCGCTATCCGCATCACATGAAGTTGACCACCAGGCGGCGCTGGGAACTGCCTTGCTTTCTTGAGTTCCTTTCCCAACTTGACTTAGTGGGATACATTTCCGGCCCCTACCAGAACTGGGATCGGAGGCAGGTGGAAGGTAGACGTAGACCATGCAGCCTGCTTGCCGGCTCCCCAGCTCCAGTCTACCCTTGGGGCTAGTAATCGGATGGTGGGCCTGTTCTGGAGCACGTATTGCGGCTGGAGTTGCTGCTCCACCTGATTCCCAACCTGAACTGTGAGGGAGACGCCAGGTTCGATTTTCCCTCCAGGGGCAGGAACATAGTCACCAGGCCCTGACCCCACCCTCAAGAGTGCGTGGGGTGAACAGCGAGAAGGGGTGAGTGTGAACAGTCGCTCACTTGTGAATGTCCCCAGGGTATTCCCTTAATGGCCAGGCGGCAAGTACTCCATCCAATTAAAGACGGGGGACAGGTCCCCAAAGCTGGAGGGACAAGCAGAGGCTTGAGGAGATTGGCAAGCTTCAGGAGAAAGGGAGTAAGAGAATGGGAGGCATCTCTCCCAAACGGTTTTGGACCTTCAGTTACAAAATTGGTTTGGTAACGAGGCCTCCACTAGACCTGGCTTTGCTTTGACTTCTTGAGATAATGACATCTTGAAATATCCGATTCAGCACCTCACAAGGCTCAGAACTGTGGCCAATGGTTGAAGTGCTGATTCGTAAGACTGAAAATCCATGATTATTTTCAGTTAATGATGAGGAATTAAAATCATAGACACCCTGCGGTGCCGAAGGAGGCCATTCGGCTGATCGAGTCCTCACCGATTCTCTGTAAGAGCACCCCGCCCCCCCCCCCCCCCCCTCCCCACATCCCCATAGCCCAGTAACCCCACCTAACATTTTGGACACTAGGAGAAATTTAGCATGGCCAGTCCACCTAACCTGCACATCTTCGAACTGTGGGAGGAAATCGGAGCAAACCCACGCAGACACGGAGAAAACGTGTAAACTCCACACAGACAGTGACTCAAGGCTGGAATTGAACCCGGGTCCCTGGCACTGTGAGGCAGCAATGCTAACCACTTCCACCGTGCCGCCATACCCAGGTGTTCCTGGTAGTTCCCAGGTGTAAACATGGATGGAAATGGATAATAGATTGCAATAAACGTTTTGTGCGTATCTGAAAGATGTCCATCACGGCCTGTCGGAGATGAGGCTATTTCTCTGTAGATGCAGTTTTATGAATCATCTCTTACCACGGTTACATCCAGTGATTCAAGTGCTGATCCAATCAGGTTTTTGTGGCCTTCTGATGATTTAAATTGGCTCTAATCTTTTAGCTAAAGTGTAATTACCTGAGGTAGCGTTTAGACATTGGTTTAGTACTGTAAGTACGGGTTGATTACTGTACAATTGAGTGTGATGGTAAGTGGAAGAGGCAGTTCACATCTTGCTCCGCTCCATGTCTCCCGCAGCAGATTGGGCCCATTGAAGTGTAAACTTGTGCTGTTCTGTTTCTCGAGTTGTTGCTTGGCCTCGCCGAGTTATTTTACGGCTGCTGCAGTGTTTACGTATCCGACAAATGCTCTGTGACTAAAAAGCAAAGCAAAAAGCAGGAAAACTCAAAAAACATATTCCCAGGAAGGACAGTTCTCTTTTGTTGTTGAAGTTTTGCGGCTCTGCATTGGGGTCATCTGCAACTTTAAAAATAAAATCGGTGCCTCATTTATAATCGTGTTTCCCCGCTTCGGATTTGGGGTTTTTACTTTTCCAGAACTTAGGAAGAAATTATAGGAAAATAGCTGGAAGCAAATGTATTTTTTTCTTCTGGGTTAAAAATAAAATGATCAGAAAACTCGAAGCTTCAACTGAGATTCAGCGGCCAAAATATTGGCGGGGGCAAGTAAGATGGGCGGGATTCTTCGACGGCCGGTGCCAAAATCAGGAAATGCGATTGGGGGGAGAATAACTTCTGACACCAAAACCATGGCAGCTGCCAATTTGACGCCAAATCGCAATTCTCCGTCACTCCGAAAATGCGGCGTTTAAACGGCGTTTGCATCCCACCCGTGATTCTTCGCCTCCGATGGGCCGAGTTCCCGATGGCACGGTCCACGTGTCCTCTCTCAAATCTGGCATGGTGGCTGCTGAGTGAGAGAGTGGAGGTAGGACATGGAGAGGAGCAACCGTGGGCTGCCGGACCGGCCAGGGCCGGGCTGGCTGGGCCGGGGGAGGGGTGAGTGGGGGGGGGGGGGGGGGAGGGGGGGGGGGGAACAGACCGGGTGGCTGGGGTGACCCCCCACGGGGCTGAGGCGGAGCACAGGCACCGACCGCCATCACAGCGGACATCTTGCTGCGCACCCACTGACCATGCACCTTGACCCCTGGTCCTGCACAGTGACACCGGCCGTATGGGGGCCCCCACCCCCATACCCAAACCCCCTGCCACACCATCCACCCCCGCCCCAAACTTCCCGCCCAAACGGCCAGCACCCACCGGCTTACCACCTAGGGCAGCACCCACGGCAGCCCCTAGTGAGGGCGGTGCCAGCCAACGGTACCCCCAGCATCAGGAACGGGCGTCAGTGCCGGAGGCCCCCACGGTGCCGTTCACCGACTGTGCAGGGGTGAGGGCATGGGGGGGGACGGACATGCGGGCAGTGCCAACTGGGGCCACCGGGCCATCCGGTGGACCTGGTTGGCACGGGAGTATGCACCACGCTAACATGTTGGCCTTTCACCCCCTGCAGACAATGGAGTTTGGAGTTTGACCAGCTGCGGAGCGTGCCTCAGGGGCAGGTGGCAGCTGCTCAGGATGGAGAGCGGGCCTCCCAACAGGCCGAGGAGGAGGAGGTGCCAAGGAGGTGCCGCATGAGTCCCCACGTGTACCGGCACCACCTGACATTCGAGGACCTGCCGGACCGGGCATGCCGTTGAAGACTCCGGCTGAGTAGAGAGACAATGAGACACATCTGCCAGATGATGGCCACCGTGGGGGTATGGGGGAGGACACCCGCTCCCGGTGGCCGTCAAGATGACAGTCGCCCGGAACCTTTACATGATGGAGTCCTTCCGGTCGCCAAGTGGGGACCTGTCTGGCATCTCACAGATGCATCCGTCACGGAGGTCTGTACACCCCGCGGATCAATACATCCATTTCGATGAGGACCGAGCCCACCAGGATGCTCGGGCAGCACGAGCCCACCAGGATGCCCGGGCAGCACGAGCCCACCAGGATGCCCGGGCAGCACGAGCCCACCAGGATGCCCGGGCAGCACGAGCCCACCAGGATGCCCGGGCTGCACGAGCCCACCAGGATGCTCGGGCTGCACGAGCCCACCAGGATGCCCGGGCAGCACGAGCCCACCAGGATGCCCGGGCTGCACGAGCCCACCAGGATGCTCGGGCTGCACGAGCCCACCAGGATGCCCGGGCAGCCGGGTTCGCCGCCATCGCTGGTCCAGGGGGTAATTGACGAGATACATGTCCCCCACCCCCTACCCCGCCTGAGGGGTTGGCCCCTGGGTGACAAGGGTTATCCACTGCGTTGTGGTTGATGACACCTAACCGGAGGCCACAGACCGATGCTGAGACCCGCTACAAAGACGCCCATACAGCGACCAGGGTGTGACCGAGCAGTGCTTTAGCCTCCTGAAGATGCAGTTTAGTTGCCTGGACTGTTCTGGAGGGGGCCCTCCAGTTTATGCTGAGAGGGTCGCCCGCATTGTGGCAGCCTGCTGCACCCTGCCCAACATCGTGCAGCAGAGGGGCGACGTGCTGGAGGAGGAGGATGGGCAGGACATGGGGCCCAGGCAGGCACGAGGGGCCGCACAGGGCCAATGCGCACGGGACGCTCTGATTGCCTCCAAGTTTCCACCGGTCTCCGGGCATTCTCCCTGGGACAGGAGTGTGAGCGGAGCTATCCCCTGAGACTTCCCCACCACCTGGAGCTTCAGGTCCTGGAGGCTCACTCTGACCTCGTCTAGGCATGCATGCTCGTGGCCATGGAGCACAGGGCAGCACGGTAGCACAGTGGTTAGCACAGTTGCTTCACAACTCCAGGGTCCCAGGTTCCATTCCTGGCTTGGGTCACTGTTTTGTGGAGTTTGCACTTTCTCCCCGTGCCTGTGTGGGTTTCCTCCGGGTGCTTCGGTTTCTTCCCACAGTCCAATGATGTGTAGGTTAGGTGAATTGGCCACGCTAAATTGCTCACAGTGTCCAAAAAGGTTAGGTGGGGTTACTGGGTTACGGGAATAGGTTGGAAGTGTGGGCTTAAGTGGTCTGCTCTTTCCAAGAGCCGGTGCAGACTCGATGGGCACAATGGCCTCCTTCTGCACTGTAAATTCGATGAAATCTATGAGTGGACCATCACCGTCTGGGACTGCGCCACATCACCCATTGGCTGCGCCACCACCTTCTGGGTCTGTGTCACATCAGCCAGTGACTGTGCCATCTCCCTCTGGGACTGGGCCACCTCTCCCTGTGGCTGCACCCTCCGACCGTCCGCCCCCTCGGGTGTTCCTACCTCCACCTGCTGAACCGGGTCAACTGTGTGATGTGCACCAGAGAGTGCCCCAGGAGTCTCCTCACTAAAGTGCCCAACCGAGGTGAGTGTCTCTGGGATGGTGGAGAGTGTTAGATTCAGCTGTGTTGGGAAGTCCGCGTGATCCCTGGACTCGAGCTCCGGGGCGTCCTGGGTCTCATGTCGAGAGCTGCCGTCGCCATCACAGCTCGGCGCATGGTAGGGACTCCGGCTGTGGCTCTGGCTGGGGGCGGGGTCACCAGAAGGCTCCGCCCCAAACCCAGCAAGACACGAGGTGTATGATTGGGGGGGGGGGGCGGGGGAGTGGGGCTGGTGGGGAGTGAGGGCGAGGGTGGGCATGAGGGTGGGGGTGTGGGTTAGGATGGTCTGGGGCTTGTCAGCCTCGAGTGTCAATCGCGAAACCGGAAAATCCCATCCCGTTTTCCATTGGAACCGATTGTGTTCCTCGTGGCAGCGGTGCTCGCTCCGCAACAATCGCTGAATCGGCCCAGGTGCAGCGCCAGTTTTGCTGTCGTGGAATTCCACGAATCCTGCCCCAGTGTCAACACTTGGGATGGGATTCTCCGTTGGCTCACGCCAAAATCAGCAAACACAAATGGGTGGTGAATAGGTTCTGACACCAAAATCGCAGCGGGCGCCGATTTCACGGCAGATCGCAATTCCCCGTCACCACGACAGCGGCGTCAAAGCGTTTCGGAACGCATGTAAAGTAGAAACCGTTTGCATATCATTAACGGGCCCGCCCGGTATTCTCCGGGACCTCCACGGTTCTTCGTCTCCGGTGAGCCGAGTACCCGACGCCGCCGTTCACTTGTGCTTTCACAAATCGTGAAACCGGCGTGGCGGCTGCTGTGGGAGGGAGCGGGGAGGGGGGAGGGGGAGTACTGGGGGATGGCCAGAATGTGGGCTGTGGGGTCAGGGTGGACGGGCACGGAACACCATTCATGCAGCTGCGCATTCTGACTGCCCGCTGTGAATTTAGGGTCACAGGTCGTATGGGCGTGTCCCCAGGCCACCCCCCCCCCCCCTAGGTGCCCTCTGGCCCCAGCCGACCCACCAATTGTATCGGCACGCTCCAGCACAATCAGTGCCACCTTGTTGGCTGGGATGAGTGTGTGGGGGGAGTGGAATGTGTACGTGCGGCAGCAGCTTGTCAGCCTCCCGAGAGTCGATCACGGACCCAGTCAATCCCGCACCGTTTTTCATTGGAACCGATTGCGTTCGCTCTGACGCCGGTGCGAACCCCTTCACAGTCGCTGAATCGGTCCAGCTCTGCGCCAGTTGCGCTGTGGTGGAACTTCACGAATCCTGTGCCAGCATCAACACTTAGTCTCAGGACTAAACTGGTTCAGAATGTTTCTGAATCGGAATCTACCGACAGACGGCTTTGAGTGCAATCTGATAACAAAACACGTTTTGTCGGCAATTTTGTAAATCTGTATTTTCGTTTGCAATCCAACCACACCTTCATTAAAACAGCAGCAGCGACCTGTCCTTGTTTTGAGATTTCACAGAGGTAGTCCGCAACTGACTCTCCGCGCGGAGAGCAACTGAGGTCAAGTTAGATAGTGGTGAAGAGCTGAAAAGCCCCTTTTTGAGGTCCAGGCAGTAGCTTCTTTCATCTTTTCTGTGCCGGCAGAGAGGGAATGGAAACGTCTTCACATCTGCCGAGTAATTAGGCAGCTCCTGCTGGTTGACATTGTGCACTGTGGAGGTCTCCCACTGACTGACTCTCTGCTCATTATACAGGAGTGGGTAAATGATTGGCTAACGTAATCAGGCTGTAATTTCAATCTGTAACCTTTCTTTTAAAGCTAAAAGTTTTTTTTTTAAATCCCGTCCTTGCTTTTATATCTTTGTACCCAGCACATGGAGGGTAGTTTTAGCTTCAGCTAGAAATGGGCGCCTGTGCTCTTGGCTGCCTCTTGCCACCCCTATAGGAATGCCCGGATCATTTTCCGCTCCTGGTTTTGAATTTAACCAGTGAGTAGCGGGCACTGTACGGCGGCAGATATCAGCAAGGAATCAATGGAGAGGTCAGGTCTGTGCCGGTGGGGCTTTAGGGGATGTGGTGGGCAGATGGTGAGGTCGGGGGGGGGGGGGGGGCTGTTGAGGGGCAGTCAGGGTGCGATCTGTAGCTTTGTGGGGGTGGAGCACCGGAAGCATTTACGTCTCTCTCCGTCCCCGTGCCCCTACTTCCACACCAGGCTGCTGCATAAGGACTGCTAGGCCATTGAAAGTCCAGTGCTCCTGGTCACAACATATTTAATCCTCCATCTATATGTACATAAAAATATTCAATGAGGGCATGACAGTTGCCATGGGGACCCCCTGATTAAGCCTCACGCCAATTTGGAGTGTGTATGGGCCCTTCCTGTTTGTTCCTGTTTATTCACTTATTTACCCGTTCTTTTGTTTTTGCCGTTACATTTCCGATCCACGGATGATTTATGGAAATGTGTCTTTAAGGTAGCCTGTTTCTTTAATTCAAGCAGAAGGCAGCTGTGGCCTGTGCTTTTAATTCAACCAGGAGGTTCCAGAGGGCTGTACTGGTTTAAACTGGTGATTGCAGGCTTGCCAGTGTCAGTGATGACTCGGTTTGATTGATTTGGGTGGTGGCCAATGAATGGGCTCAAAAGGCTGTGCTCTGCCTGGTAACAGGTGGCGCCGCGATCTGATCCCTCTCGAATGTTTTCAAAGTCATGAGATTCCAGTTTAGTTTCACTTTTGATTCTGCAGCCTGGATAAAGGGGTCTAGCTAATGTTTCCAAGAAGATCTAACTTATTCCCTGCGCACGTCCACTGTGGGGGCTGACCCTCTCTCCAGCAAGTCTGGGTCTCATTCTCTTGAGACTGCCAAAGGCCTGGAGTTAAACCATGAGCTGAAAGCAAGATTTTGATGTGTTATGATTTCTGGGATAACACAGGCTGCAACTAGATGCAGCTTTAACCAAAAGATACTCCAGATCTTGAAGTTAGTTCAATCTGATTTATTGAACCAGTAGCACAGTTAGCACAGTTCTCTATGAGTGCGACTCTCTGCTAACCTAAGTGTGGTTACTCTGTCTGACTGAACCAGACTAGCTCTTAGCCACGTGCTGGAGGTGTGATACTGTACATACACCCTGACTCACTCTGTAGATGTTCATCAGTAGAACGAGACGGAGTGTGAGTGCCTCGTGCCTTTTATAGTGAGATACCACCCCTGAGTGTCCTGCCTGCTCATTGGTCATGTCCTGTTCTCTGTGTTCATTAGCTGCCTGTCTGTGCCTGTCTGTATATCATTATCTGCATGTCTACATATCATGACAGTTGTAATGTAAAAAATAAAATGTCTCTAACAGAAAGATAATAAATAATATAACAATAGAGGCCCGAAGACGAACCTTGAGCTGAAGGCCTAGCTTGATAAGATATAAAGTGTGTCTTCAGAAAGCCTGCTGTAAGTCCTGCAATTTCTAACCCGCAGGGACCCTGAATGAAGGACTCTGTCAGGAAAACCATCACTGGCTGTAAAGCAGAGACCCTCACCAACCAGTGTGCTGTGAGGAGAGTGTGCTAAAGAATCATCATTTGTAGCAAAGACTCTTCTATATTTTGATCTTCATCCTTATTATTTTTACCCCATTCTGCCCCTCTGTGCTTGTCTGTATTGTGTGTGTGAGTGGAGGGTGGTATAGTTAAAGGGATGGTAGGTATTAGCTTCATGATATACAGTTGCATTTACTGAAAATTTCATACCAAGAAAATGTCTTGTATAAATAAACAGTAATTGGGCTCCGTCGGCAGGATCCTCCGCTTCGCCAGCAGCGCACTCACGCCTGCAGATTTCCCGACGGTGTGGGAGTGCCCACAATGGGAAACCCCATTGGCCGGCTGCTGGGACGGAGGATCCCTCTGCCGGCGGGGGAGCGCCACACCGGAACACCGGTGCTGCGGGACAGAGAATCCCGCCCATTACATTTCAACTTACAAACCTGGTGACTGTAATTATTGGGCAGCCAAGGGTCAAACTCTTTGGGTGTTTTTCTAAGAATTATTGGTTAATTTACTTGTGGTGTGACTCCGGGATGAGTGGGGCTGGAATTGATCGCGCACTTGTCCAGTGTGTGGTAACAGGCGGGAGTCCAGAACACCCATTTAACAATCTGTCTGAAATTTGAAACCAGGATGCTCCCTCTCACGCTCCCCACCAGTTCATTAAATTGATTCTTTCTTGGGGTGTGGGGCTAACTGACCTGGCCAGCATTTGTTGCCCATCCCTAATTGCCCTTGAACTGAGTGGCTTGCTGGGCCATTTAAGATTAGTTGAGTTAGTCAACCACATTGCTGTGGACCTGGAGTGACATGTAGACGGCAGACTTCCTTCCCAAAAGGGCATCCAGGAACCAGATGGGTTTTTATGACAATCGCCTTCAATTTCCTATTGTGTACCATGGTGGCACTTCTGTTTCCCAGCTCCTTGCTCACTTTGAGCGGGATTGACAACGTAGAGACAAGTTTGGGTTTGTATCCCCAAGAACTAGTTTGTGGCCGTATAACATCATTTCACATGAACACTCACAAACCAGTATGGAAAACATTATCCATTCGGTGCGGTTTAGATTTGAACCTAGACCCTCGAGCTGTAAAGCCAATGATCACACCTCATGTATTTTTTTTAACTAGGTTTAGAGTACCCAATTACTTGTTTTCCAATTAAGGGGCAATTTAACGTGGCCAATCCACCTACCCTGCACATCTTTGGGTTTTGGGTGTGAGACCCACGCAGACACAGGAGAATGTGCAAACCTCGCACGGTAGCACAGTGGGTAGCACTGTTGCTTCACAGCGCCAGGGACCTCCCAGCGATTATTGGCTTTGTCGCTGTCTGTGCGGCGTCTGCACATTCTCCCCGTGTCTGCGTGGGTTTCCTCCGGGTGCTCCAGTTTCCTCCCACAGGTGCCGAAAGACATGCTTGTTAGGTGAATTGGACATTCTGAATTCTCCCTCCGTGTACCCGAACAGGTGTCGGAATGTGGCGACTAGGGGATTTTCACAGTAACTTCATTGCAGTGTTAATGTAAGCCTACTTGTGATATAATAAAGATTACTGTTATTAATGGCAATTCATATTATGCTTTTTTTAAATTAATGGCAACATTATTTGTTTAAAAACCACCTCCCAGACTTGATAACTCAGTAAGAGTCTGTCAACAGGTTACAGTTTCCTTCTCCTCCCATATTTTCATTTCCCCCCCTCTCTTTGGCTTTTCTGCACTCTCTCCATTGTCCATTCCCCAGCTAGGTGTGGAAAGGACTATCAGGTGGAGGCATGCTTTTAAAGTAGAGTTATTTTTGCAATGTGGGGGATGAGCTGAATGACCAGTTGCTTGTGATAGTTGAGGGGAACCGAGGCATTGCCGGGGGAAGTCCCCTGCTGTCCTTCGAACGATGTCCGTGGAATTATTGGCACCCACCTCAGGTGGCAGGCCACAGGTTTAATTTGTCATCCGAAAGGCAACACCTCCAACAGTGCAGCACCTCCCTCAGCCCTGCACTGGGGGTGTCAACCTAGATTATCAAGTCCTGGAGTGGGGCTTAACTCAAGAACCTTTCAGTTCCTTTTTTCCCATTTGTTGAGGAGCCTGCAATGCGGGGAACAACCCCGCTATCAGACGGGACTTTGTATTTTTGGGGGGCCTCTGCGGGAAACACCCCACCAAGGCCACACTTACATTAATTTCCATTTTTAAATCCCACCCCAATCTCCTGACCCCCCCCCCCACCCACCACGGCCTCCGGACCCCCGAACGCCCCAACTCACTAATTAGGGGGACGAAGAACCTTTGCCACTTCAATGTATCTCCTGCTGCCATCTAATTCCAGACCAAGGTTCCGATGCTGAGCAACAAACAATTTTATTTAGCATTGAACGGGTAAATAAAGCTGTTCATTACAAAGAACAGCCTCGTGCAGTCATTAACTAACTTGAAAATTCTTGATGATATCAAGAAGAATGGATTCTTCCTTACTGTTGTAACATTTCCCAACGTCACCTCTGCCTCAGATCAGCAACTGCTGAAACCCTCGTCCATGTTTTCCTTGGGTTGGATTCTCTGACCCCCAGTCGCGTGTTCCTCGGCGGCGCGCCGTTCGCTAGAGGCGGGATTCCTCACTTCCACCGCTTGCCAATGGGATTTTCCATCGAAGCCGCCCCACACCGCCGGGAGACCCAATGGCCGGAGAACTCCGACCCTTATCTCTACACTTGATTATTCCAATACAATCCTGGCTGTTCTCTCATCCTCTACCCTCCCTGAACTGGAGAACATGCAACACTCTGCTGCCCATGTCCAAATACACACCAAGTCCCATTCACCCATGCTTGCTGACCTACATTGGTTTCTCTTTGTCTTCGTGTATGTCCTTGGGAACAGCCTGTACCTCTAGAGAGGTGATGTGGAGCCTTCTTCACAACTGGGAGGCTTTCTGGGCCATTTCTGGGCAGCTAAGAGTTAACCAACCAGAGTGGAGGTCAGGAGTTGCATATAGACCAGATTTAATTTTTTTTTTTGAAGGACATTAGTGAACCGTTTGCGTTTTTAAAACAACTGTGGTGAGATGCATCACTGTAAATACACAAGGGGTTAATGTAAATACACTATGACTAAGTAAACACTAGAGGGAGCACCAGAGACGTCATGACATGCAGACATACAGCTAATGAACACAGAGAATAGGACACGACCAATGGGCAGTCAAGACACCCAAAGGTGACACTACCACAAGGGGGCATTACACAACCCATATATAAGGACAGGGCACACATGCTCTGTCTCTTTACACAGGCGACACTTAGAGAGTAGGACAGGGGCAGATCAGAAGCACCACACCCACCACGTGGCTTAGAGCAGACTGGTTAGTTAGACTGAGTTACTATAGCAAGATTAGCAGGAGAGCCGAACTCATAGAGAACTGTGCTGCTGGTTCAATAAATCACATTGAACTTACTTCAACATCTGGAGTATCTTTTGGTCAAAGCTGCATCAAGTTGCAGCCTGTGATATCCCAGAGTACATCGCACACCAGTAGCTTCATGGTGCTAACATAATTGTTGCTAGCTTTGCTTTCCGGATTTATTTCAACTGAATTGAAATTTCCCAGCTGCCATGGTGGGATTTGAACCCATGACTGTGGGGTAATTGGTCCAGGTCCCAGGGTCACTAGTCCAGTAACACAACGGCTGTGCTACAGTTCCCGAACTTGCACTCTAACAACCCAATTGTCGTCAGCAGCATTTTGGAACTCAATGACCTTGGCTGGCAACCACACAATTACTAATGACTAATATGTGTCACCAATTGATGCCGGTACAGGCAATCCATCTGGGCTCAAAGCTTGTTGTGAATTGACAGAGCTGATCATTGTAAGTGAACCTGGCTTTTAACTCCCTGTGAAGAGGGAAACAGAGCTGACACTTGAGGTCAAGAACCTTAAATATTCATTCTGTTACTCTTTGCACCGATGCTAACAGGTGAGTTCTTCCGTTTCTATTTCGGATTTCGAGCTCCCGCACTGTAGTTGTTATTTCTTTAACCTTCTCCCCCTGTTTATTTTGATCACAACCTGAGAAAGGAGAGGGTAAACAGTAAGCAGTAAAAATAGCCCCGATCGTGGGCCAGACCCCATCGGAAGCCACCCCGGTGAAGGAGCCCCCCTCCACCCCCCACAGGCCGCCCCCCCCCCCCCCCCCCCACCCCCAGCGTTCCCGCAGAGATCCCGCCGGAAGCGACCAGGGGTGGATGGCGCCGGCGGGAACCTTTCGTGTCGTAGCGGCCGCTCGGCCCATCCGGCTGGAGAATCGCCGCTCGCCGGTTCTCCTAGCGGCCCGGTGCGAATCGCGCGCCACTGGTTTCCGGGGGGGTGGGAGAATCGTGTGTGGGGGTCGGGGCGGCATGGCGCGATTCGCGCGGCGCCCTGGCGATTCTCCCACCCGGCGTGGAGGGGGGAGAATAGCGCCCATTATGTTCAAAGGACTCAAGCCAGGTAGTGAAGTATGAATCTTGACACCGATCCTCTTCTTGATGGTAGGTTTATTTACAGAACGCACCGTTACATACCTCCTGCCTACCAATCCCCAATGCTCCTTTTTTTAAAAAAAATATTTTTATTGAAGTATTTGTAAAGTTTTATAACAAAAACAGAAAAAGAACAGCAAACATTAAACATTAACGGTGCAAAAATAGACATTTCCCCACTTGGCTCCATCTTCACAAACCACATGAAATAACATAAAACAACACTTACACCCCCCCCCCCCCCCCCCCCCGCGCCCCCTCAGAATGCTGCTACTTCCGACATTTTAAATTTCTCCAAAAAAGTCGACGAACGACTGCCACCTCCGGGAGAACCCTAGCATTGATCCTCTTAAGGCAAACTTTATTTTCTTGAGGCTGAGAAACCCAGCCATGTCATTGACCCAGGCCTCTACACTCGGGGGTTTCGAGTCCCTCCACATTAAAAGGATCCGTCTCCGGGCTACCAGGGAGGCAAAGGCCAGAACGTCGGCCTATTTCACTCCCGGATCTTCTGACACTCCAAAGATCGCCACCTCTGGATTCGGCGCCACCCAAGTTTCTAGCATCTTGGACATTGCCTTGGCAAACCCCTGCCAGAACCCTCCCAAGCTTCGGGCATGCCCAAAACATATAGACATGGTTTGCTGGGCTTCCAACACATCTCGCACATCTGTCTTCTACCCCAAAAAACTCGCCGCCGTCATGTGTGCCCGGTGGGCCACCTTAAACTGGATTAGACCGAGCCTAGCACATGATGAGGAGGAATTGACCCTACTTAGGGCATCCACCCACAGACCCGGCTCTAACTCTCCTCCTAACTCCTCCTCCCATTTTCCCTTGTGTTCCTCCACCGGGGTTTCCTCCGCCTCCAACAGCTCCTGGTAGATATCCGACACCTTCCCCTCCCCCACCCAGGTACCGGAAACTACTGTACCCCCCATGGCGGCATCAGCGGGAAAGGCCGGCACCTGTTTCCTCAGGAAGGCCCACACTTGTCCCAGTGGCCTTTTTTTAACATTCCCTTTTGAATAAAACCAAATATCAATCAAATTAAACAAATGAACGGGGGTGACAGCCACTGGTGGGATTTTGTAACGAAAAATCGAATGTGCAAAAGGAAACTTACAAAATCAAATTAAAATGGCGTTACCAGGATGACGATGGACTCCAGCCCCCACAATGCCCACTCCCTTTTTATGCTTTTTTAAAAATAATAAAGCAAAAACCAATGAATTAACTAAAATGAGAGGGGATGATACCTCTGGCAGGGCACCGTAAACTAATATAAAACATCAAAATGAAACTTAACCAACCAATCGGAAATATAATTCTCGGGGGTGGTGGTTATGCGCCCCAGCCCCCCATGGCGCCCACCGGTCCCGGAAGGCCTGAAGCCTTCCGTTGGACACCACGTGCTCCCTCTCCAAGGCCGGCTGTTGACGTAGCTGCGGCAAAAGGAAGTCAGTTTGGACAACCCCCCTTGACTGTCTGCACCTGTTAATGGTCACATTGGCCAGGCCCACAAGTAGGCTTAAGAGGGGCCCCTCCCTCCATGCCCCCTGCCCCTCTGCACAGGGAGTCCCTTTTTAAATTAAACCAATAATAAATACCTCCGCCTGTTTATTCTTCACCTTAATTCCTATAACATTAACAATGTAGAGATGGTGATCAAGACTGACCTGGAACAAGGATGGGCCAGGCGGTTCACCAGGTGAATACAGAACCTGGTGTGGATTGCGCTGGTAATCTTCCCGTGAAACCTGAAGTCTCCATGACCAAGGGCTGACAGAAACTCTTTGCCATGTGGGATATGAGAAAAGGTGCCTGTGGCATCAGTGGGATAAATGGGACGTTTTTACTGACGGTGGCATTTTCCGTGGGAGCGGCAAAAGTGCTTCTCTTGCTTTAGTTAGGAACATGCTGATGCCAGAGAAACATAGCAAATGGGAGCAGGCGGAGGACATTCGGCCCTTCGAGCCTACTCTGCCATTCAGCATGATCATGGTTGATCATCCAACTCAATAGCCTAATCCTGCTCTCTCCCTTATCCTTTCATTCCCTTCGCCCTAAGTGCTGTATCTAACTGCTTCTTGAAAACATTTTGAACTCAACTACTTCCTGTGGTAACAAATTCCACAGGCTGACCACTCTCTGGGTGAAGACATTTCTCTTCATCCCTGTCCTAAATGGTCTCCCACATTTCCTCAGACTCTGCCCCCTGGTTCTGGACACACCCAGCATCGGGGACATCCTTCCTGCATCGACCCTGTCCAGTCCTGTTAGAATTTCATATTTCTATGAGATTCCCCCCTCATTCTTCGGAACTCCAGCGAGAACAATCCTAACCGATTCAATCTCTCCTCATCTGACAGTCCTGCCATCCCAGGAATCAGCCTGGCAAACCTTCGCTGCACTCCCTCTAAAGCAAGAACATCTTTCCTCAAATTAGGAGACCAAAACTGCACACAATATTCCAGGTGTGGCCTCACCAAGGCCCTGTATAATTGCAGCAAGACATCCCTGCTCCTGTACTCGAATCCTCTCGCTATGAAGGCCAACATACCCTTTGTCTTCTTTACCGCCTGCTGCACCTGCGCGCTTACCTTCAGCGACTGGTGCATGAGGACACCCAGGCCTCGTTGCACATTCCCCTCTCCTAATTTATGACCCTTCAGGTAATAGTCTGGCTGCTTGTTTTTGCTACCAAAGTGGGTGACTTTGCATTGCTCCAAATTATACTGCATCTGCCATTCATTTGCCCACTCGCTCAACTTGTCCAAATCACTCTGCATCCTCCTCACAGCTCACCCTCCCACCCAAGTTTGTGTCATCTGCAAAATTGAAGATATTACATTTTGTTCCCTCATCTAAATCATTAATATATATTGCGAATAGTTGGGATCCCAGCACCGATCCCTGCGGTATCCCACTCATCACTGCCTGTCAATTTGAAAAAGACCCATTAATTCCCACCCTTTGTTCCCTGTCTGCCAACCAGTTTTCTATCCATCTCAATACACTACCCCTAATCCCATGTCTTTTAAATTTACACATTTACACATATCTCTTATGTGGGACTTTGTCAAAAGCCTTCTGAAAGTCCAAATATACCACATCCACTGGCTCCCCCTTGTCAACTCTACTAGTTAGAATTCCAGCAGATTTATCGCTGTTCTGTTTTTAAAATCCCCAATTTAAATAAAGCAAGAATGAGGGTAAACAGAATGCCCAAAATACGCACGTTCTGGCTCGGGCTGGGTGTCGAGGAGGGTCAGCTGGTTTATAATATACAGGATAACACACAGATGAAGGGTGTGTCGCATAACAGTGACACGGCGTAGGGCGCAGACAATCGGATATTGGAATAAATACAGATTGGCACAAGTGCCGGTGAGAATCGAACATTTTGAATTGTTTGGTTGGAATCTCGCTGCCGTCAAAAATGAAAGATTGAATGTTGCGAGCACTGGGGTTAGTTGTTGATTGAGATGACCCAGTTTAGTTTGTTATGTGAATGTTCCTGTGACTGGTGACATTTGACGTGATTTCTTCTTCGTTTCGCAGCCGGCCAATTTAATCGGGACAAATGCTTGGGTTTTGGGTTACTGCGTCAGTTCGAGCTAGTCCTATTCCTGTAGATTCTTTCAGTCAGATTTTCCTTCCCTTCCTCCACTTTCCCGAGTTGGAAGCCCTGCTCGCACAGTTGGCACAATTCCTTCCTCCAGCGTTCTTTTAACTTTGCCTTTTACTCCTCGGCAACTCAATTGTTTTTCTCGTACGTCACTCCCAAAGAGCAGGAAGAGGAGGGACGGATGTTCCCTTGGCACCTTGCCCATGTGGTGGGAAAGTGATGCAGCTGCAATTGGGAAAAATCACCAGGATGCCTGTCTTAAATGGGAAACTGCCTTGTGTTACGTCAGATTATAGGTATAACTGTCCAGTTACTGATTGAAGTCAGCCAGAACATGCATCTTGACTATCAGCTACCTCCGCCTCTGAATCAGAAGGCTGCGGGATAGGTTCAACCCCAGCTCCAAAGGGCTGAGCACACATGTTGGCCAATATTCCAGAGTATTACTGAGATGGGATTTTAAATCGAGCGGTTACCTGTTTTCTCAGGTGGATGTAAAAGACCCCATTGCATTTGATGAAGAAGAGCTGGGGAAGTACTCCTTGATGACCAAGCTAACAATTAATTATACCCCAGCCAGCATCGCTAAAAAAGATGATCTGGTCACTGTTGCATTGCTCCGCTCCTGTGGGACCTTGCTATTTATAAATTGGCTCTGTGTTCCCCTGAATTGCAACAGTGACTATCACGGAATTGTTATAGAGCAAAAGGAGGCCATTTGGCCCATCGTGTCTGAACTAGCTCTCCGAATGACCCACTCACCTAGCAGTATTTCCTCCCCTGCCTTCTCCCCATAACCTTGCGCCTTCTTCCTTTTCAGATAGCAGTCTAATTCACTTTAGAATGCCTCGATTGACCCAGCCTCCACTACCTTGTCAGGCAGTGCATTCCAGACCCTAACCATTTGATAGATGTTTTTCCTCACCTTGCAGTTGCTTCTTCAGCCAATTACCTTCAATCTGTGCCCTCGCAGTCTCACTCCTTCTATGAGCAGGAACAGCTTTTCCTAACTGCTCTGTCCAGACCCCACACTGTACCCCCCCTCTCTGGGGGTAATAGCAGAGAGCGACTTGGTGCCAAGTCCATGGACTCGGTGTGCCCCCCCTCCTCCTCGGGGTGGGGGTGGCCTGGCTCAGACCGCCATTGCTGCAGTATGTCTTTTAAACGCTCAGAAGGCCTTTGGTCATTTGGGAGCCGACCTATGCAGCCCCCTCTGGACACCCTCATAGCCCAGCTGTTTCATCAAGGGGATGGGTGTGGCCATGCTCCATCAGGGGCCCACCAGGTGTTGGCAATTCTCAGAAGCACTGCCATACTGCAGAGAAACTCACCCCGACCAGGGGACACCTACACCTCCCTGGTTCTCTCCCCTCTCAGGGCAGAGGCCTCACCAGTGACCCCCCCCACCTCCACCCCTCGATCACCAGCTGTCTCCTGCTGGTGAAGCTGGCACTGCTGACTGCCTCTGCCACCACCTCAAGAGGGCCGGCTTGAGTCTGCTGCCCACCCTGGGGAAGAGGATGTCCTTCCTCTCCTCGCTGTCATGGAGCTGTGGGTCCACCTCAGGCTCCTGACGGCGGGGGTGCAGGTCTTCTGTGAGCCATCTTGGTGGCTGCAGTGGGTGGTAAGTGGAGCGCTTAAAAACCGCTGCAGCTAGGGCAGCGCGCTGGCGAAGTGGGTTAGCACTGCTGCCTCACGGCGCCGAGGTCCCAGGTTCGATCCCGGCTCTGGGTCACTGTCCGTGTGGAGTTTGCACATTCTCCCCGTGTCTGCGTGCGTTTCGCCCCCACAACCCAAAGATGTGCAGCGTAGGTGGATTGGCCGCGCTAAATTGCCCCTTAATTGGATAAAATAAATTAGGGTACTCTAAATTTATAAAAAATAAATAGCTCCAGCTGTCAGGCTCTTTAGCGTTAACTCCGGCCCCAGCGGTTACATTTCGTGCTGGCAGAGTCCTGGCCTATTTTCCTGTCCTGACTCGCTTATCGAATAGCGCCGCCATTAGAAAAGCAGATCGCACTTCCCGGTGGCAACTTTTAGGACACGTAAATCTGTTTTTGGGCGCGTTTGGCAGGACGTTTCTCACCCGCTGCAGTGCCGTGATTTACTACGCTATTCACCGGCACTTTGCTCGTTTTTTGGGTAGTTTCTCCCTGCCAAGGCCACACTTTTAGTCGATTTCCTACTGAGCTCGCAGATAGGGGCGGCATTTTGAACAGCGCTCTCTGCACGCCCCCATTTCAGATTCCCCCCCCCCCCAACTTACTGGACCATCCCCACTTTACCCCCAACCTTCTCTGCATCTGTCACCCTCCCCTCACCCACTCCTCTACTGGGCAAAGGCCATCTGGACCCAGGCCCGACCCCGACCCTGACCCCTGGTAGTGCCAACCTGGCAACTGTGAGCCTGGCACTGTGGTAGTGCCCATGGCAGTTGCACCTAGGCACCCTGGCAGTGCCCAGGTGCCAGGGGATTGCCAGGGTACCACACTGCCCTGTCCCTGACCAGCTGGGGTCTCTAATGGCCTCCCAAGGTGCCTTCACACCTGGTCTACGTTTGCAGGGACCACTGCTAAACAGCACCCTGATGAGGTCTCACGGATGTAGCCGTTGACCCCCCGGGCACTGGGTGCGTCCGGCGTCCGGGTATTTAGATGAACCGAATGACTTGTTTAAATATGTAAATCGGGATCTCATCCAGCAAGGGCGAGATCCAGATTGCACTGGGCGGAGCAACTCGGGTGATCGCGATTGGGCCGGCGCAGAGCCCAATGGGGGGCACTCAGCGCGATTCACCCGTTGTGCCTGGATCCACGCCGGGCACAACGCGGTGGCTGACTCGCGCCCCTAGTCTCCAAACTAAGAATTCTAACACTGCCTGCTGGAGTCAAGCTCTTGGGCCCGTTTTTGAAGACTGTTATGTATCAAAGCTGACTCCCACTCTACACACAACCATTCCCTGGATCCCCGGCAGTCTGGTCATCGCACTGACATATGAACTCCATTAAATGTGCTCAATGGATTATAACCAATAAAGTTAGACTTCACAGCACAACACATCGCTAATCTTCCGTATCCAGGGAGTAGCTAGGGACTTGTGATTATAGATCCAATTCATTAAATGTATCTTTGATTATTTGCTCCAATTGTTTTTCATAAATTATTCAATGTATCGGTTTCTTTAAAAAATGTTGTAAATCAATTGTTTGCTGACATGCACCATACATTAAAGTTAATGCCCACAGCTTAGAGTTTGGAGGCTGTAAATCTCTACAAATCGGTGGACAAGGCATAACCAAATAGGCAAAGTGGTAGAGATAAATTAAACTGAGTCTTTGCCACACTTGGCCAGGGCCATGACATCCCCCCCCCCCCCCCCCCACCTGGGACATTAAAATGAAGATGAAACAGCCATGTGTGTGCCATCTACTAGATGCAATGCAGCAATTCGTCAAGGCATCCTTGGCAGCTCCTTTCAAATCTGTGACCCCTGCCACCTTGAAGAACAAGGGCAGCAGACACAGGGGAACGCCTTCCCCATGAGTTCCTCTCCAAATCACACACACACCTCCCTGGGAATATATCGCCGTTCCTTCACTGTCACTGGGTCAAAATCCTGCAACCCATGCCCCAACAGCCCTGTGGGTGTAGTTACACCACATGGACTGTAGCAGTTCAAAAAGTCAGCTCGCCACCACCTTCTCGAGGGCCATTGGAAATGGACAATAAATGCCAGCAGCTCTCAAAAGTAAAGTTTAACAAGCCCGATTGTCCACCATTTGAGCCTAGTATAAATCATGCTTCTATTTAGCAGCACCTAGCAGCGAGACGTTCATTTGAAGGGCACTTAAAGGGAGATTATGTCACCCACCTTAAGGCCACTTTTGGAACTGTTTCTGATAAGCCAAATTGTGTTGCCTCTTAACTTTTCATGGTACATTGTAGGAACGTGAGGAACTTGCTAAATCCTGGTCTGTTTTGTGTTTCTCGTTTACTTCTTGTCCTGCCGGCTGGTTATAAAGTTACAGACTTTTGATTTTGAGGGGCGAAACCCACGCAAACACGGGGAGACTGTGCAAACTCCACACGGACAGTGACCCAGAGCCGGGATCGAACCTGGGAGCTCAGCGCCGTGAGGCTGCAGTGCTAACCCACTGCGCCACCGCGCTGCCCTCGCTTCTCTCCTTGTTGCTGTTGAGCCCCATTCTTACGGCTGATCAGGGTCACCCACATGTGAGCTGCTTTGAGAGAACAGAGAAATTTGCTGGATGTCAGTTTACGTTTGCCTGCCCTGTTTAATTTGTGTCAGTTTAAACTGGTCCTCTGTGAGCCAGGAATCGAGAGGCGGGAATGGGGGGGGGAAGTGGTTTATTTTTGAGTTTTTCACTGGCAATCCATTGCTGGAACCGAGCCCACCAGCTCGGCTTCCAAGAGGTTTACTTTATGCCTGTGTAACAGGAAGAAGATTGTCAGCAACTCGAGAACAAGAAAATGACTTTTTCTTTTAATTCTTGCTCATTGTCGTCGGATTTGGTGGGAGAGACTATCGTTCTGTTGTTAGTCTCCGTCCAGTCATGCAATGTTCCGTGGCTGACTGATAAATCTCCCTTGTAGAAAGTCAAGCTGTCGAACAGCTCGGATTTCTCCAAACATCTCCAACTGGCTGGGTGTTCATTGAAGAACTTGGTGGCAAAACAGGTCAGCAGATTAAAATGTCACTGTAAAAGTATTTGACCAAAACGCCGTGAGAGCAGTCATCACGAGGTGTTGATGGAAAGAAATCCTCGTCTATTTTTATTGTGACTTTTAGGGCGCGATTTAAAGGCCGTGTTGCGCCCGGCGAGGATTCTTGCGGCAGGTTAGATCGCAGGAGAGGAGCAAATCGGGACCCATGCCGGGTGCGGAATGGTTTAAGACCTAAGTGGCCCGCTCCCGTTGACGAGATCCGGATCACACCTAGACACGGTGTGAAGCTAATGGAGGCCAATTAAGGGCAATCTCCCCCTTATCAGCGAGATGGAAGGCTGATCTAACGGCCTCCTGTGATCTGTGGAAAACCCGCCTGAAATGGCACCCAGAAATCTTTCTGTTAGATCACGCCCTGAATTTGCAATAGACACCTGTACTTCCTCAGACGGCAGATGACTGCAACTAATCAACAGAAAATACCCTAATCAATCACAATATTTAAGGGCAGCACAGTGGAGCGGTGGTTAGCACTGCTGCCTCACAGCACTGAGGACCCGGGCTCGATCCCGGCTCTGGGTCACTGTCCGTGTGGAGTTTGCACATTCTCCCCGTGTCTGCGTGGGTCTCACCCCCACAACCCAAAGATGTGCAGGGTAGGTGCATTGGCCACGCTAAATTGCCCCTTAATTGGAAAAAAAAATAATTGGGTACTCTAAATTTTTTTTAAAATCACAATATTGTTTGTTTCCAGTGAATGTACAGCATAATCCCTGGAAAATTCTGGATCCGTGTCGCTGCGCCCTCAAATTGAATTTTTACTTTCATAATGAACTCTTACTGTCACAGGTTATCACACATCACCATCAGTCTAACCCTGTTCCCAAAATGAGCTAGTTTAACCTACGCTACAAATGATCTCTGCAGATTGGGGAGACTAGACTGACAAATTACAACCGATTTTGGACATAGAATCATAGAGTTTACAGTGCAGAAGGAGGCTATTCAGCCAATCGAGTCTGCACCGGCCCTTGGAAAGAGCACCCTACTTTAGCCCACACCTCCACTCTATCCCCGGAACCCCACCTAACCTTTTGGACACTTAAGGGGCCATTTAGCATGGCCAATCCACCTAACCTGCACATCTTTGGACTGTGGAAGGAAACCGGAGCACCCGGAGGAAACCCACACAGACACTGGGAGAACGTGCAGACTCCATACAGGCAGTGAACCAAGCCGGGAATCGAACCTGGGACCTGGCGCTGTGCGGCTGCAGTGCTAACCACTGTGTCACCGTGCCGCCTCTGGCAGATTCTGGCAAAGAACTAAAAACTTGCATTTATGCAGAACCTTTCCGAACTTCAGGAAGCCCCAGAGTGACCTGTGCAGTCTTTCTGAAGCGTGGTGATTGTTGCAAGGTAGAGGAAGCGTGTCAGCAGCGGAAATAAAATAACTCATTCAGGAATATCTTTCTGCAGAGAATCAGCCGTTAGTTAAAGAGAAAATAGGCCCGTTCAGATAGAAATTGGCCACAGCAGTTGAGGAAACAAAGGAACTCCAATTCACAGGCACTGCATTTGTGATTTTGCAGCCCCGCCCCGCCCCGCCCCGCCCCCGCTGTGAGGGTCTGGAGATCAGGTCAGAAGTAAGTTGCTGGTCTGGCCGCTGGCGAGCACAGATCTTGCAGCGGTGCAACCAGAAGATGCTGCAATTGTCATTGTCTTATGGGATAGCTTTTCAGTGCTGGCTTGTGGAGAGTCAAACTTCCTCGCCCGCACAGATAGGGGTGGGGTGGGTGGGTTGCTGTCACTGTGTCGGCTCTGGGCTTGCTGCCCGATCTGTTGCGGATATTGAACTTATCATCTCGGGTGTTAACCAGCGCAAAATGCTGATTTGCCATCTGACTAATGGTGGGAATCCTGAATCTTTAATTGTTGATCTTTGACGTAAATGTCACACGCTGTGTAATCAGTAAAGTGCGTACAGGATGTGCAGCTTGCTGTGTCAGAATGATAGCAAGTTATAAACAGCCTATGGCCCAGGCACACACTCTGAGAGAAAGAAACCCTCCAGTTGTCACCCACTGTGGAAAATGGTAACCACCAGGCAGTGTGCCTAGACATGATAGACAGTACCCAGTTTTTATGAGCTATTTATGAGCTGTTAGGACAATGCCTGCCCTATTGGTACAGGCAATAGAGTAGGCTTATAGAGTCCTCACCGCAGATTGCCTTTCGGGCCCCTATTTGCATTGCAAAGGGCCAAATGCCTGTTTTGCCCTCTGCAATTTGGTTACCATAAGGCAACGGGTACTAACGCCATTCTTGAAAGCGTGGTCTGAATATGGCTGAACCGATCGAGTCCTGAAAGGGTCGTTACCAAAAAGGTACAATTTAGAAAATATTTAACTGAATGTGGAATCAGGTGGCGCTGGGTAGCTCCTTCCCACCCCACATTGAAGCCACCCGGGCTGCTTCTGGTCACCACTTCATCGCCTGCCCCCAGTTGAACCAAACACCAACCCCCTCCAAACACCACCATTGAAAATGTTGACATAGTCCCAGAAGTCGACAGGCTGCTTTCCTCTTTCAGGGAGAGAGCTGACTGGTGTTGATTTTACCTCAGGCGAGGGGCAAGATTGAGTAGGCCTCGACTGGCACGGGAATTGAACCCGCGCTGTTGGCGTCGCTCTGCATCACGAACCAGCCATCCGGCCGACTGCCCCTTGTTCCAATCGCTAGCTTGTCTCCACCAATGTTTCTCTCCGGTTTGCCTTTAAGGACTCGTATGAAGGCCATTCTCGGCGAAAACTGCAACCCAATCTTCAGTGCCATTCTCTAAGGAGCTTCCGGAGGATGCCCATTAGGTCTCAGAGGCCCAACATTAAGTGGGCCTTAGGCCTATCCCTCAGCCCATGTGCACCTATTCTTGGGTGCACTCTAACTTTCTAAGCCATAGTAATCATCAAGAGCAAATTTGCAGACTTTCAATTGCAGCCAATCATTCACATCCATTAATTGGTGTCAGGTGTATGAGGGCTGAACAACTCGACAGCTGGATTTATAACCTTGCCCTGTTTTACAATTGATCTTTTGCCCCATTGGCATGTCCTGAATATCATGATAGAGCCGTACGCCATTTGCAGAGGGAATGTGCGCACCACTTATATCATTGTGAAACTTGCATGAGCTAGTATTTTGGTCCCCCTGCCTGAAAGAATGTTCCTTTTCATCCACGGTGAGGAAGTATTTGTATTTGGTGCTTCCCCACAACGGCAGATTCAAGATGCCCCAGTGAGACGGAGAATGGGTCATAGGCTGCACTTCAGTAATTTGGAATATAATTTTTCAAAACACCTAATTATAGATTTTCATTTGGTGAATTGCTGGTAGTAGATTTTGCATTATTGGTCCTATCACCATGTCGCTATTTAATACCAATCTCCTTGTAATGTGTTGACTGGCTTCAATCGCTCAGCGAATCAAATTGCTGATGACTAGATGAATTGATCTTTGCTACTGGTGAATATCATTGGATCCTTGACGTGTTAATCAGTTATCCTTTCGTGCCAGATTCAAAATAGATTTATTTTTAAGCCCATGACCATTGTTTAGCACAGAATCAAACCAATCAGAATTTGAAAAGGTTTGGCATTCGGAGGTCAAGTTGTAGTTTGTGTTTGTTGTGTTGCGACACTGATATTTTTGGGGGGCTATTTTAATTGCTGCGTTACATTCTTTGCACCCTGAACCCGGTTTCAGGAGTGATTGTTTCCATTTCAGCTTTCTGGACCAGCGTCCCAGGTTCGTACCCCGGCTTGGGTCACTGTCTGTGTGGAGTCTGCACGTTCTCCCCGTGTGGGTTTCCTCCGGGTGCTCCGGTTTTCCTCCCACAAGTCCCGAAAGACGTGCCTGTCAGGTAATTTGGACATGCTGAATTCTCCCTCTGTGTACCCGAACAGGCGCCGGAATGTGGCGACTAGGGGGATTTTCACAGTAACTTAATTGCAGTGTTATTGTAAGCCTACTTGTGACAATAAAGATTATTATTATTATGTTGCTGTAGCAGCCCAGACTCTTTTAGTGGCTGTAAGGTACCACCACCGTCTACTGAAGATAACTGACGAGATTTTCTGCCAGCCCGTCCGTGGTCATTGGATGCTGGTTGGATCCGCTAGACCCACCAATGTCTATGTTACTTTATGTGGCTCGTCGGCCCGCCGCTGGTGAACCTGCCGTTGGGGCACTGTAAGATCCCGCCAACTGGAAAGGTTGAGAAATTCCACTACAGGTCAGAAACACCTTTCTGTGCTTCATGCAGACCCAGGTGGGCCTTTGCGTAGAAGCAATGATGGGGATAAGTTTCCGAGTTCTCTAGTGCCTCTGATGTTGCATTTTTCCCAGATGAGGAGCTCATTCCTGGGCTGCTAGTAGCTGATCTTCAGGGCAGAAACTGCTGGACGCTGAAGAAATTTACCCGAATACAACGGCAAATTACCGCGGATGCTGGAATCGGAAACAAAACCGGAAAAAGCTGGGCAATCTGAGCAGGTCTGACGGCATCTGTGGAGAGAAAACGTTTCGAGACTAGGTGGCTCTTTGCCAGATACATGTGGCCTTCGTACTTTCACAGCCACAGTTTGAAGGTTGTCATTCAGTCCGCCATCGTTTCCGAGATCAGCGGTGGGGGGGTGCTACCCCGCCGCTCCACATGTCTGCCTGAACCCGCCCGCGGGATGCTCCATTACGCCGGTCGGCCAATGAGGCTGCCCATTGTGGGGCAGCCCCACGCCGTCGGGAAACCCCCGGGCTGCCGGCAAAACAGAGCGTCCCACCGGCGGAGAATCCACCCCCACGTATGATTGTCACATTTGACCTCTGGCCAGCTTTGCTGCCAGAATATTACCTGTGGTCGTGATGTTTCCCAGGCCTTGCTGTGCATTGAGATTTGCAGAGCTTCCACTGATAACACCCCAGCACTGGGCCACACGAGGTCTCACAGCCTGCTCTAAGCCATTACGAGCGCAGTTTATAGAACACCAATGACCATACTACAGAGATTTAAAATATCAAACATGAGCCTGGAAAGACAGTGAATTTTTTTTAAAAACACATACCACTGAAATTATCGTCCATTCAAAATTTTTGAGGAAGTAGAATTTAAAAAAGGAATATTATTAACCGGCATCAGTTTGCGAAAGTGCTGAGTAGTTGATTTATTTTTTCCTTGCCTGTGTAGTTACATTTGTCATATTCTCATACTCAGCACAACTTGTCGCTGAAGAGAGATTGGAAAGTCACAAAGTAATTTGCGCTGTCAGACGGACCGTCCCAAACAGTGGCATTTGAGCTCCAGATTTAAAGGATTCATTGAATTGGAGTGTATCAGAAGCTACTGGCTTCCTTTTAATACATTTTCTGCCCAGAAATCCCTCCATTTCAACGAAGATATGAATTGCTAAAGACGTCAAAGAAACGACCGAAGATTCTTCTTTTTAAATTTAAACTAGCGCGCTTCCTCATTCCATATGGAGGTAAGAACAAGGAATATCGATGGTTAAAACAATAAGGAAAGTCTTAACCCTACAGGCTTCAGTGCCAGCGCATGTAGGCCGCACGGTAGCACAATGGTTAGCACTGTTGCTTCACAGCGCCAGGGGCCCAGCTTCGATGCACGGCTTGGGTCACATTGTCTGTGCGGAGTCTGCACGTTCTCCCCGTGTCTGCGTGGGTTTCCTCCGGTTTCCTCCCACAAGTCCCGAAAGACTCGCTTTCTGAATTCCCCCCCCCCCTGTGTACCCGAACAGGTGCCGAAATGTGGCGACTCAGGATTTTTCACAGTAACTTCATTGCAGTGTTAATGTAAGCCTACTTGTGACACTAAAGTTTATTATTATGTGACACGCGACCTGTTCCAGTGACTGTGTGCTGCTTGGGAAATGAGATCCATTGGCAGCTGGGTAAGAATGCACAGATGTGAGCCTACTCCGCCTGTCCACATTCATAATTACAGCCTGGAGTGGTGCTAACAGGGCTGCTTTTTAATATATAAATAAATCCATATTTCTGGGTGAATGTCTGTGCCTCTCCTGCTGAGGGATACCAAGTGTTGTGGGAATGGAGCACAAAAGTTCGCCTTCATCTTTTGGAACAGAGGGTCAGCATTAGTAGTGTTATAAACCAGGAGATGCTCCAGTGACTCCCATCATCAGCATGACCTCAGCTGGCCAGGGAAACATCGGGAACCGAGAAAAATAGGAGCAAGAGCTAAGGAGCGCCTGGACGAGCACTTGAATTGCCGAGGGATAGTCTGCTATGGACCAACTGCTGGTAAATGGGATTAGTATAGATTGGTTTCTGATGGGAGGCATAGACATGATGGGCTGAAGGGCCTGTTTATGTGCTGTATGACTCTATGACTATAGGAGTAAGCCATTCAGTCCCTCAAACCTGTTTGAACATTCAGTTAAATCATGGCGAGTCTGTACATCAGCCCCAATAACCCAATTTTGCCCCATTTCCCTTGATATTTTAATGTAATTAAATGCCTATCATTCTGAACCGTCAAAGCTCCAGTTAGATTCATAGATTCATTGAATTTACAGTGCAGAAGGAGGCCATTTGGCCCATCGAGTCTGCACCAGCTCTTGGAAAGAGCACCCTACCCAACCGCACACCTCCACCCTAGCCCCATAACCCAGTGACCCGACGCAACACGAAGGGCAATTTTGGACACTAGAGGCAATTTAGCATGGCTAATCCACCAAACCTGCACATCTTTGGACTGTGGGAGGAAACCGGAGCTCCCGGAGGAAACCCACGCACACATGGGGAGAATGTGCAGACTCCGCACAGACAGTGACCCAAGACGGGAATCGAACCTGGGACCCTGGAGCTGTGAAGCAATTGTGCAAATCACTATGCTACCGTGATGCCAGTTAATCTGACATCTACTGTTTTTTGGCTCCAGATGAACTCCAGGTGAAAAATACCTGGTTCAAACACTGACCCCTTGGGGGACACATATATTTCAACATGAAATATGTTCAATAATTGCTTTAATTGTTATTTTCTGTCCTTTAACCAACTCTCTATCTTTATGACCACATTTCCTGTAATTCCATGACCTGTAATCTATTGACAACCCTCCAGGCGGGAAGAGTGCAGACGATCAAGATGAACGTACTGCCAAGGTTCCTCTTCCTGTTTAGATCCATCCCAATCTTCAGCCCCAAGGCCTTTTTCCAAAACATAGACAGGCTAATCATGTGTGGGGGGGGTAAGAACCCGAGAATTCCCAAACTGACACTGCAAAGTGGGGGCCTGGCTCTACCCAACCTACAATACTACCACTGGGCAGCAACAGCAGAAAAAGTGGGGGGATGGGTACAAGAACCCGACACAGATTGGGTACAAATGGAGGAGGCATCCTGTAAAGGAACAACCCTCCGGGCCCTGGCCACAGCAGCACTCCCATCCTCCTCAACAAGGTACACAACGAGCCCAGTGGTAGCGGCCACGCTGAGAACGTGGACCCAGTTGAGACAGCACTTCAGGATAACCAAAATGTCCCCTATGGCCGCCATCTGCGGCAATCATAGATTCCCCCCAGCCATGCTAGATACCACCTTCAAAAGATGGAGGCGGGACGGGGACACACTAACGGTCGGGGACTTCTACGTAGGGCACAGACTGGCGACACTAGACGAACTGACGAGGAAGTGGAAACTAGCAAAAGGACAGGAATTGAGACACCTCCAAATAAAGTACTTCCTCCGCAAAGAGACAGTAGGGTACCCTGGGGCCCCAGAAAGCATACTACTAGAGGACCTGATAGGCACAAGCAGCGAGGAGGTGGGGGGCTATGTGGAAAAATATACGGACAACTACTGGACAGAGCCCGAACACCACTGGACAGGACCAGACAAAAATGGGAGGACGACCTGGGGACAGAGGTAGGATAGGGACTGTGGAGCGAAGCACTGAGCAGGGTGAACTCCACCTCCTCCTGCGCAAGGCTAAGCCTAATGCAGCTCAAAGTGGTGCACAGAGCGCACCTGACCAGAACCCGAATGAGCAGGTTCTTCCCGGAGGTGGAGGACAAACGTGAACGTTGCCAGAGGGGCCCGGCCAACCACACCCACATGTTTTGGGCTTGCCCCAAGCTTGCTGGGTTCTGGGCAGCCTTCTCCGAGGCGATGTCCAAGGTTGTGGGGGTGAGGGTGAATCCATGCCGAATAGTGGCAAATTTCGGGGTATCGGAGCAGCCAGAGTTACACATGGGGAAGGGGGCCAACGCCCTCGCTTTCGCTTCCCTAATCGCACGCCGGAGAATCCAGCTCGGCTGGCGATCGGCAGCACCACCCACAGCTGCAGACTGGCTCGCTGACCTCTCGGAATTTCTCCACCTGGAGAAGATTAAGTACGCCAGCCAAGGGACAGAGGAAGGCTTCCAGGATACTTGGGGGCAATTCGTTGGGCTGTTCCAAAACCTGTGAAGGGTGCTGAAACCAGTGGGGGTGGGGAGGAAGGGGGGATATCATAGACCGATCCAGAGGGCAGCAAAATGTCCGTACAGTCAAATGAAGGACAAAACAAACCTCTCTGTCAAATAAAGCAAATTAGTGCGGGCAAGGAAAATGTAATGTATTTAAGCAACAACTGTTTATAAATAACAGGAAAGCCAATAAAAAGATTTTCAAAAACAAAACAAAACAACCCTCCTTATGAAACACCTTAAAAATCTCAATAAGCGTTACATGAGCTGCACTCCTTAGTGGGGCGCGTCCCTGCCTCTGGGCTGGAAGCTGCGGGTTCGAATCCCACCCCAGCACTCGGATGGCCGAGGAGGGTGCGTTCATAACACAGCCAAACAGATTGAGAGTGTCAACCTGCAAATCTTTCCAAACAGGCCAGTGGTTGGTGGTAAGAGCGGGAGAGACTCCTGGTCAACCAGCCTTGATGTGCCCGTCAAGCTATAAGCCCCCTGGTAACAGACTGGCAGCCTGTTCCGGGCAAAGCTTGTGACGGGAACAGAAGAAAGTCTGCCTCGTGCACCACTAGATGCGGGTAGAGAAACAACATCAACTGCACGCCCTTATGAATTCTGATTTTTACCTCAAAGAACTCCATTAAATTTGTCAGACATGAATTATCTTTTTAAAATATTGGCCAGCTATTCTTGATTAACCTGATTTCTTTTTTTTTTAAATATTTTTATTCTCCATTTTCACATTTTCTTCAGAAGTTACACCCTGATGCACGATCAATTACACAAAGATGAGAGTAGGATGTAATCGAGGCTTTATTACACTGAGATGTGTGGCCTCCTACAGCAGCTGACGAAATGGCTGCTGTACTGGGAGCACACATATTTATACTCCGCCTACTGGGTGGAGCCAGCAGGCAGGGATCTACCCCCGTACCTGTAGTACAGGGGCCTTACCGTAAAGCACCCATATCAATATCCTATATATACAATATATACATCAGTGGTGACTACCACACACCCCACCAACAAACAGTAAACGGTAATGAATACAATGTCAATCCCCTTATTAACAACAGCGATCCCATCCTCCCACCAACCCAAACAATGGCCCACCTGACAATATAAGCATCAAATAAAACAAACCCTCCCAAGGTGGAAAAAAAAGAAAATGGAATCAGGAATCACCTATGGTCACCATTGACATATATAGTCCACCCCTCCCCAAACCCCCCCTAATATTCAATGCCATCCAATCCCTGAAAGAGTACCGTGAATGACACCCATGAATTGTAGACACCCCCCCCACCCCTCTCCCAGACTCCTCCCCTCAACTTCCTCTTGTAAACTCCTCCCCCCACCCTCGGTTCCTTCCCCCAACTTTTCACCCCGGCTAGACTCACCGAAACCTGTTCTACCAGGCTCCGATTGCCGCAGCCCCTCCCCCCACCTCACTCCCATTCACTGGCCGGCTTAAACCGGCCAGCATGGAGGCCCCCACCCGCATCTCTCCCTTGCCCGGTCCCAGGAAAACCAAGAAATCCCCTTTAGCACACAAACCCCGCATACACACCCAAGCCCCAAAGAACCATCATTGCAACTGAAAGTCCCATCTCTTCCCTTGTCCAAATATATACAGCGTCGACTCATTTAGTACATACACCAACACGCAGTGAAAAAAATAAAGTTACATGAGCTACATCGGTACACGACCATTTCTCAATTCTGTCCCAGTCTTTCTTCTTTCGCAAACTCCTCCGCTGCTTCCGCCGTCCCAAAATAAAAATCCTTTGATTTATAGGTCACCCTCAACTTAGCTGGATATACTATGCCGCACTGCATCTTGCTAATGTACATTGCCTTCTTCACCCAGATTTGTAGGTCACCCTCGACTTAGCTGGATATACTATGCCACATTGCACCTTGCTAATGTACAGTGTCTGCTTCACCCGGCTGAAGGCAGCCTGCCTCCTCGCCAGCTCCACCGTAAAGTCCTGGTATAAGCGTATACCAGCTCCAGCCCATTGCACCATCCGCTTCTGCTTTGCCCAGCACAGGACTTTCTCCTTCACGCTATATCTATGGAAACACAGATTAACTACTCTTGGCGGCTCACTCACCTTTGGTATAGGCCTCCACGACCGATGAGCCCGATCTAGTTCATATCGAGAGGGATCGACCCCCTCCCCCAATAGCTTCGCCAACATCGTGGCAAAATACTCCATCGGCCTCGGGCCTTCCACCCCTTCGGGCAGACCCACGATCCTCAGATTCTGTCGCCTGAATCTGTTTTCCAGGTCTTCCATTTTGGCTCGCAGACCCTTGTTGGTCTCTATCACCCTCCAAACTCCTTCCCCATCGAGGTGAGTTGATCACTGTGCTGCGATTATGCCTCTTCCACTTCCTTCTGTGTCTCACCTTGCTCCCGCACCTCCACAGCTGCGCTTGATACTGCCGCCCTCACCGGGACAATGGCCCCCTCCACCAGCACTTTCAATACAGCCCCCATCTCCTTCTTCATCGCTTCCATGTGTTTTGTGAACTGTTTTTCAAGTTCCACAGCCATCACCTTCGTCATTTCTTCTGCTGTGAGCGATGCGGCCTCCCCTGGTGCCCCAGCCTCCGCTTTCCTCACAGTTCCTGCGTTGACTTTTCCACTCACCGGTGTACTTTCGTTAACCCCCTTTTTCACAGCCGTTTTTCTCCCAAACTTGGACATTTCTCTTCCCTGTGCCTTCTTACAGCCTTTTCAGCCTCCGTTGCCTCCTGGACCGGGCGTTAAAACTCCGAAATTTCTATTCCCGAGTGGGAGCCCTCCAGTGTGGGGCTGCCTCCCGCCCGCCGTCACCGGAAGTTGATTGACCTGACTCTAAGCAGTATTAACATTATCCTGTATGATGTCATCTAGAAGTTTACCCACCAGCTTCAGTAAGGATATTCGGAGTTATGGAACCGCTGGATGGAGTTAATCATGTTCAACCGCGATCTAATTGAATGACAGACTGGGTTCAAAGCGTTGATTGGCCTATTCTTAACCCTGTGTTCTTCATGATTATTACATTGACGAACATGTACTTATCCCATTCTCTTTTGAACAAGAATATAACAACAGGCCCTGCAATGCTCTCTTGTTGCAACTTGCACATCTAACAGGCTTTTGAAATACCAGTGGTTCAAGTCCTCATTATTTTCTCTCTCTGCTTCCTCTAGCATTGTGGGATGCATTCTATTTAATTGAAAAACGACTTGTTTAGCGGTTGAATCAACAACACGTCACCGTTTTGAAAATCCACTATATTAAAGAAATAAATTTCTAAATATACTCCATCCGAATCTTTAGCTTAAGTGGAGCACAGTCCTTGCATGAATTGTGTAAGCCGAGGGAACTCAACTGATCCTTGTGCATTGCACTGGGACCGATGGAAGTTGGTCTTTCTAGTGCCAGTCTTCGCCTTTGCCATTTCCTTCACTGTAATCCTCCCAGAAGAGATTGTAGGGTGAAAATGCTGTTTACAGAACAATCCAGCAGGTCTACAGCCGAGCAATTGATGGACCTTTCCAGTTTAAATTGCATGAAAAAGTCAAGTTGAGGTATGGTTTGATACTTCTATTGAGAGAAGAAAATAAATCTTTGTTTTGTGTTCTTAATGGCAACGTGAAAACCTGCTGCCGCTGTTAATCGCTGCTGTTATTACTCACAGGTTCTGTTAGTAGAATCACAGCAGTCATTAATATTTGAAATGTGAAACTTGCCTGAAGTATATCTTTGGAAAACTCAATCAGCCGGCAATTTCAACGGTGGTGAGTTTGTTCACGAATGGGATTTAAGTGAGGCCAAGATTGCAAATCGAATATTAGTGGTACTTGTAATGATTTGTGTTTCTATTCCCTGAACCCTAGTATCTTTCACCCAATTAACACACTGTACGTTGTGGCTTCCTCATTTTTCTTTCCAGCTGTACCACCTCACACTTTTTAATGTTCACTACGTGAGCCCATTATGCCCCTTTACCAATGCCTTCCTGTACTTTATTGCAGTCCTCCTCTGCATGAGCTACAAACCCCAACTGCTCCGCGCCCATCCCACCACCCCCATTTGATGTCACCTGCAAGGTTTTCTTCTGATCCAACCGAGTCCAAATAATTTGCGTTAATGGCGAACAACAAGGATCTTTTTCAGGCACAACTTCCCACCTGCTGTCAACCTGAGTTACTACCTTTATCGCCTGCTCTCTTTTGTGGCTTGTCATCCATTCTGCTACTTTCCACTGATTCCGTGCGCTCTAATCTCAACAATAATCTTTATTATTGTCACGGGCAGCACGACGGCGCAGTGCTTGAAATGAAAATTGCTTATTGTCACAAGTAGGCTTCAAATGAGGTTACTGTGAAAAGCCCCTAGTCACCACATTTCGGCGCCTGTTCGGGGAGGTTGGTATGGGAATTGAACCGTGCTGCTGGCCTGCCTGGTCTGCTTTCAAAGCCAGCGATTTAGCCCTGTGCTAAATGATGTCTAGCACTGCTTTCTCAAGGAGCTGAGGTCCCTTGTTCGATCCCGTCTCTAGGTCACTGTCCGTGTGGAGTTTGCATATTCTCCCTGTGTTTCATAGATTTCACAGAATTTACAATGCAGAAGGAGGCCATTCGGCCCATCGAGTCTGCACCGGCTCTTGGAAAGAGCAACCTACCCAAGGTCCACACCTCCACCCTATCCCCAAAACCCAGCAACCCCACCCAACACTATGGGCAATTTTGGATACTAAGGGCAATTTAGCATAGCCTATCCACCTAACCTGCACATCTTTGGACTGTGGGAGGAAACCGGAACACCCAGAGGAAACCCACGTACACACGGGGAGGATGTGCAGACTCCGCACAGACCCAAGCCGGAATCGAACCTGGGACCCTGGAGCTGTGAAGCAATTATGCTATCCACAATGCTACCGTGCTGCCCCATGGGTTTCACCCCCACAACCCAAAAATGTGCAGGCTAGGTCGATTGGCCGGCGCTAAAATTGCCCCTTAATTGGAAATAATGAATTGGGTACTCTAAATTTAAAAAATATTGTCACAAGCACACTATAATGAAGTTACTGTGAAAATCGCTAGTCACCACATTCCGGTGCCCATGATGATGTGGCACCTATCAAAAGCCTTTTGGAAGTCCAAATATATCACATCTACTATATCACCCTTATCTGCCTTTGCTGTTACTTCAAAGAATATAATAAGGTGGGCCAAGCATGACCTTCCCTTTCGAAATCATTGCTTACCGCTCTGTTATATTTTCCATTTCTAGATGTTTTTCTGTTGCATCTTTGAGTAATGATTCAATTATCTTTCCTACCATTGATGTAAAGCAAATTGGCCTATAGTTCCTTGGGCTCGTTCGTCCTCCCTTTTTAAATACAAGAATTGTGTTAGCCCACTGGAACTGTTCCATTTTCTAATGAATTTTTATATATGTACGGCTGCCTTCAATATGCATTGGCGCAATCCATCCAGGTTAGGGATTTTAACCATGCGCCAGTTATTCTGACTGCTCATCATTCCTCACTATGAATTGTTGCCTCCAGCTCTCCTGTTTTATTTGAATGATGTACAGGCTGTTCAATTTGTCTTAAATAGTTGTTTCCTTTCCTTTAGTTGTTCATAATTCCTTTAAGTTTTTGCTTTGTAACTGTTCCAGTTCCTGGCCATTTATGTTATCCTTGTTCCTTACCTTGGTATGACCTTTGCTCTCATTACTTATTTATCGCCAGACTCATGTTACTTTTGTTTTCCCCTCTCCTGGTTTGCTAGTTAGGAGTCAAATTGACACTTGGGAGTATAGAACTTTGATTATTTCAAAGAGAGACACATTGCCAAAACTTTTCATCTTGCCCCTCATCAGGACAAATACAAGAATGCTAAATTTCAGATCATGACATCAATTCATACTACACAAGAAAAAGGGGCTGATTGGTTGGAACGTTGCCTCTGATTGGCCCAGGTGTTGCCATACAGGCTTCCCAAGCTCCAGATAATTCAAAAAAAAGTGCAAGACTTGAAAGTATTCCTTTTGTTTGCAGAGAATGGGTCCCTGTGGACATTTTGATTTGCGTTTGGCAAGCACGGACTGGTTGAGTATGGTCTGCACTCCGCCTTTATGAACAACCTAAGGAACATGGACCCAGACCTAGCCCTCGGAAGTCCCAACACAAAGTCTCCACAAGAATTATCTGGGGAGATTGAACTTCTGAAGGGCAATAACCCTGCTCCTGGGGATTCTCTGAAAAAGTCTCCAATGCTGAGTTAAAATTGGAGCCATCAGAGGGTTCCAATGTACTTAGCTGGAATGTTGCCCAGGAAATGTTAGGCAGAGAAAAACCATGGGTGGGATTTCCCTCTCCCCTCCCACCCCGCGGCATGTAGTGTGGTAGTGAATGCAGCCCGCCACTGTATAGCTGTGGGATCTTCCGGTCTCGCCGCTTTCAACGGTGTTTCCCATTGTTCCCACCCTCCACCCCGGGGGGGGGGGGGGCTTGACAACAGGAAAGGCCAGAAATTTCCATCCTATGTCTAATTAATAGGTGTAACTATACAACTGACTCCAGCTCGCCCCCACGAACACTCCAAAGACCCCCCGATTCCCTCCTGATCTTCGACTCTCCCTCTGACCCCACACGACTCTCCAACTTCGGTCCAATCACTCTGACCCTCTGGCACCCTCTAACTTACCATCTCCCACCTCCTCCCCCCCACGATCTGACCTGACGTCACCACCCTATCCACGCTGCCCCCTTCCATGTGTTACCCTACCCAGCTGGCACCCTACCACCCTGACATCTACCACCCTACTAAACTACCCACCCTGCGACTTGCTGGTCACCTTACCCGCTTACCTCATGCCCTCACACACCAAAAAGCAAATTCAATGTCCCAAAGCTTTTCACTGTGTTAGTGAATAAAGGTTCTCCAGAATATGCCAGTTAGTGCTGTAAAAAGGGGGCAATGTCTGACTTCCCCGATGACCCTGGCCTCCGAGGATGGGCTCCCAGAACAGGTACCCTTCGCAGTTCTGAAGAAATCTAGTTCGGAGTCTGGGCCAGAAATGCAGAGCCCCGGCATTGGGTAAGAAAATATGAGTGGAGTGGTAAATCGAGGGTGATTTCCACTCCTTGGAAGATTTGACTTCACTGTTTGATTCAACTAGTCAATCATTTGGACAATTGAAGGACATTTAAAGTCCTTCTGAAAACTCTACTTACCCATTCTGCTGGGCGCTGGGTCCACTCCAGTTCAAATGGAGCCCATCCCACTGCTCCTCTTTGTCCCAGTTACTGATGCTGTTTTCTCATGAGTTGTTATCTCTCTTTTCCCACATTAACTTTTCCGCCAAGTGTGCGTCTCTCCCTATGCCAAAAACCATGTGGCTGGGGTACCAACTTGTCGCATAGCCGTGAGATTCTGTTTTGGTATAGTTCCTGGTTTCTGACAATGCCCTTAGCAGAGCCTCGTCCTTTTCCTCTGTCATTAGACCCAATATGGATCACGATAACTGGAGCATCTCTTTTCCATTCCAAGTTCCTCTCCAGTTTCACCAAGGCCAGCTAGACAACACGTCGCTTGGGCTTTCAGTCGTGAGTACAGAGGATGCTCCCGATCCCCCTAATTATTGAATCTCCAGTAACAATAACCCAGATTGTGGTGTGGTGGTGGGGCAGGGAAAATAAAGGGGATAAATGTGCCCTCCACATTTCCACCTCTGGGTTCACTTCCTGGCGTTAGACTGGGAAAGAAGGCCGGAGCCTTTGCCAATAAAGCGGGCAGTCAGACATACTGCTTGAGGGTCCAATTTTCCGATGGAGAGAGGGATCCTCAGCATCATGCAGAGCCTGCCAGCTCTCTTAAGGTGGCTTCCCAGTGCCAGGCCGACTCCATGACCCAACAAAGGTGCCACCAAGGCAAGAGGTTGACAAGACCGCTCCTGCGTTCGGGCTCCCCCTACCTGCTGTGGAGCTGTCCAGTCTGAGCTTCGCAGAGAGCATCAGAGAGCACATCCTGATGCACCCTTGTCACCTTTTACCTGTCTCAGCAGTGCCCAGCTCTGCTGGGTGGGGCTGCCACCCATCCAGAGCAGCGGGCCCTCCTATTGGGCCTCCAGCCAAACTGACCCACCCGCCCACTGTCATTAATTGGTTGGTGAATGTGGACGTGGCCTCCGAGTAAACTACCTCTTGGAAGATTCCTTTCGTCGGCACATCTCTGTCCTGTGTGGGGTGAGGATCCGGAGACACTCCCGATGTCAGGAAAATTCTGTCCGATCTTTCAGCTCGATGAACTTTCAGCTGAATTCTTTCATTTCAGATTTCCAGCAGTATTTTGCTTTCATATCAATATCTGTAAGACCTCCTTTGGCTCCTCCCTTTGGTTCCCTTACCTTGCTCCCCTCTTCTTGTGACTTTACAGTTTGCCCTCAGTTGGCAGATTAATGCAAGAAACCCAAACAAAAAGAGTCACTCAGCCGGATATCTATTTATTGTACATAAAGTTTATGAAGTTAAGTCTCTGGGTGGGATTCTCCCCCGGTCACTGACGGCAAAATAGCGTTCGTCGATCGGCCGGAAAATCCACGTTTCCGACCAAATCAGGGGCGGTGCCACTTTCGCGATGCTCCGCCCCCTGCGAAGCGGCGTGCTTGCAGAGTGCGCCGCGTGCCATACCGATGCCCACCCCCCCCCCCCCGCCCGATACGCCGCCCCGATTGGCCGAGTTCCTGACGGCGTTGGTCTCGTGTGGTCTCATCCGTCGGGAACTCGGCGTGGCGGCTGCGGACTGAGTCCAGCGCCGCCACAGTCGGGGGAGGGTCGATCCGCGGGCAGGGGGGACTGTTGGGTGGTAGTCCGGGTCTCGCGAGCCGGCCAAAGGGGGGGGGGGGGCACTATTTTGCAGGCCGGGTCCGCAAGCGGCCGCCGCCATGCGCGTGCGCGGCCACAAACGCAACAGTTCCCCGGGCCATACCGGCAGCTCGAGCCGGGTGCTCTATCCTGCTCGGCTGCTAGCCCCCAGCCAAACGGAAGATCGGTGGGCGTTTTACGCCGAATGTTTAGCCGTAAAGCGCCACCGTTCCCACGCCGGCATGGGGCTCACAGCCTGAAACTCGGAGAATGCAGCACGATTCTGAGAGGGTAATGGAGGCTGTATTAAAATGTGCACACTGAGGGCAGCTGGTGTTAAGATGCAGTCTTGAGCTCCACCATATGCTGAGTTTGTAATCTCAGCCAGAGGGATTGAACGAAGGGGAAGAAAGAAGGAATGTTTCTGCTGGTACACAGTTGAGAGGGAGCAGACTGCATGGTTACAACTTCAGTTCCAAGGTAGCGTTGGAGAGAAAATTTGAAACCTCCCCCCCACAAAAAGTGTTTGTGGGGGTTGAGTGGAGGGGATTGGTGCAGAAGTGGGGCGCAAATAGAACCAGAGGGCCAAAAAAGTGCCACCAAATTGTCCAATGACGCGTATTCCTACTGATGTGTGCATGGGCCCATAGTGCTGTCCAAGGTAAGCCCAGTTTGTGAAGCTCCAGATGAGTATTGCTTTGTAATTGACTGATAAGGTCGGCCACTTGTCTCGGCCCCTGATCGGATGAAGCCCAAGGTCTCGCCATAGCCACGTGCAGTACCTCCCTGTAACAACAGGATGCAGCACCGAGTCTGCAGATGCCAGCAATGTGCGCTGGTTAGAGGTATTCCTGTATCTGATCATCATGGTTCGAGTTACACTATAAAGCAGAGACAAACATGAGAGGAATGCATTGTAATAGGAACAACACAAACTGGAGATCATAATTCCTGGCAGGAGTCTCAAAGATTGTCCATTCATCGTCTGCTGTTGAAGGCCACTCCAGATGTTTAAATGTGGCACGGTAGCACAGTGGTTAGCACTGATGCTTCACAGCACCAGGGTCCCGGGTTCGATACCCGGCTTGCGTCACTGCCTGTGCGGAGTCTGCACGTTCTCCCCGTGTCTGCGTGGGTTTCCTCCCAAAAGTCCCGAAAGACGTGCTGTTAGGCGAATTGGACATTCTGAATTCTCCCTCCATGTACCTGAACAGGCGCCGGAATGTGGCAACTAGGCGCTTTTCACATTAACTTCATTGCAGTGTTAATGTAAGTCGACTTGTGACAATAATAAAGATTATTATTAAATTAACCTTATAGGAGTAGGGCCTAAGTATTCATATTTACAAAAGGATTAACGTGTGTACAAAATTATGAGGCGTCTAGATAGGGTAGATAGGAAAACACTTTTCCCCATAGCAGAGTGGTCAATAGCCAGGGGGCATAGATTTAAGGTCAGGGCAGGAGATTTAGAGGGTTTTAAAAAAAATATGTTTATTCAAAATGTTTCCAATAAATTTTTACAAAACACTCCAGAAAGGAAAGAAAATATACAAAAGAGAAATAAAAAGGGCATTACGCCAACACACAAAGCCACTTAATCCTCTAACCATTAAACTATCTAACAAACTAAGAACAAAAATGGGGCAAACGCCCCTTACCTAAACCAAAACATGAACACCCCCCCCCCCCCCTCCCCCGGGTTGCTGCTGCCATTGACCTCCACCTAACGTTCCGTGAGAAAGTCTAGGAACGGTTGCCACCGCCTGGAAAACCCCTGCACAGACTTTCGCAAGGCAAGCTTCATCTTCTCCAACCTGCGAAACCCCACCATGTCATTGATCCAAACCTCCACGCTTGGGGGCTTCGCGTCCCTCCACGTTAGTAGGATCCTCCTCCGGGCTACCAAAGAGGCAAAGGCCAGAACTCCGGCCTCTTTCGGCTCCTGTACTCCCAGCTCATCTGACACCTCAAATATTGCTATCCCCCAGCTCGGTCTTACCCGAGTATCCAAGACTCTAGATATAGCCTTTGCGAAGCCCCTCCAAAACCCCTCAAGCGCCAGACATGCCCAGAACATATGGGTGTGATTTGCTGGGCTCACCGAACACCTCACCACCTGTCCTCTACCCCAAAAAACTTACACATCCTCGCCCCTATCATATGCGCCCTGTGCACCACTTTAAACTGAATCAGGCTAAGCCTGGCACAAGACGAGGAGGAATTAACCCTGCCCAGGGCGTCAGCCCACAGGCCCTCATCCAGCTCCTCACCCAGCTCCTCCTCCCACTTGCCCTTCAGCTCCTCCACCGAGACTTCCTCCGCCTCCTGCAGCTCCTGGTAAATCGCCGAGACCTCACCCTCTCCGACCCACACACCCGAAATCACCCTGTCCTGTGTCCTCCGGGCAGGCATTTAGAGGGGTTTTGGGAAAAACCTTTTCCACCCAGAGGCTGGTGGGAATCTGGAACTCTGCCTGAAAGGGTGGTAGAGATGGGAACTTTCACAACTTTTGAGCAACATTTAGATGAACACTTGAAAACCAGAAAACAAGGCTACGGACCAAGTGCTGGATTGGGACAGAGAGGTGCTTGATGGCCGACACAGACACGATGGGCTGAAGGGCCTCTTTCTGTGCTGAAAAACCCCTATGATGTTTGTGGGGAAAGAATTCACTCGCACTGCTACAGTGCAAGAAAAATCCGTATAGATTGAATACGTGTTCAATTGCTGACAATTTGACTTGATTCCAATCCTTTAGTTAATTATCTTGAGTACTTATTAAAGAAAGCTTATGACTTGATTTCCAACTCTCGTGTGTTGCTGTTAAAACGCAGAACAATTAAGTGTACTTTAAGGTACTTGGATCTGAATGCGTTTATTGATGTTGATAAATTATGGATGGTCTGCAGCAGTATCTGACTTCATGGTGGCATTCAGATCGTTGCTTTTTAAATGTGACCTTTTGCCTATGATTTCTAGATGTGGTAGTCTCTGTCTAGTTAAGAAAGGGGGGAATTGCAAACCCACAAAGTGAAATAAAAATGTTTTAAAAGCTCCAGTATTTGCTGTGTGAAACATGTGGGACATTTTAAGGAAAGGAGGAATTTGCATTCAAATGGCACCTTCCAAGTTCCTAAAAGCAGCACGTCACAACCAATGAAGTACTGTTGAAGTGACGTCACTGTCATAATGTCGTAAACATGGCAGCCAATTTACTCGCAGGAAGTTCCCACAAATGGCAAAGATCGTGATCGGAGACCATCTGTTTCTTTAGCGATCACGACAAGAGATGTTACGGCTCAGTCAGTAGCAGCCCCGTCTCTGAGCCACGAGCTCTGGGTTCAGCTCCCACTCCGAGACTCGCTGGCCATGGAAGGAATGTTGGCGTGTGGGCCCATCTGTTGATAACCAGCCTGCTATCCTCCCGGTGCTTCCCTAATGTTCCCCAAAGGGAAGATTTGAAATGAGCAAGTGGTTATCGATTGAAGGATCAATGTGTCCAGGGCATCAGGGATAACTCCCCTGGACTTCTTGGAGTACTGCCATGGGCTCTTTTACATCCACTTGAGAGGGCAGAAGAGGCACAACAAAAACGCTATTTGCTATTGTTGTGGTCATGGGCAGGCAACAAACTGTTATGGGCCAGGGCTTAGAAACTCCAAAGTGTATTATGGAGTTCACCTGACCTACAACCTTCATGTTGAATTTGGCTAGGATGAGCACAAAAAACCTCGCCTCAGACTTCTTAGACACCTTAATCAAAACAAGGTTTATTCTAAGAATATAGTTTTTATATATATATATATATATAAACACATGGCAAGAATTTTTATCAATTACAAACATAAAGACATCACACAGCTACAGTAATCGATGTATACTTAATGAATTCCCCCTTAACTGTTCCAATTCAATAACAAAATCCAATAAACCAAAAGCCCTTATTCAAGGGTGTGGCCCAGCACACTGATTGCTCACTTGAATGGGACTGGTCCTTTCCCTAAGATTCTGAACCAGTCTCAACCAGCAGATTCATGCTCCTTCCGGAAAGCAAACTATACCTTTTAAGTTACCAAAGCAGTTAGCCACAACCCATTTACCTCTGGAATAGTTTTTGAAATGAAAATATAGAAAGACAGGGAAAAACACTTCTTTTTCCTTGAGTCCACAGCAATCAAACTGAAACTGAAACCAAAAAACGCCTCACAGCCACAGCCCAGCTCCACACACAAAATGACATCACTGAAACCATGTGATAAGACAAAAACCTTTCTTAAAGAGACACTCACCTGACAAAACAACAATGCTGGGACCCACAATCTGCTCTGTTCTAGATAACCTTTTTCCCTATTTATTCATTTGGACACGGCAACCAAACACTTCATTGTTTTCAACAAAGGGAGGAGTGTGTGTGCAATGAAGGGATGAGTGTGTGTGCAATGACTGGGGAGTGTGCAATGAGGACAAGAGTGTTTGTGCAATGAAGGAGGAGTATCTTGAAGGGGAACTTGCAGGTCGCTATGTTCCCATGCATCTGCTGCCCTTGTGGTAGAGATTTGGAAGGTGCCATTGAAGAATGCTTAGCAATTTGCTGCAGTACATCTTGCACCTCTTGAACATCGCTTGACTTTTCCCACTCATGAGTGGGAGAATGTTTGTAAACATCTGGGAGATAAGTGCTTTTACTTCTGCTTTTCCTCAGAAGTAAGCACTTAACTTCTTTTGATGTGGTGAGGATCTGTCAATCATAGCTAGATATTTATAAACATAGTGGTTGGCTTTAAAACAGGGTACTTAAGATATAATCAAGCGTGAAGGGAAATGAAAATAAACAATCCAGATACCTGGCTCTCTAGAAGCTATTATCCTGACAATTACAGCCTACTAAAAGGTATTTACCTGTGAAAGTAAATATAAGGCTCACAGATCAAAGGTTCCGAGGGGGTTTGAAGCCTTGTGATGTGATTTGGCTTTCTATGAAGTAACAGCTACTGCTTTCAACACGTCTGTCAGAGGCAGCAGGTGTAAGGAGCTGGTGCGTGATAAAGCAATGCCTTTTCACTGTTTCTGCCTGGGCTGCTCTTTAGCTTCGAGGCAGGGGTGACTGTTGGAAGGGGAGAGGGTTGGTATCTGATTTGAGGGTCTCTGATAAGGGGTTCTCTGACATGGATGTCTCTGAGATGGGGGTCTCTGAGATGGGGGTCTCTGATATCAGAGTCTCTGATGGAGGTGGCTCAGATATGGGGTGTCTCTGGGATGGGGGTCTCTGATATGGGGGTATCTGCTATAGGGGTATCTGATATAGGGGTCTCTGATATGGGGGTTTCTGATGAAGGCGTGTCTTGAATGTAGATCTTTTTAAATATATATTTTATTTCAACCACAGATACGTTCACAGTCATCAACTTGTAAAAGATTACAAACAGTTTGAAAAATGTTATCCCCTTTTTCCCCCATCCCCAAAATAACCCCTTATTTCCCCCTCCTGCCCCTAAACCCCATCTCCTCTTACCCTTTGGTGACAAAAATGTCTTTAACTAGGGATAGAGCTTCCATGTCACAAAGAACCTTTCTTCCGAGCCCCTGTGTGCGTATTAATTTTCTCTAACTTCAAGAATTTGCCAGATCTCCCAGTCATGCCGAAACCCCCGGTGGCACCGCCGACATCCAACTAAATAGGATTTGGCGCCTTGCAATCAGTGAAGTAAAAGCTACTCCATCAGCCCCCCTCCCCACTAACAGCTCCAACACCTCTGAAGCCCCAAACTTTGCCACCAAAAGGACACAATGCCAGCTTGACCCACCACTATCTCCGATATAGTGTTGCACACTGCGGCCATGAAATCCCTTGGCTTTGAGAACTCCCAGAACATATGCAAGTGGTTTGCCGATCCCCTCCGGCACTTTTCACAGTCATCTTCCACTTCCTGTAAAAACCTGCTCATCCAGGCTCTCGCCATGTCGGTCCAGTGCGCTACACGGAACTGGTTGAGGCTCACCCTGGCACAGGATGAGTGAAGTTGAGTTAATTTGGTGCATGATCTCACTCCAGATCCTCCCTCCAAACTCCATTCCCAACTCCTCCTGCCAATTCTTCCTTATTTCTTCCATTGGCGCCTCATCAATTTCTAGCAGCCACCCATAAATGTCTTGAATCTTTTCCTTCCCCAGGTCTTCCCGCGTTAACAACTTTTCCGGCAGATGAGGAAACGGGCATCGTTCTTTGCCTGAAAAGTTTCAAACCTGAATGTATCTAAACTCACTCCCTCTAGACAATTCAGATTCCTCATGTTTCCCAGTTTTCCAAACCATCCTTCAATAACTCGGTCCCTCAACTGTTCTACCTCTTCCCTGTACCACCTATCATATATCGCTCCTGTCTTCCCCGACATGAACTGATTCCTACATAATGTGGCCGGTGCCGATGTGCCTCCTAGCCCAGAGTGCCACCTCAATCGATTCCATATTCTGAGCAACGATGCAACCACGGGATTCCTAGTGATTCCTGCCCGGAGAGAATGGGCATGGGGCCGTCGCCAAGGCCCTCAAACGTCACCTCATACAGGAGGCCACCTCGGCTTCCTCTGCCCGAACCCACTCTTCTGAGCATCTGATGGAGGTGCCTGATAGGGGGGGTCTCTGTTGGAGATCTTCTGGGGGGCTGAAGGGTGGGGTGGGCAGAATGTGCATTGCGGGGGTGAGGGGACTTGGGGCACATTAACGTTAATTACTGACCCCCCCCCTTGAATGATGTCGTGTTCACCTGAGGCTGAATTTGTAGGCCCTGATTGGGACTGACATGGAGGTGGGTGGATGCACAATTCCATACCGTCAGCCTGCATGCCCAGCTTGATCCCGCCCCCATGGCCATTTTCCCGGAAGCAGGATGGGGGGATTTCAGGTCTACCTGCCCACAAGCAGGGGGTCACCAATCAACTTGTTAAAGATCAATTGATGAATTTTGCATTTGGCCTACGGGTCCGTAGAAGCATCGGAAAATAGTGTCACTGCCTGGAGGTGACCTCTCGACAATAGATCTACAGGCTGGGCTAAAGGCACTCCCTGCATGGCTGGCTTCAGCTGCAGCATTAGGCTGCCCTATTAGGGAGTTACCCATAATAGCGGACTGTAAAAGCTGATATGTCTAGAAAAGGAAAAAGACAAATGCGGGTCCCTTATAGTCGGAACAGGGGAATTTAGAGAACACGAAAATGGCAGAGTAATTAAACAACAGCTTCATTTCTGCCTCAAGGTGGAAGACCCAGATAACTTCCCAGGAATGCTCAGGAATCACGGTTCTAGTGAGAAGGAGGAATGGAAGGAAATTTGTATTCCTAGAAAAGTTGTGCTGGAGAAACTAATGGGCCTGAAAGCTGATAAAGGGACCTGGGTGTCCTAGTATACCGGTTACTGACAGCAGGCATGCAGGAACAGCAAGCAGTTAGGAAGGCAAATGGTTTGTAGACCTTCATTGCAAAAGGACCTGAGTACAGGAGCAATGATGTCTTACTGCAGCTGTACAGGACCTTGCTGAGACCACATCTGGAGTATTGTGTGCAATTTTGGTCTCTTTATCTAAGAAAGGATTTACTTGCCATGGAGAGAGTGTAGAGAAGGTTCACCAGACTGATTCTGGGGGTGGCAGGGATTGTCATACGAAGAGAGATTCCGTCGACTGTGTCTATATTCACTGGGATTTAGAAGAATGAAAGAGAATCTAATTGAAAGGTTTCAAATTCACACAGGGCTGGACAGACTGTATGCAGGGATGTTGTTACCATAGCTGGGGCAGGCTATAGAACCAGGGGTCACAGTCTCAGGACACAGGGTAGGCCATTTAAGACTGAGATAAGGAGAATTTCTTCCCTGAGAGGGTGGGGAACCAGTGGAATTCTCTCCCACAGACGGCCGCGGGAGCTAAATCAATGAATACATTTAAGAAGGAAATAGATAGATTGCTAGACTCTACAGGTATCAAGAGATACGGTGAGAGCGCTGGAATATGGTGTTGAGATAGAGAATCAGCCATGGTCATGTTGAATGGTGGAGCAGGCTCAAAGGGCCGAATGGCCTACTCCTGCCCCTATTTTCTATGTTTCTCTGTATCTGTTACAAGTTCATAAGATATAGGAGCAGAATTAAGCCAGTTGGCCCATCCAGTCTGCTTTGCCATTCGATCATGTCTGATCTCATCCTGGCCTTAACTCCATCGTCCTGCCCGTTCTCCATAACCCTTCAACCATTTACCAATGAAAAATCTGTCTTGACTCCTCAGATTTACTCCCAGCATCCACCGCACTCTGGGATAGCGAATTCCACAGACTCACAACCCTTTGGGAGAAGTAATTTCCCCTCCAATCTGTTTTCAATTTGCTACCTATTACCCTGAGACTATGACCTCTCGTTCTAGAATGTTCCACAAGAGGAAGATTGTACTCCACGTCTACCCTATCCACACCTTTTATCATCTTGTACACCTCAATTTCATCTCCCCTCATTCTTCTAAATGCTGGAGATTACAGGCCTCATAGCTGCCTCCAATACCACTGCATCATTCCTCAAATAATGGGACCAAAACTGTGCACAATACTCCAAATGTGGCCTCACCTGTAAGTAGCCTACGTAGTGGGAACAATGAACTTTCCCGTGGCCCTTGCAGAATACGAGCTTCCCTGTTAAGTGGATGGGGGTCCTCTGAGCAATGTATAGCTGTGCCATAAAAAAGTTGGCCAGTTCGGCACCGACTAGGGGAGAACCAGTTGCGTCTCCACTTATTGTAAATAAACAAAGTTCGGAACAACTTGTTGTGGACTCCTTTGTGACGTTATAAAAGTACCTCAGTCACAAAGATGGCTCAGCTGCTGAGGCCATTTTGAAATAGTTTCATATGTTGGAGAGAGTGCGTGTTTGACTTGAGGCACTTGCGTTTCTTATTTGCCCTCCATCCCTACCAACCCTAACCAAACAGCAAGCCAGCCCTCTGAGCCTTAATTGACCATTTTGGGGATGGGTGCGAGTCCCACAATGAGCACATTTAGCGCTATCAAACGGGAACCCTACCCGACTGGGGACTCTGTTCTCATTCGGGTAGATTCGGGGCCTCAGCGGAGAGTTCCTCAGTGAGGGGATTCACACCGCGGGATTGCCTTAGGTCCTGCGAGGCGTGGTGAGCCGGGTAGATCCCGGAAGAGGGATCTCCTGGCATCGACCGGCCGCGTCGCACCTCGCTGCCTTTCGGACGTAACGCAGCCAGTAGATCGCGCCCATCATTCAACACACAGCGCAGGCCTCTGTCCCACATTTTGGTTAACCCATTTACAGCTTTTCTGATCCAACCCTTGCTAAAGGATTTTTGCCCAGTTATAATTTAGCGTTTTATGGTGTTCAGAAATGTGTTTGTGCTGATTGTAGAGTTTATTACAGCGGCATGAGATTGTCAGACCATATTAGAAAATCATAATCCCGTAATACGTGAATTATCAAATAAAATGCGTTGAGAAAGAGTACCATATTGAATGGCAGAGCAGGCTCGAGGGGCCGAATGGCCTACTCCTATTTTCTATGTTTCTATTTGACCCTGATGTTGAGGTTCTGAAACCTGCAGGGAAAATCATGTCCATGGTTTCACCAGTTGAGTGAACCTCCGAATGGCAGTTCAACTCACAAGGGCGGGGTTTTCTGCTCCCGTTTCGGGGTGCGGGCCAGCGGCGGGAGTGGGAAATCCCACGGGGGTCCCAAGACATGCTTTCTGCCGACATGGATTTCCTGTTCCGATTGTCCTCGCCCCTGCCAACGAGGTATAACTGTTAATAACTTCATTTTAAAATTCGCTGACAAACAATTGCAAAAAGGAAACAACAGACCCCGTTCAGAAAGTGCCGGAAATACTCAGCAGGTCTGGCAGGACCTGCGGCATCACACCCCATTAATGAATAAACGAAAGATCCCGGATTCTGCCCCGGCTGCCCAATCCCATTGTTGCATAAGTGGGACTGAGAGGGGGGTTACCAAAATGGACAAAACACACGTGGGACATTGCTCACATCTGTACACTTGGTAAAGTGAAAACTGCATGTCAATATTTTAATATTTAAATCTTCCTCAATGAACTATGTTGTGTAGTAGATGAGGTGCCAGATTTGTTTTGAGATACTCTGAACTGCTTTGGTCCCAGGATCGATGAAGCTCATTAAGTGTTCAGTGGCCTGAAAGAAATAACTGTGCCAGAACAATTCTCAATTTATGCATTAATCTGTGCACATTAGCATTGAATTATTGCTCCAACTGTAACAAGGCAATTTAACCACTAATTATCTACCAAAAGAAATTTTGCATTTTTGGTTTAGAAAATATTTGTGTCAGAGAGGGGCTGGCATGTCCTCTGGCGTTACGAGATGGGAATTTGGTAGTAGGATCAGATTGCACCCCCTTTTTCACAGACATCAAAAGACTCTCTGACCCATCCTGCTTGTCTCAATGTAAACCATCACCACCCCACCTAAAAGGTAAAGTCGCCATAGCCCCAGATGACCAAAGCTGCTTTCCCCTTTTGAGGGGGAGAGCTGACTGGTGGTGATTTAACCTGAGGGTCACCACATCTCAGGCGGGGGACAAGGTTGAGGAGGCGGGGCCTTCATGAGTAACCTCAGCTGGTACGGGAATTGAACCCGTGCTGCTGGCTTCGCTCTGCATCACACACCGGTTGTCTCGCCAACTGAGCTAAACCGATCGTTAATTGGCCACTTAAACAACTCAAGTGGAGGCAGGGCGGGAAGGTCGACCGGCGACCTCCCCACCCAAAAATGTACGTCCACTGGAGGCGGCAAGGCATCTGGTCTTGGTCCCGATACCAACCCACCCAATTCTCAGGCCGACCTTCCTCCTTCGTCCTCTCCAGTGGGGGCCAAAGACTCGGGTTGTGAACTCTATTCCTCTCCACAAATGCTGCATGACCTGTCAAGTGATTCCAACATTTCTTTTTTACGGACGTAATAAGCATCTTTCATGACTTCTGACGGTCCCAAAGCACTTTCCAGCAAATGAAGTACTTTAAAACTGGTGGTTGTTGTATTATGGGAAATGTTGGCAGCCAATTTTCACACAGCAACATCTCACAATCTGCAATGGGATAACGAGCAGATAATTGCTCTTAATGATGGTGGTTGAGAGATAAATATTGACCAGAACTCCAGGGAAAACTCCTTTGTTTTTCTTCAAAATAATACCGCAGGATTTACTTTGAAATCCCTCTTGAGGGGGCAGCTGGGGCCTCAGCATAAAGCCTCATCTGAGAGGTAACACCTCCAACAGTGCATCACTCCCTCAGCACTGCACAGAAGTGAGGGCTTAGATTATATTCATCAAGCTCCTGGAGTGGGACTTGAATGGCAAACCTTCAAGACTCAGGGGTGAGTGTTACACATTTTCTTTCCTTTGAAAAAGTTGGAAGACTACTTGGTTTTACCACCTCGTCTTCCCAGGACCTTTCTGCGCCAGTTCTTTTGTCGCTGAAGAAGCCAGGCAAATTATCCTCAAACGAAAAGCACCTCGCTCTGATGGTGCGACTCTGTGCGTCAGTCTTAATCTTTGAATAATGGTGTGCATGATTGATCTTTGATGACATCGCAACATTGCTCTTGACTAACTTCGGGAATTTCTCTTGACATTTGAAGAGACAACATTACCCCCTTAACAAATTGTGCACTTCACCTTCCAGATGGCTGTGCAATAAACAAGATGAATGTTTTAAATTTGCCGTATTGCCAGCCAAGATAATGTTAACATGTTCAGATTATTAACATATTATTTACAGTGATAAGTTGTGAAAAGTTAGTTCTGTATTTTTGCAGCCGATCTATTTTTTTTTCAACGTAATTTCTTTCAAAGTTGGATTGCATAAAATTCCTACTCCCTTTCACTTTTTACCGTCTCTAGTCTTATATTAATACAATTCCTGTTGTATCGGGGGGATTTTATTGCGGATTAGTTGATAATATCTGGAATACAGTCACTTCTCTTGTCTGGAAAGTTGCAGGAGATTTTGACTTGAATGTTCCCAGGATGATGAATATTCCTCCCCATGGAAGCAGCCTCTCCTACATGGGTCTACATGGGCCATTGCCTCCTTGGCCCTTCCTGCTTTCCTCATGCTGAAATGTAATGTGCTACACTGTCCTTAAACAACACGTCATTCCGGATAGAGAGTAGTGCTGAGACGCTGGAATACATTGCCTGGTGGGTGTGGCTGCAGGGCTTCAAGAGGAGTTGGACCAGTTCTTGACTGAGGCAGAAGGTAATTATTAGAGAACACCGGGGCCTGGATTTTCACGCCTAAGGGGAGATGGCATGAATCTGTAAATTTCCTGGCTCGCCACACACGCCTCAGGATAACCTCCCCAAGTGGTGGGATATTTGCTCTGGGTGGGGGTTGAGGGATAGAGTCAGGCGTGTTTCTCCTTGGACGTGGATCAGAGGCGGTCACAGAGACAGCTGAATGCCAAAACTCGGCTGGTTGAAAGGTTTACCTCGGTTCTCCGGGACTTCACCCCAGTTGCATTGTGACATTTTGAGCCCTCTAGCCAACAGCCCCCCATTCACTCCACATGCCACCTCCATGCCAACCCATGCACTGCCAAACACCCTTATAGCCCCCATGCCAATTTAATGCAGACCCATACCAAACCAACTAACAACCATGGCCCCATGCCCTCCATTCCAACTCATTCATTATGGACAAAGCTCAGAAGCCATATCAAAATGTAATAAAATAAATCTAGATATCTAATACAACCTTCACAGTATTAAAAAAAAATCATAAAAGCCTAGTCAAAACTTTAAAATCTCCTCGAGTGCTCAATCACTTATAGAAACGAACAAATTTATTTTCATAACCCCATATCAAAGACAGACAATCCTTTAATACCTGTCAGCAACATCTATTGTAACTGCTGAACAGAATCTTTTCAACTCTCGATGCAGGCAGCCTATTTATTTCTCATTTTTAAAGGGCAGTGGATTTAAATAACTTGACATCATGACAGTATTACAGACTTTAACTTCCCTTCAGGAGCCTTAACATTTATTCCATAGATTTGTGACTTCCGCACTGCAGGTTAAAGTCGGGAATAGCTTCTGTTTGAGCTCAGCGATATCAGTGACAATGGAACCCGTCAGAAATGGGGTCAGAATCTCCAGATCTGGGACCCACCTACCACTTTGGAGACTCGCTGGAAGACATGACTCCAAGAAAATCTGGGCCCTGGTCTGTGTTTATCCTGGTCTGGTTTTGCTCATCTGCGGAGGTCAGATGAATATTCCTGAGTAATATTTCCCTATCGTCTTGCTTGCATGAGAGGGGTGGATGGGAGGGGGGGGGGGGGGGGGGGAGAGAGGGGGAAGAGGATGAGGGGACAGAATACGTGTTCAAGTCGTTCTGCTCTGGCCTTAAATCTTATACATTCACTTTTCACAAACTTTGGGCTGGATTCTCCGGTTGCCGATGTCAAAATCGCGTTCGCTGAACAGCCGGAGAATCCCATTTCCCGACCAAATCGGGGGCGGCGCCGCTTTCGTGATGCCCCACCCCCTCCAAAGCGGGGTACTCGCATAGTATGCCACGTGCCGTATCGGCGGCCCCAGGCCATTGCTGTGGAACACGTGTGATCTCATCCGCCGGGACCTCAGCCTGGCGGCCGCGGACTCAGTCCAGCTCCGCCACAGTCGGGGACATTATTCAGGGCTGGGGGCATTGTGGCGGTCTGGGGCATGCAAGCCGGCCGGAAGGGGGGGGGGGGGGCTATTTTGCGGACCGGGTCCTCGAGCTGCCTCCGCCATGAAGCAGGGCGCCATGGGCATGCGCAGCCACGGACCCAGAAATTCTCCAGGCCGTATCGACAGCTAGAGCCGGGTGCTCTACCCTGCCGTACTGCTAGCCCCCAGCAAAATGGGGAATCGGTGGTCGTTTTGCGGCAGTTTTCCCCACCGTTCCCACGCCGGCGTGGGAAATAGCGCCAGAATTGGAGAATCCAGCCCTTTATCTCCATTCAACTGTTTTCCTACTCCAGCTGTTACATATAACACCATCTGTGTATAATACCAAGTGCAGACCTTGGTCCCGTTATGATGTGGCGTGAAGCCTTGTGTTTCAAACTGCTGCACTTGTTTCCTGCCGCTTAACATCTTATTTTAACTGGTGGTAAAACGCAAGATTAATTTCAATGCAGCACAATTGGTTACGTGATGTTATTGCTTCAATGTCTGAGGCAGTGTGTAATCCTCTAATTGGTACATGTCAGCAGCAAAGGACAATAAATCGTTGTCTTCTAAAAGGTGAGACACTTTCCTGGGCAACAGTGTCTCAGCTCTTTTTTAATAGGTACAATATATTAGACGTCAAAGCTTGTTATTTGAAGAAAAATTGTTCCGGCGGCTTTTTTGCGCTCCCGTTTCTGTCGGGCGGGATTAGCGATGGGGATGGGAACTCCGGGGGAGGCCCAAATCGGCTTTCGCGCTGATGTAAAGACGTCACATGATCGTCCCCACCCCCGCCAGTGATGTCATCGGAATCCCAATGTTTAACGTGAGGAAGCCCATTACAATAAATTTCCATCTAACTATCTGTCAGGCTTCTATGCATAATAATTTCCCCCAACACCCTTCCCCTATTTAATCCATTCATTCGTGCCGCCATGAGTCTCCCAAGGCGTGCACCTGGTGAGTAGAAACCGCCAGAATAGATCAGGTGAATGCATTGTTCAGGGGGAAAGGGTTATACCTGGGTACTGCCCCCTGGCACTGCCACCTGGCACTGATCCCTATCACTGTTCCTGGGACTACATCCTGGCATTGCCCCCGGCATGTCCCCTGGCACTGGCACCTATCACTCTCCCTGGCACTACCCCCTGGCACTGACACCTATCACTGTCCTGGGGATTACCCCTTGGCATTGCCCCCTGGCGCTGCCTCCTGTCACTGCCCCCTGGCACTGACACCTGGCACTGATCCCTGTCACTGTCCCTGGGACTACCTCCTGGCATTACCCCCAAGCACTGTCCCCTATCACTGCCCCAGAAGTGCCTCCTTGTGCTGCCCCCTGGCACTGCCCCAGCACTGCCCCCTATCACTGTCCCTGGCACTTACCCTGACACTGCCCCCTATCACTGTCCCTGGCACTGTACTCTGGCACTTACCCTGACACTGCCCCCTATCACTGTCCCTGGCGCTGTACCCTGGCACTTACCCTGACACTGCCCCCTATCACTGTCCCTGGCGCTGTACCCTGGCACTTACCCTGACACTGCCCCCTATCACTGTCCCTGGCACTGTACCCTGGCACTTACCCTGACACTGCTCCCTATCACTGTCCCTGGCACTGTACCCTGGCACTTACCCTGACACTGCCCCCTATCACTGACCCCTGGCACTCCCCCCCCCCCCCCCCCCCCCCCCCAGCAGTGACACCTGGCGCTGACACCTATCACTGTCCATGGGACAACCTCCTGGCATTACCCCCTGGCACTGTGCTTTGGAACTGCCCCCTATCACTGTCCCCAGAAGTGCATCCTGGGCTGCCCCCTGTCACTACTCCCTACCACTAACTCCTGGCCCTAACACCTGACCCTAACCCTTGACCCTATCCCCTGACACTATCAGCCTGGAAATGACCCCTATCACTCACACCTGGCACTGCCCCCTCGCACTGCCCCCTAGCACTGCGTTTGAAAGGCGCGGGGGGGGGGGGAGGTGTTGTATTTTAATTTTTTTTGTATCAGGGCGCCCTTTTAAAAGGCTTCCCCAATCTTTTAAAAAAACAAGTTGCTTGTGGGCCGGGGTCTTTTTTCGACTACCAGCTGAACGATACGGTGCGGAAAGCTGCCAGTGGGGATGGTGACTTCCACCCCCCTCCACTGTGCCACTCTGCCGAAACATTGGAAAATTCCACCCCCAGATTACACACCCAACCTTTCTGTACGTTGTATACCACCGTCTCCAAATTGGTGTACTAAATTTGTTCTTGCCATGTACATGCAGCACCTTGGTCGCTGAAGGCTTTATTCTGCCCAAACAGTGCACCCTCGCTTTGAACTGAGCCGTTGCTCCAAGTGTCTTGACAATCAAACCGAGAACCTCGAGGCAGGATTTTACAACAGAATTCACTGCAGCTTTCTACTTAAAGGCAATATAACATTGGCACAGGGTCGTCCGGTTTTTAATGGAACTAGAGATTAGAAAACGGTATTCCGGTGAGTTGTTGTGCTCATAACTCCCGGCAAAGGTAGTTAATGATGAGCCGATTAGCTCCTTTTAAAATAGAGAAGAGAAAGGGATAATGTTTGGTTCAGATTAAGATTGAAGTCTGAACGAGATAAGGATGGACGCAGCAAAGACTTTAAGGAGCAAAGTGCGTTGCATTGCAGCAGGGGTGACCGATGGGTCACTTGTGGAATGAAACCATTCAGAGTTGAATAGGTGACTTCGAAGATTGAATTAATATCCTGAAGCTCCAAATGATTGACTTTGAAGGTCAGAGGAAAATGTAACCGACTGTGTGCTGCTGTAGTAGATGGGTGATGCTCCTTATCAATCCATTCAAAAGCATAAAAGATATTTTTGTATTTACGTTATAAATAGAATGTACATAGCCACAGAAACCTGCATGATAAACTGTTTGAGTCACAGACCTCTGCCGACACTTAATGGGGTTGTTGAGTAGTGTGTGCTTATATCTGTCCGCCCATTAATGAACTGAATGCTTTTCTTTAACCTCAAGCACTTAACAGGTTTTAAAACTTACAGTGTCCTCTGTAGTTTGATTTAATACTCTGCAGTGCAGTTAATGTGGGTTAGTATCCAGAAGCAATGTTAGAAGCTCAACTTTGTATCCTCGTTGTGCTCACAATTAGCTCTCAATTCCTTTCAAACCTCTAAGAGCCGAGTCCATGCTCCCAGTTGGAATGGCAATGCAAGGGACAGAACCGTAGGAAACCCTGGCCGTAGCTGTCATGACCGTCTCTTGATTTTAATGGATTGTGGGAGGCTGAGGTCTGCGTATCCGAGATGTGCTCCTTGCAAGCAGGGCCTGCTGATGGGAGCGTGGAGTTGGCCCTCTTCTGTCTGATACCTTCTCCGTAACCAATGAATGACTCAAATTTAATTTTCCAGAGGCTGCTGCACGTCACAAGTGTAACTTGTTCCAGATGATTTATGATTGTCTCTAAACTCTAGTTCTTATCTGCACACCTGCATCAGAAGATAATGATTCGGATTTTGTACGAAAGATGTCCAAGTTCCCCATTATAATTCCTCTGAAGCGGACAACAGCTTCTGGAGTCCATACATGTCCAGTTAAACACACACATCCCGAGGTTGCTGTCGGTGATGCTGTGCTTCTCCAGAGGGAGGCATTGTTGAGGTCCCCCTAATCTCCAATCAATTAGAAATCACTGAACTGATGAAAACCTCCCCTTTTACACTATTAGTTTCACTGTCTTTAGGCAACACTTCCATTGACCGCAGAATCCAGGCCAATTCCTATTCTATCTTTTCTAAAGGCAACACAAGATGACCTAACGTGCCTCCAAAATACATTCATACAAATTGTCTCTTTTGTTCCCTTATGGATGTTGTGCTTTTCCCTGCAGTTCTCAGAATGAACAGCCTATGTTGTAATTGAAGGCAGATCACTGCAGGTATAGAATGGTTGGTATGATGTTAACAACCAACATTAAGGGTAGGCTTAATGCGGAAGATCAAATAAAATTAAAGCACTTTGTAAGAGGAATCTGATGACATTTACCTTTGAGAGATTCCACGCTGCTCCTTCAGGCAGCCTGAGTTGTCTTGGTGTTAGTCTAACATCTGTTGTCCAGCTAATTGATATTTTTGCCTGCTAACGTCAGGAAACTTGATGACTTACTCTTCTGCTGTTTGAATTTCTGAGACTTGTATTTCCATCCAAGAAACAATTAGGGGAGCGAGTGAATGGATCAGCCAGTCAAAATACCCACAACAATCAGTCTGTGACGTTGCTGTGCAAACCTAACCTGTATCTCTGGAGTTCTGCTGATGTTATTCCCCGCTACAATAACAAACAGATTAATTTATTAATTTTGAGGAAACGCGTAAGAAGGAAAGATTTGTATTCACATTTCAACCTCACTTCTGTGCTATCACTAAGGCCCTCTGTTCCCATCTCGGTAGCATTGCCCAATTTTACCCCCCTCTCAGCTCTTCTGCTCAAACCCTCATGCGTGCCTTTGCTACCTTCACTATTCCAATGCTCTCCTGCTGGTCTCCCACATTCTAGCCTCCATGGACTTGAGGTCATCCAAGACTCTGCTATCCATGCCATAACTTGCACCCGTTCCCATTTTCCTTATCATCCCTGTGCCCCTCCCTATCTCTGTAATCTCCCCCAGTCCCATGGCCCCTCGAGATACCTGCACTCCCCTAACCCTGGCCCAATTTTAATCGCTCACAGTTGGTAATAATAATTATCTAATAATATTTATTATTGTCACAAGTCAGCTGACATTAACACAGCAATGAAGTTATTGTGAAAACCCCCGAGTCGCCACACTCCGGCGCCTGTTCGGGTACACTGAGGGAGAATTCAGAATGTCCAAATTACCTAACAGCGCGACTTTCGGGACTTGTGGGAGGAGACCGGAGCACCCGGAGGAAACCCACGCAGTCACGGGGAGAATGTGCAGAATCCGCACCCACAGTGACCCAAGCGGGAATCGAACCTGGGACCCTGGTGCTGTGAAGTAACAGTGCTAACCACTGTGCTACCGTGCCGCCCATTTGAGCTGCCTAGAGTCCCCTGGCTCAGGAATCGCTCCCTACTTCTCTCCACTTCTATACCTCGCTTTCCCGCTTTAAGACACTCCTTAAAACCTATGGGTGGAACTTTCCCTAAATTCGGCAAAGGGTGATGGCAGGTGGGAAAAGCAGCATTGAAGCCGCCGGCACCAGCAGTGCTCCGTCTGTCGTATCATTCAGGACACAGGGGAAAAAAACCCAGCAAGGGATGATTCCCACGTCATCACGTTGGGAACCTACATTTTCGAAAACCGTGGCGCCACATTTTAAGGCTGCCCAATGCACAAAGCTTCATTTGGACCCCCCCCCCCCCACACACACAACGTACCCCCCTCCTCATATAACTCCTCCGACCCCCCAACAGTGCCCCCGGCTCTGCCCCTGATCTCCTCTGTGAGGTCTGCTTGCCAGGCGCACACCTTGGGAAACCAATCCGGTTCCATGCCAGTCTGCCCACACGCCAACGTGATTGGACTTTGGTGGTGGGGTGGGGGGTGACTGAGGCAGAGAGGCCTGATAATAATGTGCTAAAAAATGGCGATGATGTTCCTGATGTAATGTTGGGAACTGCGTTATGCCGCTGACGGGGGTGGGGGAGGGGGACAATTGCACCACATCTTTACGTCGGCGTGAAACGGGATTTGGGCATCTCGTGAGATTGTCCGTGCCTGATGCTGAACCTGCCCTTCGAAGGCGGGAGTGGAAAATCTCGGCCCTATCTCTTTGATCATGCTTTGGGTCGTCTGGCCTAACATCTGTGTACGTGGCTCGGTTCGTTTTGTGGCACTCCCGTGAAGTGCCTTGGGAAGTTGAAGGCGCTGCATAAATACAGGTGTATAATCGTCCCCTTCACATCCGACAACCCTTGCCGCTAACGAAGGCCGTTTTCGAAACGCAGTCACTGACGAAGCGTTAAAAAGCCCCGTGGTTCTGTAAAAAAATAAAACAAAATAAAATCTGTTTGCTACATTTGACATCTGCCTTCTGCGCGTAGGTTGGAAGTGAGCACGGATGATTCAGTGAGACAGGTGAAGCTGCTTGGCCTGTCGCCTCTCTCTCTCTCTCTCTCTGTTCGACAGGAGAATGCCTTCTTCATTCTTCCTAGTGCAGTGTCAATTGGAAGTCATTTTGCGCGCTTGGCTGCACAACTCATTTGTCGATCTGCAATTGATGGGAATTAATCAGCTGGGGATTTTGCGGCCATTTTCTGCACAAAACGGCGGAGAATAAACCCAGGCAGCAGCTCCTTCCTCTCGAGTCGGAAGATTCCTAGTTTGGTAATTTGGTGAATTACAGTTGCTTTAAAACAGTGACGAGCTCCATCACCCTGAGGCGGCCACTGCGTCAGAGCTTGTATAGGGGGTGTAGTAATTGGGCTGGCATTTTCTGACCTCTCTTTAGCCACTGGTACAGATTGCGAGGGTCGATTTGACGCTTTCCTTGTGCTGTGACCTGACTCAGCTCCGAAGAGCAGGAATCCAGTCCTCCAGGCAGGAGATTTACAGGCAACACAAACCATCTGCTCTTTGAAGCCTTTGCTTTGCTGCTGTCACAGTGACTGTGAGACATTTTGATTTTTCTACATCATGAGCCAACTCCTCTGTTGAGTTTACGAATCGTCGAATTGCTGCAATGCAGAAGGAGGCCATTCAGCCCATCAGGTCTGCAGCGACCCTCCGAAAGAGCACCCCACCTAAGGCCCACTCCCCCGCCCCAAACCCGTAAGCCCATCTTACTGTTGGACACTAAGGGGCAATTTGGCATGGCCAATGCAGTGAATCATAGAATCGCTGCAATTTGCAAATATTACATTGGGTTCCCTCATCCAAATCATTGATGTATATTGTGGGGGTTAGTTGAACCGAGGTTATAGGGCAGCGGACGGAACAGTCACAATGAGAGTGGTAGTGGGATGCGGCAGCATGGCAGGTGCAGGGTCATGGTCGGGCAACGGATGGTTTCATGAGGGCAGTGGTCATGGAAGCAGACAAAGCAGCTGGCACAGATAATGGGAGGGGGTGAGGGTGGGCATAGTGACAAAGGGAAGAGAAGGCTTACAGAAGGTGATGGCTGGAGGTTCAAAGGTGACAGAGGAATGGTTATATTGGGTGGGTCAAGGACCATGGGGAAAGGTTGGTAGTTGACAGGGGGAGGGTAGAAGGTGGTGGAGTGTTTCTGGAAAGTTACACGCGCCATTTTCTCAAGGTTATTCTTCACCACACACTTGCTCTGTATGTGTGACTCCTCACTGTGGGAGGAGGGTCTTTTCTGGTTGACAGAGTTAAAGGTGAACACAGTTGGCAGCAGTAGGTTTTCTCCCTGACTCATGGGTCTCATAACAGCGAGATCCCAGCAAGATCGGGAGCTGCAGTAATGCGTGCACTGGAGGGCAACTCAAATTGGCGGGATGGGGTGTCGGGAGGGTGAAACGGAGGGAGGGATGGAGAGAGAAAGGCAGGAGTTAGTGCTGCGGGAGGGGGGCGGGGGGGAGAGGTGGAGACCAGTGTGCTGGTTTAGAATCTCAAGGGTCCCAGGTCGATGATCATGGCTGGTAATGGGATGGGGAGTGCATCTGTGATGGCAAGACACAGGTCTCTTAATGGGACTCGAGGGGTGATGGAGAAAAGCTCAATAGTATTTGAGGGAGGGTGTGCGGGGATGTGGCTTTTATTACCCCTCTCATTACCGCGGTCTCCATCCACATAGATGTGTGAACAAGAGAAGAACTGATCTATGGTCCTCTGGGAAGGGCTTCACCATGGTGGGGTGGGGTAGGGGGAGGCCCGGCATAGACCACTGCTCGGTACAGGGTTCTCCACTGAAACGTTCACGACTGGAAGGAGAGCTTCACGGAAATTACTGACAGGATGGATTGCTGAAATTTGTTCACAGGTCAGCTCAGTCATCCATGATGCCGGCTCAGGCAACCCAGCACGTCAGCAAGCAATGGTCCAGCGGAGGAAGAAGCAGCGTTGGCTTCCTGCCTGCCCGCCACATGGTACGCCATGCTCCTCACGCATACATACCAGATCGTGCATGGCCAGCCGTCCCTCCCCCAAAGCAGGAATCACTCTCACTTTCCCCTCCCGCCTCCCAACTTAAGCTCCAGACCAGAGGACTCCACTTCTATAATAATAATAATCTTTATTGTCACAAGTAGGCGGCTTACATTAACGCTGCAATGAAGTTACTGTGAAAATCCCCTCGTCGCCACCCTCCACCGCCTGTTCGGGTACACGGGGAGAATTCAGAATGTCCAATTCACCTAATAAGCACGTCTTTCGGGACTTGTGGGAGGAAACCGGAGCACCCGGGGGAAACCCACGCAGACACGGGGAGAACGTGCAGACTCCGCACAGACAGTGGCCCAAGCCAGGAATCAAACCTGGGACCCTGGCACTGTGAAGCAGCAGTGCTAACCATTGTGCTACCGTGATGCCCCTATTATACCCCTACCGTGATGTCATACTATAAGCCATTCATGCCATTGCCATTCATGACTCCTATCTCCAGAACTCACAAGGCTGCGGCCGCTCATTGTTGCTTGCTGTCCAGAAAAAGTGAGACCAGTCTTGGCAAAACCATCTCGCCCACGTTGTCAGGATCTCACCTGTAGTGTGGAAGCTCTGGTGATAAGCCGGATCCCTTAGCTCGTCTCGGGTACTGAGAAAATTGTGTTTGAGGCACAAGACTTAATTTAAGACCCGAATTTCCCAACCGAATGGTTAGCTGTCAAAACCAGGGCTGCCTCGATTGTTTTGGGCAGCATTAATTTTTTTCCCCCACATTCTCTTCGTCGGGCGTTTCTGTGCTGATCGAGGGAGCTTGGCCTGAATTCCCCGCCGCATCATCGCCCTGCACCGTTCGTGTTGAACCGCAAACATTTTAGGCTGAAACTGTTGTCAATCTGAAGATGAGAAGCAAATGATCAGCCTGGGGTTATGTTGATAATCCCCCTGCCCCAGAGGGACTAATATCTTGGAAAGGGATCAGCCTTGTCTGAAAGGCTTAAATATCATAAATCATTCTGTTTGATGAAGTGCAAAATGTCGGAGTTTGGACTTCGGTTCATCAAGTCTAAACTGGACATTACTGCCTGGTAATCCTAAACTAATTTGCTATTTTGTGAACTGTCTGATGTTTTTGCACTTAATAAATCTGAATCACATATAACGGGGGCTTTTTCTTTGACTTGATCTGATCGTAAAGGTTAAGCTGAAAGGTCTTGGGCGAGATTCTCCGTTGGCTGATGCTGAAATTGCGAAACGCGATTGGGCGGAGAGTAGGTTCCGACGCTAAAATCGCGGCAGATGCCGATTACATAGAACATAGAACAATACAGCGCAGTACAGGCCCTTCGGCCCACGATGTTGCACCGAAACAAAAGCCATCTAACCTACACTATACCATTATCATCCATATGTTTATCCAATAAACTTTTAAATGCCCTCAATGTTGGCGAGTTCACTACTGTAGCAGGTAGGGCATTCCACGGCCTCACTACTCTTTGCGTAAAGAACCTACCTCTGACCTCTGTCCTATATCTATTACCCCTCAGTTTAAAGTTATGTCCCCTCGTGGCAGCCTTTCCATCCGCGGGAGAAGGCTCTCACTGTCCACCCTATCCAACCCCCTGATCATTTTGTAAGCCTCTATTAAGTCTCCTCTTAACCTTCTTCTCTCCAACGAAAACAACCTCAAGTCCATCAGCCTTTCATCATAAGATTTTCCCTCCATACCAGGCAACATCCTGGTAAATCTCCTCTGCACCCGCTCCAAAGCCTCCACGTCCTTCCTATAATGCGGTGACCAGAACTGTACGCAATACTCCAAATGCGGCCGTACCAGAGTTCTGTATAGCTGCAACATGACCTCCCGACTCCGGAACTCAATCCCTCTACCAATAAAGGCCAACACTCCATAGGCCTTCTTCACAACCCTATCAACCTGGGTGGCAACTTTCAGGGATCTATGTACATGGACACCTAGATCCCTCTGCTCATCCACACTTTCAAGAACTTTACCATTAGCCAAATATTCCGCATTCCTGTTATTCCTTCCAAAGTGAATCACCTCACACTTCTCTACATTAAACTCCATTTGCCACCTCTCAGCCCAGCTCTGCAGCTTATCTATATCCCTCTGTAACCTGCTACATCCTTCCACACTATCGACAACACCACCGACTTTAGTATCGTCTGCAAATTTACTCACCCACCCTTCTGCGCCTTCCTCTAGGTCATTGATAAAAATGACAAACAGCAACGGCCCCAGAACAGATCCTTGTGGTACTCCACTTGTGACTGTACTCCATTCTGAACATTTCCCATCAACCACCACCCTCTGTCTTCTTTCAGCTAGCCAATTTCTGATCCACATCTCTAAATCACCCTCAATCCCCAGCCTCCGTATTTTTTGCAATAGCCTACCGTGGGGAACCTTATCAAACGCTTTGCTGAAATCCATATACACCACATCAACTGCTCTACCCTCGTCTACCTGTTCAGTCGCCTTCTCAAAGAACTCAATAAGGTTTGTGAGGCATGACCTACCCTTCACAAAGCCATGCTGACTATCCCTGATCATATTATTCCTATCTAGATGATTATAAATCTTGTCTCTTATAATCCCCTCCAAGACTTTACCCACTACAGACGTGAGGCTCACCGGTCTATAGTTGCCGGGGTTGTCTCTGCTCCCCTTTTTGAACAAAGGGACCACATTTGCTGTCCTCCAGTCCTCTGGCACTATTCCTGTAGCCAATGATGACATAAAAATCAAAGCCAAAGGTCCAGCAATCTCTTCCCTGGCCTCCCAGAGAATCCTAGGATAAATCCCATCAGGTCCCGGGGACTTATCTATTTTCAGCCTGTCCAGAATTGCCAACACCTCTTCCCTACGTACCTCAATGCCATCTATTCTATTAGCCTGGGGCTCAGCATTCTCCTCCACAACATTATCTTTTTCCTGAGTGAATATTGACGAAAAATATTCATTTAGTATCTCGCCTATCTCTTCAGACTCCACACACAATTTCCCATCCCTGTCCTTGACTGGTCCTACTCTTTCCCTAGTCATTCGCTTATTCCTGACATACCTATAGAAAGCTTTTGGGTTTTCCTTGATCCTTCCTGCCAAATACTTCTCATGTCCCCTCCATGCTCGTCTTAGCTCTCTCTTTAGATCCTTCCTCGCTACCTTGTAACTATCCATCGCCCCAACCGAAACTTCACACTTCATCTTCACATAGGCCTCCTTCTTCCTCTTAACAAGAGATTCCACTTCCTTGGTAAACCACGGTTCCCTCGCTCGACGCCTTCCTCCCTGTCTGACCGGTACATACTTATCAAGATTTGACGCCAAATCATTATTCTCCATCACCTGAGGGCAGCACGGTGGCACAGTGGGTAGCACTGCTGCCTCACGGCGCCGAGGTCCCAGTTCGATCCCTGGCCTGGGTCACTGTCCGTGTGGCGTTTGCACATTCTCCCTGTGTTTGCGTGGGTTTCGCCCCCACAACCCAGAAATGTGTAGGCTAGGTGGATTGGCCGCGCTAAATTGCCCCTTAATTGGAAAAAATTAATTGGATATTCTAAATTTATAAAAAAATAAAATAAAATTCTCCATCACCTCGACAGCGGCGTCAATGTGGTCTGAACGCATGTACAGTAGACACCGTTTGCATGTCTTCAGCGGGCTTGACCCGGTATTCTCCGGGGCCTCCGCGATGCTCCGTCTTCAATGGGATGAGTTCCCAATGGCGCGGTTCACTTGTGCTTTTAAAAATCGTGACATCGGCGTCATGGCTACGGAAAGGGTCCAACTTCGCCATAGTTTGCTGACAGTTGTCCGGCTGGCCGTGGGGGGCTTCTGCCGGGGCCGGGGGTAGAGTGGGAGGGTCTGGCCAGGAGGTGGGCTGTGGGGTCGGGGTGGGCGGGCAAGGAACACCATTGCCGCAGCCGGCAAGGCAGCCATGCAGCTGCGCACACTGCTGACAGCCCGCTGTGAACCTAGGGCCACAGGTCGTATAGGTGCCCACCCAGGCCACCCCCCTAGGTGACCTTTGGCCCCAGCCGACCCATCAGCTGTATGGGTGCGCTCCAGCACAACCAGTGCCATCTTGTTGGCTGCGATGAGTGTGTGTGGAGTGTGTAATGTGTATGTGCGGCTGCAGCTTGTCAGCCTCTCGAGTGTCAATCACAGACCCGGCGAATCCCGCACTGTTTTTCATTGGAATCGACTGTGTTCCACGTGGCGTCGGTGCTAGCACCGCCACAGTCGCTGAATCGATCCAGGTTCAACGCCAGTTTTGCTGTCGTGAAAGTCCACGAATTCTGCGCCGGCGTCAACACTTAGTCTCAGAAACAGAGAATCCCGCCCCTTTTCTCCACTTCTGTCGTCAAAATCAGATTCAAGCCTGCTTCAAATTTTCTTGACGTCGCTAATTGTCATTGTATTTATGAATATACAAATTAGGAGCAGAAGTGGCCATTCGGCCCATCGAGCCTGCTCCATCATTCAGTAAGATCTTAGCTGATTTGTTTGTGTTGAGTTTCATATTCACCATCTACCCCGAGGATCTTTGATTCCCTCACCCAACATGAACCAATCCATCTCTGCCTTAAACATACTCGGTGATCTCGCTTCCACCGCCTTCCCAGGCAGAGTTCCAAAGTCGCACAACCCTCAGAGAGAAAATATTTCTCCTCACCTCTGTCTTAAAAGGGCGACTTCTAATTTTAAACCAGTGCTCCCTAGTTCTGAACCCACCCACAAGAGGAAACATCCTTCCCACATCCACCTTGTCGACACCGTTCAGGATCTTATATATTTCAATCAAGTCACCCCTCACTTTTCTAAACTCCAGTGGAAGCAAGCCCAGTCTGTCCAACCTTTCCTCATAAGACAACCTCCTCATTCCAGGTGTCAACCTAATAAACCTCCTCTGAACCATGTCAAGTGCAATTACCCCCTTCCTTAAACAAGGAGATCAAAACTTCACACAGTATTCGGGACGTGGGGCACGATTCGCCAAAAAAATAACTAAAGTGTCGTTTGGTCGAGTTTGGCGGGTTGTTTCCTGCATGAGATCCACAGCTGGATTTACCCATTTTTGGGCCTTGGGGAGTTTCTCCCCGGTCTAGCCCACACTTAGAAATGTTTTCATTAGTGGGGAGCTGAACTTGCCGGCGAGACTGGCTTCTCCGAGATCAGGGCACCATTTTGAAAGGGTGTAACGAGATTGGCAAATTTGTGCCTATGGTTTCACCAGTGCCCTATAATGTAGCAACCATACCTTAATGTTCAATTCCTCTCATAATAAAGGATAGCATTCATTAGCTTTCTTTTTTTTTTATAAATGTTTTATTGAAAATTTTTTCCCAAACAACAATTTTTCCCCTCTTACAAAGCAAACGCAACAATAACAATACAGAAATTTTAAACAATACACAAGTAACAAAACCCCTTTATCTTTGACCTCAACTAAACCCCCCCCCCCCCCTCCCCCTGGGTTGCTGCTGCTGGTCATCTGTCTTCCCTCTAACGTTCCCCTAGGTAGTCGAGAAATGGCTGCCACCGCCTGGTGAACCCTTGAGCCGATCCTCTCAGGGCAAACTTTATCTGCTCCAGTTTAATGAACCCCGCCATATCATTTACCCAGGCCTCCAGTCCGGGGGGTTTCGCCTCCTTCCACATGAGTAGGATCCTGCGCCGGGCTACTAGGGACGCAAAGGCCACAACGTCGGCCTCTTTCGCCTCCTGCACTCCCGGCTCTTCCGCAACTCCAAATAGAGCTAACCCCCAGCCTGGTTTGACCCGGGCCTTCACCACCCGCGAAATCACTCCCGTCACTCCCTTCCAATACCCTTCCAGTGCCGGGCATGCCCAAAACATATGTGCGTGGTTTGCCGAGCTCCCGCCACACCTCCCACATTTGTCCTCCACTCCAAAGAACCTGCTCAATCTTGCTCCCGTTATGTGTGCTCTATGTAGCACCTTAAATTGAATCAGGCTAAGCCTGGCGCATGAGGAAGAGGAATTTACCCTGCTTAGGGCATCAGCCCACATACCCTCCTCTATCTCCTCCCCTAGTTCTTCTTCCCACTTTCCTTTTAGTTCGCCCACCGACTCCTCCCCCTCTTCCCTCATCTCTCGGTAAATCTCTGACACCTTGCCCTCTCCGACCCACACCCCTGAAAGCACCCTGTCCTGTATCCCCTGTGTCGGGAGCAACGGAAATTCCCTCACCTGTTGTCTAGTAAATGCCCTCACCTGCATATATCTCAAGAAATTTCCCCGGGGCAACTTATACTTTTCCTCCAATGCTCCCAAGCTCGCAAAAGTCCCATCTATAAATAAATCTCCCACCCTCCTAATTCCCAACTGGAACCAGCTCTGAAATCCTCCATCCATTCTTCCTGGGGCGAACCTATGGTTGTTCCTGATTGGGGACCCCACCAGGGCTCCCCGCACCCCTCTCTGTCGCCTCCACTGTCCCCAGATATTCAATGTTGCCGCCACCACCGGGTTCGTGGTAAACTTTTTAGGTGAGATCGGTAGCGGCGCCGTCACCAGCGCCTCTAAACTCGTCCCTTTACAGGACTTTCTCTCCAGTCTTTCCCACGCCGCTCCCTCACCCTCCATCATCCATTTACGTATCATTGCCACATTGGCGGCCCAATAGTAATCGCCCAAGTTCGGTAGTGCCAATCCTCCTCTGTCCCTACTACGCTGAAGGAACCCCCTCCTTACTCTCGGAACTTTCCCTGCCCACACGAAGCTCGTGATGCTCCTGTCTATTTTATTAAAAAAGGTCTTAGTGATTAGTATAGGGAGACATTGAAATACAAATAAGAACCTCGGGAGGACCATCATCTTAATTGCTTGCACCCTGCCCGCCAGCGATAGAGGCTGCATGTCCCACCTCTTGAAGTCCTCCTCCATTTGTTCTACCAACCGTGTCAGATTAAGTCTGTGCAAGGTTCCCCAGCTCCTAGCGATCTGAATCCCCAGGTATCGGAAGTTTCTTTCCACTTTCCTTAGAGGCAAGCCTTCTATCTCTCTACTCTGGTCCCCTGGATGTATCACAAATAATTCACTCTTCCCCATGTTTAGCCTATACCCCGAGAAATCCCCGAACCCCCTCAAAATTCGCATAACCTCTATCATTCCCCCCGCTGGGTCCGACACGTATAACAATAGGTCATCCGCATATAACGAGACTCGGTGTTCTTCTCCCCCTCTAATCACCCCTCTCCATTTCCTGGAGTCTCTCAACGCCATGGCCAGAGGTTCAATTGCCAACGCGAACAACAATGGAGACAGCGGGCATCCCTGTCTTGTTCCCCTATATAGTCGGAAATACTCCGATCTATGTCGACCTGTAACTACGCTTGCCGTTGGAGCCCCATAAAGAAGTCTAACCCAGCTAATAAACCCGTTCCCAAACCCAAACCTCCTTAACACTTCCCATAAATACTCCCACTCCACCCTATCAAATGCCTTCTCTGCGTCCATTGCCGCCACTATCTCTGCCTCCCCCTCCACTGGGGGCATCATTATCACCCCTAATAGTCGTCGCACGTTAACATTCAGTTGTCTCCCTTTTACGAACCCTGTCTGGTCTTCGTGCACCACCCCCGGGACACAGTCCTCTATCCTCGATGCCAGTACCTTTGCCAACAATTTGGCGTCCACGTTCAACAATGAAATGGGTCTATAGGACCCGCACTGCAACGGATCTTTATCCCTCTTCAAAATTAACGATATCGTCGCCTCCGACATCGTCGGGGGTAGAGTCCCCCCTTTCCTGGCCTCATTGAACGTCCTCACCATCAACGGGGCCAACAAGTCCACATATTTTCTGTAATACTCCACCGGGAACCTGTCTGGTCCTGGGGCCTTCCCTGCTTGCATGCTTCCCAGTCCCTTAATAACCTCGTCCACCCCAATCGGTGCCCCCAGGCCTACCACCCCCCGCTCCTCCACTTTCGGGAACCTCAATTGGTCCAGGAACTGCCGCATCCCCTCCTCTCCCTCTGGGGGTTGAGACCTATACAGTTCCTCATAGAAGGTCTTGAACACCTCATTTATCTTTCCTGCCCTTCGCACCGTGTCTCCCCTTTCGTCTCTAATTCCTCCTATCTCCCTCGCTGCTGCCCTCTTTCGCAATTGATGAGCCAACAGGCGACTCGCCTTTTCCCCATATTCATACCTCCTCCCCTGTGCCTTCCTCCACAGTACCTCCGCCTTTCTGGTGGTCAGAAGGTCAAATTCCATCTGGAGTCGTCTCCTCTCCCTGTACAATTCCTCCTCCGGGGTCTCTGCAAATTCCCTATCCACCCTTAAAATCTCCCCCAGTAATCTTTCCCTTTCCTTGGCCTCTGTTTTCCTTTTGTGGGCCCCAATGGAGATCAGGCCTCCTCTGACCACCGCTTTTAGTGCTTCCCATACCACTCCCACAGGGACCTCGCCGTCGTCATTGACCTCCAGATATCTCTCAATACACCCCCGCACTCTTGCACACACTCCCTCATCCGCCATCAGTCCCACATCTAATCGCCAGAGTGTTCTCTGCTCCCTTTCCTCTCCTAATTCCAGGTCCACCCAATGTGGGGCATGATCCGAAACCGCTATGGCTGAGTACTCAGCTTCTTCCACCCTAGAGATCAACGACCTTCCCAAAACAAAAAAATCTATCTGGGAGTACACTTTATGGACATGGGAGAAGAAGGAAAACTCCCTAGCCCTAGGTCTAAGAAATCGCCATGGATCCACTCCCCCCATTTGGTCCATAAACCCCTTAAGTACCTTGGCCGCTGCCGGCCTTCTTCTGGTCCTTGAGCTGGATCTATCTAGCCCCGGGTCCAGCACCGTATTAAAGTCCCCTCCTAAAATCAAGTTTCCTACCTCCAGGTCCGGTATACGCCCCAGCATCCGTCTCATAAATCCCGCATCGTCCCAGTTTGGGGCATACGCGTTAACCAACACGACCTCCATTCCCTCCAGCCTGCCACTCACCATTACATATCTACCTCCGCTATCTGCTACGATGTTCTTTGCTTCAAATGCGACCTGTTTCCCCACCAAAATGGCCACCCCTCTATTCTTTGCGTCCAGTCCTGAGTGGAACACCTGTCCCACCCATCCTTTCCTTAGCCTAACTTGGTCCGCCACCTTTAGGTGCGTCTCTTGGAGCATAACCACGTCTGCCCTTAGTCCTTTCAAATGCGCGAGCACTCTGGCCCTTTTTATCGGTCCGTTCAGGCCTCTCACGTTCCACGTGATCAGCCTCACTAGGGGGCTACCTGCCCCCCTCCCGTGTCGACCCCGGCTACTCCTGCTCACTCCTCGACCCCCCTCATGTGGGGAACTCCCATCCGCCTTGCGCCTGTCTTCCCGCCTTATTCTTTCTGGTGCGGGAACATCCCTTTACCTGACCCGCCTCTTATGGCGCAGCTCCCTTTCCCCTCCCCCTCCCCTTCCCCATTCTCCAACTATGTCCCGTCTTTCCCCCCTCACCGGCGCCCACATTTCCCCAATGTCTCCCCCCTTCCCTGTTTACTTCTCAATTAACTTCCACCGTAACATTAACAATAACATTTCCTGCAGCATCAGTCCCTCAGTTCCGATCCAATTTCTCTTCTTTGATGAAGGTCCATGCTTCCTCCGCCGTCTCGAAATAATGGTGTCTCTCCTGATACGTGACCCATAGTCTTGGCGGCTGCAGCATCCCGAACTTCACCTTCCTTTTATGCAACACCTCTTTGGCTCGGTTGAAGCTCGCCCTCCTTCTCGCCACCTCCGCACTCCAATCCTGGTATACCCGTACCACTGCATTCTCCCATCTGCTACTCCGCACCTTTTTAGCCCATCTCAGGACCTCTTCTCTATCCTTAAGGCGGTAAAATTGCACGATTATCGCCCTGGGTGGTTCTCCCGCTTTTGGTCTTCTCGCCGGAATCCGATTTGCCCACTCCACCTCCAAGGGGCCCGTAGGGGCCTCAGCACCCATCAGTGAGCTCAGCATCGTACTTGTGTACGCTCCACAGTCCACTCCTTCCACACCCTCAGGGAGACCCAGTATCCGAAGGTTCTTCCTTCGCGCTCCATTTTCTAGGGCTTCGATCCTTTCAGTACACTTTTTATGAAGTGCCTCGTGCGTCTGTGTCTTAACCGCCAGGCCCAGGATCTCGTCCTCAATATCTGTCACCTTCTGCTCCACCACACGGAGCTCTGTCTCCTGGGTCTTTAATGTCTCCTTGAGCCCCTCAATTGCCTGTAGCAACGGGGTCAGCACCTCCCTCTTCAGCAGCTCCACGCACCGTCTCACAATTTCATGCTCAGGCCCCCATGTCACCTGCGCTTTCTCCGCCGCCATCTTGTACTTCTCTCTTTCTGACCCTTTGGTCGACGATTCCTCGCGCTGCAGCCGCCGCCGCCGGTTTTTTCCTCCTTCGTTTGGGGGGGACTCCCTTCTCACACGCCCCACACCGGGTTGCGTCGTCGAAAAATTCCCCGTTGGGGCTCTTAAAAGAGCCCGAAGGTCCGTCGGAGCTGGAGCCGCCGAAGCGTGCGGCTAGCTAGGCATCACCGCAACCGGAAGTCCCTTCAGTGGCCTTGATGAGGTCTTTTCACAGTTGTTCCCTCTGCTGCTAGAATTCACTTTTGATACAGGCCCTCAGGTCAGCTTGCAGCTTTAAGCTTGCCCTTCCCCCGCCTGCATGCTGGAAGAGGCCCTGTTTATCCTGCAGTTGCAGCCAAATCTTTTACTGTTTCTGCGTGTGTCTGGCAACCAAGAGACATACCCTTCCTGGGGGACACTGTCGGGGGAATATTGCCGCCTTCTTCCCACACCGGGAAATGTCAAACAAATGCCGTGGGGGCCCTGTAAAAGAGCCCAAAAGTCCGTTCCAAGCAGGAGCTGCCGAATATGCGACCTAGCTCTGCATAGCCGCACCCGGAACTGTCATTAGCTTTCTTAATTACTTACTGCATCTGCATACTAACTTTTGTGACTCATGCACAAGAACACCTAGATCCCTCTACACCTCAGCATTCTGCAATCATTCTCCATTTAAGTATTATTTCCAATAATAAAGCTTAAACCCTGTTTCAGTCCCTTGTCGGTTTTACTGAATTTTACTGCTGTTTCAGATGCAAACTGATTTTTTTTCTCCAACCCAGATGTTTTGGGGTTGAATTCCCTGCAAGCCCCCCCCCCCCCCCGATTTTGCACCACGAACAAGCAAACCTGTAAAAACCCAGATTTTTAGACAGTTAATCAAAGAAAGACTTGCATTTATATAGCGCCGTTCATGGCCACCAGACTACGGAGGAGAATTTGCAGCCAATGAGGTACTTTTGAAGTGTAGTCACCGTTGGAGTGTGGGAAACGCAGCAGTTAATTCATGCACTGCGAGACCCCACAAACGGCAATGTGATAATTATCAGATCATCTATTTTTGTGATGTTGGTTGAGGGATGATATGTTGTGCAGGGCACCTGGGATAATCCCCCTATTCTTCTTCCGAACAGTGCCACAGGAGCTTTTCCATCCACCGGAAAGGGCAAATGGGCCTTGATTTGAGATCTCGCCTGAGGGACAACACCTCTGACACAGCAGCACTCCCTCAGTAGTCTCAGCCTAGACTTTTATGCTCAGAACCTGGATTGGGAGTTGAACACATAGCCTTGTGATGACACCTATTTTAATGATTCTCAGTAATCCAGTAATTGTGGCTGCTGGTCATCCAGACATATCTTCCTTCATGTTGTGCTACGGAAAGTATGACACACTGTGGTTCTCCCGAAACACGCAATCAACATTGTACTTCACCAACCCGCTGAGTATTACCCCGATTCCAAAATGTGATCTAGGTGTATGATATGGGTGTGAGATGATCGTCTTTATTGTCACAAGTATGCTTATATTAACACTGCAATGAAGTTACTGTGAAAATCCCCTAGTCGCCACACTCCGGCGCCTGTTCGGGTGCACAGAGGGAGAATTCAGAATGTCCAAATTACCTAACAGCACGTCTTTCGGGACATGTGGGAGGAAACCGGAGCACCCGGAGGAAACCCATGCAGCCATGCAGAGAATGTGCAAACTCCACACACAGTGACCCAAGCCGGGAATCGAACCTGGGACCCTTGAGCTGTGAAGCCATAGTGCTAACCACTATGCTACCGTGCTGCCCAGTGTGTAATGTGTACCCTGGCCCAGAGAGGTGAACACGGAGCACCAGGACTATAATCTGGTTTGCCTGGCATTATTCCATTGGGTCTCAGGGATACATAGGTGAACAAACTATGCAAAGCAATTACCACAAAGTTTGACAAAATCTACGCGGCAGCAGTTATTTTCCTTTTAAATATGGGTAGAAATATTGGTCCAGAGGCCACCTTAAATATGCCCATTTAATCTTATCTTGCCCGTTCAATGAACTTCAGCTCACTCTCGTAGCAACACATGTTCATTATCCATGAATCTGATTATGTTCTGCACTTGGGCTTTGTAATGGTCAGAAAAACACGTTATTTCACTCCCGTGTTCTTAAAATATTATCAATTCCAGCCTTGGGTAACTGTGAAGAGTTTGCACATTATCCCTGTGTCTGGGTTTCCTCCGGGTGCTCCGGTTTCCTCCCACAGTCTAAAAATGTGCAGGTTAGGTGGATCGACCTCGCTAAATTGCCCCTTAGTGTCCAACGGTTAGGTGGTGTTACGGGGTTAAGGGGATAGGGTGAGGGAGTGGGGCCAAGGTAGGGGGCTCTTTCAGAGGGTTGGTGTAGACCCGATGGGCCGAATGGTCTCCTTCTGCACTGTAGGGATTCTATGATTCCAGCGAAATTCCTCCTAGCTTCCTGAGCAACTTGTACAGTTTTTCTAATGATAACGGGCGGTACGAGCAGGAATGTTTCCTGGTCAGCTGTACTTCAGAAAGCGACGGCAAACCACTGCAGTACTTTGCTATGCAAATTCAATGCCGTCTTAAGACATTGTACCTAAAGGTGGAGGAGGACGCGATGTGGATCGTAACAAGGCAAAAGACAAAGGTACTAATACGGGAAACAGACCATGAGAGGAAGGGGCAGAGGGTACAAATCGAAGAGTAAATCAGAAGATAATTTGAAACGCAACAAAAATTATAAAGGGGCAAAACTAAAGGCTGTGTATCTAAATGCACGGAGCATTAAATTTTTAAAAATAAATTTAGAGTACCCAATTCTTTTTTTTCCAATTAAAGGACAATTTAGCGTGGCCCATTCACCAACAAGGCACACCTTTTGGGCTGTGGGGGTGAGACGTATGCAGTCATGGGGAGAATGTGCAAACTCCAGACGGACAGTGACCCGGGGCCGGCATCAAACCCGGGTCCTCGGTGCCGTGAGGCAGCAGTGCTAACCACTGTGCCACCATGCAGCCCGCATGGAGCATTCAAAATAAAAATTATGAACTGATAGTTCTACTGAAATTCATAAGTACCATCTGATATCCATTACAGAGACATGGCTACAGAATTACATGGATTGGGATCTGAATATGGAAGGAAGGACAGGAAGTTAGGAAAAGGTGGAAGGATCATTCTGTTATTAGATTGGTATATTTAGAGAGGGTTGAACATTTTTCAAATTATTCGTTTATGCCAGCATTTACTGCCCATCCCTGAGGGCATTTAAGAGTCAACCACATTGTTGTGGATCTGGAGTCACATGTCGGCCAGACCGGATAAGGACGACAGATTTCCCTCCCTAAAGGACGTTAGTGAACCAGGTGGGTTTTTACAACAATCAAAAATGGTTTCATGGTCATCTTTAATTCCAGATTTTTATTGAACTCAAATTTTACCATCTGCCATGGTGGGATTTGAACCTAGGTCCCCAGAGAATTATCCTGGGTCTCTGGATACTTGCTCAATGACAATACCACTATACTACTGCCTCCCCTAAGATCAGGAAATTATGAAGGCATAAAAGCGGAGCTAGCGAAAGTGGACGGTAAATGTGCTAAAGGGATAGGTCGATGGGTGTTCAGTGGCAGACATTTGAAGGGATATTTCAGAATGCGCAGAATAGACACAATCCAATGAAAAAGAAAAATTCCAAGGGGAGGATCCGTCATCCATAGTTAACTAAAAAAAGTTAAAGGCAGCATTAAGCGTAAAGAAAAACAATGGGCAGATTTCTGGTGCGTCATGCCGTTGGGATTCTGCGTTTCGCCGGCTGGTCAGTGGGGTTTCCCTTGGCGGGACAGCCCCACGCCGCCCGGAAACTCCTGGGCTGCCAACAAAACGGAGAATCCCAACGCCGGAGAATTCTGCCCCATATATTTGCGCAAAGATCAATGGTAGGTCAGAAAATTGGAAGGAATATAAAGAACAGCAAAGAATAACAAAAAATTGATAAGGAGGAAAAAATTAGAGTACGGTATAAAGCTAGCTAGTAATATGAATATGGAAGGTAAGTGTTTCGATAGATACTTAAATAAGAAAAGAGTTAACAAAGTTAGCTTTGGCCCTATGAAAAGCGCACCTAGGGAATTGATAATGGAAAGCAGGATTATGGCAGATAAATGAAACACTTTTGCATGGGTCTTCATTATGGAGGACACCAGTAACATCCCAGAAATAACTGTAAATCAGGAAATGGAAGGGAGGGAGGAACTCAAGAAAATTACAATCACCAGGGGAATGGTATTGAGCAAATTGTTGGGACTGTGAGCTGCCAAATCCCCAGGCCCAGATGAACTTCACACTAAAGTCTTGAAAGAAGTGGCGAATAAGATAGTTGATGCATTGGTTTTAATTTTCAAAAATTCCATGAATTTGGGGAAGGTTCTATTAGATTGGAAGATTGTGTCGAACCCGAATGGGAGAGACAGCAGAAACAGAGGGGAGGGTAGAAATGAACAACTGGTTTATTACGGTATTTGCAAAGTAACAAAACTACTACTACTATCACCGAAGGGCCACCCTCCCTGACCTGAACCCAGGTCAGGGTTTTTATAAGGCCTAGTTTCCTCTTGTTAAGGGGAAACTCTGCCCCCAGTTACTAGGAGAGTTCATACTCAGCCGCGTAAGAGGGAAATGAAATGGAGGACAGTCCTTGGCCCCCAAGGGGATCATAACACCCCCCGCCCAAAGTCTGGAGAAACATCCACGTATTCAGGCTGAGGCCCTCTTGTTCACTTGGGAAGTGGACGGCAGTCTGGTGTTGACAGGGCGGGTCCGAGAGGTGTCAAACGCACCGGTCACTGACATTTGCGGGTGGAGCGCCGAGGCAGGGGCAGTGCGGCCGACAATGCTGCCGGTGTTGAAGGCAGCTGGACGACCTTGGCGGGCGGGCCTGTGTCGGTTATCGGGGATTGGCAATAACGTGGTGTTGAAGCTACAGGCAGATCTGCCATGATCTTACTGAATGGCAGAGCTGGCTCGAGGGGCCGAATGGCCTCCTCCTGCTCCTCATTCATATGTTTGTAACGAAAAGTGACCAGGAAGACTATCCTTCCCATGATGCCTCTGGATGTTGAGTTTGTGCGTTGAGCAGGAATGTCTGGTGAGCGGTGGGTGGGCTAAAGGTGAGATACTTTCTGAAAGGCGTGGAAGTCCTAACTGGATAGCTCTTTCAAATAGTCAGCGCATAATTGGGCAGCCTTTTCAGGAGCCACGATTGGCTGAATGGCCTCGCTCTGTGCTTCATGATCCGAAAAGCGGAATTTGAGTCAATCTGGATAGATTTTGTTTTGAGCGTCTTGGTGGTCTGGATTCCAGCCCCCTCGCTGGACAATGAGAAGAGCGTGGCAAATGAGGAGAAAGGAACATTGTTTAAGTTTTTAAGATAATGCAGAGAGGCCTGGCGCGGTGGCGAGGGACAGGTAGAAAGCGTGTGTGCTGTAGGCAGGCAGACATTTAAGAGGGAGGAGGGAAGAGAGGCAGAAAGTGACGGAGGGTGAGTGACCCAGGGGCCTGTCAACCCAGGCTGCTCCAGCAGACACCATGAAGAAGGAATAAGTTAGTTTGTTCGGCTATTTAATCAGCAAATGTACTCAAAAAAAGAAAACAAGAGTTTTCGTGCAGATCTATTTTGTGAATAAATCAAATGTAATTCTCAGTCCAATTGCAGGAACTCCTTTAATCTCTGTGAGTAGAAGGATAATCGTCTAGAATCTGATTAACATTGGGTTATGCTATCATATGAAAATGGCAATACCAAAAAATGCGGTGCTAAAGTGGTGCCTTTTGTTTAGTTGAAGATGAAAACACTGTGTGCAATGTGCCTCTTCAAAGTGCAACATCTGAAATTCTAAAGTGAAGGAAAAATGAATATCGCTGGTGCCTGATGCCAGGACGGGATTTCTGATCAAGCGGGAAAACTGAAATATTGCAGGAGTTTGCCCTATATTTCTCCTGAGGATGCTGGTGTCTGTGGTAACTTGACCTCAAAAAGGTAGTCGAAAATATAGTTGATGTTCTTTAATATATAAAAATAACAAAGTTTAAAATGCAGTGTGGACTCAAAAGCGGGAGCAGCTGGTTAAACATTGAAATAACAGTAAGAAAATAGAATTAGAACTAACATCAGTTAAATACAAATATACGCAACAACGAATGACATCACGGCACTTACTGATGACATCAGCAATGGATTAAATAAGAAGATGCATAATACTAACCCTATCTCACACCTCCCCCTCCTTACATCTTAATCCCCGTTAAAGACAGAAATACAATGAAACTAATGCCTTAAATATACATCAGTCTTTCAGGAGCTTTGCGGCTACACTGTAATTCTTGCAGTATAGTGGAGCCAATACTGTGGACAGGTCTGGCAAAAACTTTCCATAATAGTTTATCAAACCTACAAATGACCTGAGCTCGGCCACATTCCTGGGGTCTGGAGCTTCCTTAATCGCTCGATCTTGCCCTTCCACAAGAGACGAGCCTTGTGCAGTAATTCTGTGGCCTAGATACTCCACGCTCGGTGCCTGAAAGGTGCACTTAGTCCACTTCAAATGCAGTCCCGCCTCTAAAAACATTTTAAAAACTCGATCCAGGTTGCTGTGGTGCTCCTTCTCAGTCTTTAAAAAAAAAAAATTTAGAGTACCCAATTATTTTTTTTTCCAATTAAGGGGCAATTTAGCATGGCCAATCTACCAACTCTGCACATCTTTGGGTTGTGGGGGTGACTCCACATCTTCTCAGTCTTACCCAAAATTCAAATGTCATCTGAATAGGCTGCAATATGAAGACTGCCTTGTAACAGAATGTCCATTATCCCTTTGGAAGATCGCTGGGCTGGCGGCTATGCCAAAAACAAACTGGTTATACTTGAACAACCCTTTATGTGCGTTGGCGGTCAGAATCTTTGAATCTTCCTCGAGCAAGAGTTGTTGATAGGCCCGCCTCATGTCCAGTTTTGAAAACGTCTTTCCTCCTGCAAGGGTTGAAAACAGTTCTTCTATCCTCGGCAACGGGTAAGGGTGAAGCTCGGAAACCTGATTAATGGTAAGTTTGTAATCCCCACATATGAGCACAGTACCATCACGTTTAAGAACAGGAACAATTGGAGCTGCCCAATGTGAAAACTGAATGGGCTCGATGATTCCCAGCCTTTGCAGCCACTCCAACTCCTCCACTTTGACTGTCATTTTGTAATTCCCTGTAATCAACTGTAATTCCCCAAGGTATTCAGTCGGTCTTTGAAAACATGAGGATATTTCTGAATTACATCCTCTGTCACTTTTGTGTGCTTTATCTCATCCCAGTTCAACTGAATTTTCCTGAGCCAGTCACACCCTAGTGGACTCGGCCCATGCCCTTTTACTAGCAGGAGCTGTGCTCTTGCTTCTTGGCTGTTGTAAGCAAGTCTACCTCTATTACGCTCCAAGCAAAGGTATTGTCTCGTCAGTGCATGTCTGGCGGTTGATTCCTGCCTGAGTAAGGCTGATGCCTGAAGATCTCCTCACTGATTACTGATACAGAGGCTCCTGTGTCCACCTCCGTTTTAATTTTCTGTCCTTTGACCTCCACTGTAGCATGAATAAGCTGTGCATGCCCCTCATTCATATTAAAAATGTTGCTCCTCTGCCTGTTGTGAGCTTTCCAAGTGATGCACCGTTGACTGAAGCTTCTTTGCATTTGGAGTTCCCTGCTCAGCCTTCAGGTTTCTGTGAGCACCCGGGCATTTCTTCGCTAAATGCCCTTCTTGTTACGGTGGTGACAAACAGCATTCATAAACTTACATTGCTTCGCATAGAGTGACCCTACACACCTCAAGCACGCCACTGTCTTCAACTTAATACTTGCAGCTTCTTTTTCCACTTGATGCAGTGCCAACAATGACCTGCGGGCCACCAATGGCCTTCTGAATATCCAGCGTTTCATTGGCAGCCATTTCTATGCCCGAGAAATTTCTTCACCCTTCTTAAAACTAAGCTTTCTGCCAGTAAACGCTACTGAATGCTGCCCTCGTCAATGCCACAAACTCATCTATCCTGAAGCATGTCTTCGAAAACTGTCGCAGACTCGCAACGTTCAGAAAGCTGGTACAATTCAGCAACAAAGTTAGCGACAGATTGTCCCATCTTCTGAAAGTCACTGTGGAATTTCAAACGTTGTACAATTACTGAGGGCTTAGGATTGTGGTGATTCGGAACATGTGTAACTATATCCGCAAATAAAATCTCCCCCTGGTTTCTGTGGTGGAGCTAAATTTCTCACTCGCCTGTGAGTCTTTGCCCCCACATGCACACAGGAAAATTGAGCACTTTCAAGCTTCATCTGTGATCCCATTTGCCAAGAAAAATGTCCCAATCTTCTCACCTATTCAGTCCAGTTCTCGTTCTGTTCCATAAACTCACTGACAGACCCAAACAGAGCCATGGTGCTGCTAACTTGATCCATCGGTAAACTTAGCAAAACTTTGTGTTGAACATGTTAAAACTCGAATTATTTTTTATTCTCGTTGCCAAAAAATGTGGTAAATTGACCACAAAAATGTAGTCAAAAACGCGTGATACGTTCATCTTCTTTAATATGTAAAAATAACAACGTTTAAAATACAGTATGGACTCAAAAACATCTTGTTAAACATCAAAATAACAGTAAGAAGTCTTACAACACCAGGTTAAAGTCCAACAGGTTTGTTTCGATGTCACTAGCTTTCGGAGCGCTGCTCCTTCCTCAGGTGAATGAAGAGGTATGTTCCAGAAACATATATATAGACAGATTCAAAGATGCCAGACAATGCTTGGAATAGGAGCATTAGGTGCTGATTACATCTTTACAGATCCAGAGATGGGGTAACCCCAGGTTAAAGAGGTGTGAATTGTGTCAAGCCAGGACAGTTGGTAGGATTTCGCAGGCCAGATGGTGGGGGATGAATGTAATGCGACATGAATCCCAGGTCCCGGTTGAGGCTGCACTCATGTGTGCGGAACTTGGCTATAAGCTTCTGCTCGGCGATTCTGCGTTGTCGCGCGTCCTGAAGGCCGCCTTGGAGAACGGTTACCCGGAGATCAGAGGCTGAATGCCCTTGACTGCTGAAGTGTTCCAAGCATTGGAAGGGAACATTCCTGTCTGGTGATTGTCGCGCGATGTCCGTTGATTCGTTGTCGCAGCGTCTGCCTGGTCTCGCCAACGTACCACGCTCTTGCGACTCGGCCAACGTTGTCTACCTCATACGCTGCAGGAAAGGATGTCCCGAAGCGTGGTACGTTGGCGAGACCATGCAGACGCTGCGACAACGAATCAACGGACATCGCGCGACAATCACCAGGCAGGAATGTTCCCTTCCAGTCGGGAAACACTTAAGCAGTCAAGGACATTCAGCCTCTGATCTCCGGGTAACCTTTCTCCAAGGCATCCTTCAGGACGCGCGACAACGCTGAATCGCCGAGCAGAAGCTTATAGCCAGGTTCCGCACACATGAGTGTGGCCTCAACCGGGACCTGGGATTCATGTCGCATTACATCCATCCCCCACCATCTGGCCTGCGAAATCCTACCAACTGTCCTGGCTTGGTACAATTCACACCTCTTTAACCTGGGGTTACCCCATCTCTGGATCTGTAAAGATGTAATCACCAGCTAATGCTCGCATTCCAAGCATTGTCTGGCATCTTTGAATCTGTCTATATATATGTTTCTGGAACATACCTCTTCATTCACCTGAGGAAGGAGCAGCGCTCCGAAAGCTAGTGACATCGAAACAAAGCTGTTGGACTTTAACCTGGTGTTGTTAGACTTCTTACTGTGCTCACCCTAGTCCAACGCCGGCATCTCCACATCATCAAAATAACAGTAACTGAAATGAATTATAACTGACAACAGTTAAATACGACTATACACCAGTAACAACAACTAATGAGCACAGTACGAAGTCTTACAACACCAGGTTAAAGTCCAACAGGTTTGTTTCGATGTCACTAGCTTTCGGAGCGCTGCTCCTTCCTCAGGTGAATGAAGAGGTCTGTTCCAGAAACACATATATAGACAAATTCAAAGATGCCAAACAATGCTAGGAATGCGAGCATTAGCAGGTGATTAAATCTTTACAGATCCAGAGATGGATCTCTTCAAACAACCGCGCAACCTCAAACGAACCGTTGTGTGCAGCAAATTACCCAGTCTTCAGAACAGTGACCACGACACCACACAACCCTGTCATGGCAATCTCTGCAAGACGTGCCAGATCATCGACATGGATACCACTATTACACGTGAGAACACCACCCACCAGGTACGCGGTACATACTCGTGCGACTCAGCCAACGTTGTCTACCTCATACGCTGCAGGAAAGGATGTCCCGAAGCGTGGTACATTGGCGAGACCATGCAGACGCTGCGACAACGAATCAACGGACATCGCGCAACAATCACCAGGCAGGAATGTTCCCTTCCAGTCGGGGAACACTTCAGCAGTCAAGGGCATTCAGCCTCTGATCTCCGGGTAAGCGTTCTCCAAGGCGGCCTTCAGGACCCGCGACAACGCAGAATCGCCGAGCAGAAACTTATAGCCAAGTTCCGCACACATGAGTGCGGCCTCAACCGGGACCTGGGATTCATGTCACATTACATTCATCCCCCACCATCTGGCCTGCGAAATCCTACCAACTGTCCTGGCTTGAGACAATTCACACCTCTTTAACCTGGGGTTACCCCATCTCTGGATCTGTAAAGATTTAATCACCTGCTAATGCTCGCATTCCTAGCATTGTTTGGCATCTTTGAATTTGTCTATATATGTGTTTCTGGAACAGACCTCTTCATTCACCTGAGGAAGGAGCAGCGCTCCGAAAGCTAGTGACATCGAAACAAACCTGTTGGACTTTAACCTGGTGTTGTAAGACTTCGTACTGTGCTCACCCCAGTCCAACCCCGGCATCTCCACATCACAACTAATGACACCACAGCGCCTACTGATGACATCAGCAATGGATTTAAAGAAGAAGCTGCATAATAATAACACTCTATAGCAGTGCCATTATTGCATAAAATTAACACTCTATAACAGGGTCATTAATTGTCTCATTGCCCTTGAGACCATTACAAGTTACTCATATGGCGTGGAACTGGAGAATGGGTGGCAGTGTCTCTTCCCTGGAGGAGATTGCAGCAATCCAGCAGCTGCCGTGGACATCTCTTGAAGCAAGTCCACAAATGAGCAGATTTGCTGAATTTGGTTTCTGAGAGTCTAGGTGGGATTGAAGTTTATGATCCCCAATTTGCAACATCAGCCCCATAATCAGCTGCCATGTCAATTAGGTTTGCCTGGATACAATTGCATAAGACGGTTAAAATGCTAAATTGAAACATAAATGCTGAAAATAGACAGTGGGTTGGTCAACAACCATATGGAATGAAGGCCGGTAATAACATTCTAGGAATGTATCTTTTTCACATTAATTAAGAGTAGTAATGGTTGAATTTTATTCCTTGGAGTACTCTTTGGCCAACTCTCGACTTGAAACTCTATTTCTCTCTCATAGAATTTACAGTGCAGAAGGAGGCCATTTGGCCCGTCGAGTCTGCACCGGCCCTTGGAAAGAGCACCCTACTTATGCTCACACCTCCACCCTGGCCCTGTAACCCAGTAACCCCACCTAACCTTTTTGGACAGTTAAGGAGCCGTTTAGCATGGCCAATCCACCTAACCTCCACATCTTTGGACTGTGGGAGGAAACCGGAGCACCCGCAGGAAACCCACGCAGACATGGGGAGAACGTACAAACTCCACACAGACAGTGACCCAAGCCGGGAATCGAACCTGGGACCCTGGAGCTATGAAACAACAGTGCTAACCACTGTGCCACCCCTCTCCACAGATGCTGCCAGACCTACTGAGCTTTTCCAGCAGGATCTGATTTTATTTCAGCTTTCCACAGTATTTAGCAAGCTGATCTCCAACTTGCCCGGAGGGCTAAATTATGAGGGCAGTTTGCATGGACGATTACGGGGTGATCTAATTAAAGGGTCCAAGATGATTTAAGGATTTGATAGTGTAGATAGAAAGGAATTATTTCCTCTGGTGGGAGCATCCACAGGCACAACCGTAAAATTGTGAGGCTGATGTTAGGAAGCACAAAGCGTCGTGAGAATCTGCGACTCTCTTCGCACACTGAAAACGACAAAACTGCAATTGATAGATTTCTATGAAGCAAGGTTATTCAGCCTTCCAGATGAAAGACAAAGAAGATGGAGTTAAGATACTGATCAGCTGTGATCTAACTTGAGTGGCAGAACCTGAGGGGCCTCTTCCTCTGGCAGGTGGAACTAAATGGCCTACCCCTGCTCTGATATTCCTGTGCACTGTGGTGAGTTATCGCACTGTTTTGTCCTTTTGTCCTGGCTTCTCTTATAGTCGCTGGAAAATCGCATGCCTCCTCCTCCCAGCAAGATTAGTGCAATGCCGGCTGGTCTCAACAGACTGTGCTGTATTCTGCTTTGTTAGCAGGACCACATTTGTAGCTATAAGATGGTTAATTCCTCTGCCGCCCCCCTTCCGTCCCAACCCCCTGTCAGGCTACAGACTCCAAGTAACATGGTAGCACAGCATGTTGTGTGTGTGCCAATTCTCCACTGACCTCCCAGTCTCTGCTCCTTTACTGCTGGGAGTTTATTGTTCCCCTGCCAGCAACTTCCTCGTGAGCGATCAGAGAGTGAGTTAAAGGCCTCTTTTTGGTAGCCAGCTCTCGAGTTAAATTGTCGGACTGATTGCCTGCATCTCCGTAGTTATCAAAGAGTGATGGCCATATAGAGAACAAAGAGGACACAATGCAGAATGAAAAGTCTGAAGTGCAGTTTTGGGACATGGTTCTGCACCGAGACTCAAAGGCAGCAAATTGCACCTTTAACGTAATAAAGCGCTTCTCAGGAAAATTGTTGAACAGCATTTGACACCGTGCCGCGTGAAGAGACACGAGTTCAGGTGACCAAACGATTTTGTCAGTCATCCACCAGTTTATTGGTTTCAAGCAGCTGTAGGTTTCAAACCTCTGCTAATCTCAGGCTTGTGACTGGGATTTGGACTCTGGTCTGGAGCATGTGAATCGAGTCATCTGTCGCACATCATTGTCGGACATGTCATAAGATTTTACCGCATTTCTTTAAAACTCGTTGCAACGGGAAGACCCTTGTGTCAGTACTTAAATGAATTATTTATTCACCTCGTGAAGTGCGCAGTTGAACATTGTGCAGTTTTATAGTTTCCAACCTTTTAACGCTAAATGCTATTTTGCAGCCTGACCGCGCTTTCTCGTGCACTAACCCTGTCCAACGTACTTAATCTTTCACAAAAATGTGAAAGGCATAAATATTTTCTCCACAGTCCACTTCCAGGTTTACAATATGAATGTTCACCAACGGTGAGCCGATTGGTTAAACTGGCATTGGACTTGGTTCACGACTTTTAAAAAAACACACAAATTTGTGTTTGTCGGGTGTGGGATTCGCTGGCGAGGCCAATATTGATAGCCCGTCGCTAATTGCTCCTGAGAAGCTGATGACCAGTTGCCTTCTTTAATCATTAAACTCCATGAGGTGTGGGAGGGAGTTACAGGATTTTGACCCAGCGACAGCTGTGATGTGAGTGCCCCTTTAAGAAAGGTTTTGTTTTTCACCACATGGCTTGCAGCACGGCTTCAGTGGGCGGGTTTAGTGTTTGGGCTTCAGTTTCGGTTTGTTGGTTTGGATTGCAGAAGAGAAGCCGTGTTTCCCAGTTTTTATTTTAAAGGTATTCCACCGAACTGAAAGCACATTGGGTGTGGCAAATTGCCGTGGTAACCTTAAAGCAAGAGTTAGAACATAGAACATTACAGCGCAGTACAGGCCCTTCGGCCCTCGATGTTGCGCCGACCTGTGAAACCACTCTACACTATTCCCTTATCGTCGATATGTTTATCCACTGACCATTTAAATGCCCTTAGTGTTGGCGAGTCCACTACTGTTGCAGGGAGGGCATTCCACACCCTTACTACTCTGAGTAAAGAACCTACCTCTGACATCTGTCCTATATCTATCGCCACTCAATTTAAAGCTATGTCCCCTCGTGCTCGCCATCACCATCCGAGGAAAAAGGCTCTCACTGTCCACCCTTCCTAATCCTCTGATCATCTTGTATGCCTCAATTAAGTCACCTCTTAACCTTCTTCTCTCTAACGAAAACAGCCTCAAGTCGCTCAGCCTTTCCTCATAAGATCTTCCCTCCATACCAGGCAACATCCTGGTAAATCTCCTCTGCACCCTTTCCAATGCTTCCACATCCTTCCTATAATGCGGCGACCAGAATTGCACGCAATACTCCCAATGCGGCCGCACCAGAGTTTTGCACAGCTGCAACATGACCTCATGGCTCCAAAACTCAATCCCTCTACCAATAAAAGCTAACACACCGTACGCCTTCTTAACAACCCTATCAACCTGGGTGGCAACTTTCAAGGATCTATGTACATTGACACCGAGATCTCTCTGCTCATCCACACTACCAAGAATCTTACCATTAGCCCAATACTCTGTATTCCTGTTACTCCTTCCAAAATAAATCACCTCACACTTTTCTGCATTAAACTCCATTTGCCACCTCTCAGCCCAGCTCTGCAGCTTATCTATGTCCCTCTGTAACCTGCAACATCCTTCCGCACTGTCCACAGCTCCAGCGACTTTAGTGTCATCTGCAAATTTACTCACCCATCCTTCTACGCCCTCCAGGTCATTTATAAAAATGACCAACAGCAGTGGCCCCAAAACAGATCCTTGTGGTACACCACTAGTAACTGATCTCCAGGCTGAACATTTCCCATCAACCACCACCCTCTGTCTTCTTACAGCTAGCCAATTTCTGATCCAAACTGCTAAATCACCCTGAATCCCACGCCGCCGTATTTTCTGCAATAGCCTACCGTGGGGAACCTTATCAAATGCTTTACTGAAATCCATATACACCACATCAACTGCTTTACCCTCATCCACCTGTTTGGTCACCTTCTCAAAGAACTCGAAGGTTTGTGAGGCATGCCCTACCCTTCACAAAACCGTGTTAACTATCCCTAATCAAATTATTCCTGTCTAGATGATTATAAATCCTATCTCTTATAAACCTTTCCAAGACTTTGTCCACAACAGAAGTAAGGCTCACTGGTCTATAGTTACCGGGGTTGTCTCTACTCCCCTTCTTGAACAAGGGGACAACATTTGCTACCCTCCAGTCTTCTGGCACTATTCCTGTAGACAATGACGTCATAAAGATCAAAGCCAACGGCTCAGCAATCTCCTCCCTAGCTTCCCAGAGAATCCTAGGTCAAATCCCATCCGGTCCAGGGGACTTATCTATTTTCACACTTTCCAGAATTGCTAACACCTCCTCCTTATGAACCTCAAGCCTGCTAGTCTAGTGGCCTGTATCTCATATTGGTACCCCTCTGGTCCAGGTGTAGACCATCCTGTTTGTAGAGGTCCCACCTACCCCAGAATGAGCCCCAATTATCCAGGTATCTGAAACCCTCCGTCCTGCACCATCCCTGGAGCCACGTGTTCAACTGTTCTCTCTCCCTATTCCTCGTCTCGCTAGTACATGGCATGGGTAACAACCCAGAGATAATAACTCGGTTTGTTCTAGCTCTTAAGTTTCCACCCTAGCCCCCTGAATTCCTGCCTTGCATCCCTATCCCTTTTCCTACCTATGTCGTTGGTGCCTATGTGGACCACGACTTGGGGCTGCTGCCCCTCCCCCTTAAGGATCCCGAAAACACGATCCGAGACATCACGGACGCTGGCACCTGGGAGGCAACACACCAACCGCGAGTCTCTCTCGTTCCCACAGAATCTCCTATCTATCCCCCTAACTATGGAGTCTCCAATGACTAATGCTCTATTCCTCTCCCCCCTTCCCTTCTGAGCAACAGGGACAGACTCTGTGCCAGAGACCTGTACCTCATGGCTTACCCCTGGTAAGTCCCCCCCCCCCCAGTATCCAAAGCGAAAGAGAGTTGCTTTCCGGAAGGAGTTTTGAATCTGCTGGTTGCAGGCTGGATCTCAGGCAAAGGACCAGTCCCATTCAAATGAGATTACAGTGGCCTTGAAAGGGGTTAGGTTTATTGGACTTTGTATTGAATTGGAACAGCTAAGGGGATTCATTAACAGTTATATACACAGATTACTGGAGCTTTGCGTGTTTTCATGTTTGTAATTGAGAACAACGTCTTGCTAACTTTTATATATGTTAACTACATTCTTATAATAAACTTTGTTTTGATAAAAGCGCCTAGGGACTCTGATGAATCACACCTGAAGTGAAGACTCTTGTCTTCATCCTCGCCAAATTCAACATGAAGGTTATAGGTCAGGTGAACTTCATAATACACTTTGGAGTTTCTAAGCTCTGGCCCATAACACAGTAAAGGAACGGTGATATATTTCCAAGCCGGGTCGATGTGTGGCCTGGAACTTGTGGATGGTGGTGTTCCAATGCATCTTGTCATGGATTTGGAAGGTGCTGTCGAAGGAGCCTTGGTGTGTTGCTCCAATGCATTCTGTAGTGCAGATGGTACAGACTGCCATAGTGCACCGGTGGTGCGGGGAGTGAAGGTTTAAGGTGGTGGATGGGGTGCCGACCAATGCTTTTGAAAGAATGAGGAGAAAAAGACAAAATATCGTATTTGATTGGAGAGTCAAGGTCACTGCTGTGCGCCTGAGTGATGATGCTAGGGGCTGTCCCTCGGAACCCACCGTGAATACATGTTGACTCTAACCCAGCAAAATTGTCCAGTCTCAGGCAAGGTCAGGGCAGAGGACAGAAGGCTCTCGCCTCTGAATCAGGAGGTTGGGAGTTCAACACCCACTCTTGCGACTAGTGCACAAAAAAAACGAAGCTAATGCTTGCTTGCAGTACTGAAGGAGTGTTGTAGTGTTGGAGGTGCAGTCTTACGGACGTGACATTGAGCCAGGGGCTACTTTTCCTCCCAAGTGTAAACAAAACCTCATGGCACTATTTAAAGAAGAGCAGGAGAGTTATCCCCAATGTTCAGGAAAATGCTTGCCCCTCAACCAACTACATAGAATACCTGCCTGGTGTTCATTGGCTGCAAAGCCGTTTGGAGTGTCCTGAGATTGGGAAAGGCACTATTGTAAATGAGGACTTTTTTTTACAATCTGAGTCGGTCACAGGTAGGAGTGCCACACTGTGCGGAGTCTGCACGTTCTCCCCGTGTGTGCATGGGTTTACTCCGGGTGCTCCGGTTTCCTCCCACAGTCCAAAGATGTGCAGGTTAGGTGAATTGGCTATGATAAATTGTCCTTAGTGTCCAAAAAGGTTAGATGGGGTTACGGGGATAGGATGGAGGTGCGGGCTTAAGTAGGGTGCTCTTTCCAAGGGCCGGTGCAGACTCGATGGGCCGAATGGCCTCCTTCTGCACTGTAAATTCTATGATCTATGAAAAGAAATCTCGGCCTAGTATTTCACGTGAAATTCATATTTGGAGCAGGGAAACGTGAGTTATCGCATTGGTGATAAATCACTTCGAACAGATTTTAAGAAAGTGTTTTGTTCAAAAGAACATCAACTAGAAATAATCTTCCTCCAGGGTGACAGAGTCACAGAAACAGCAGCGCCAGAATTTTCACGATGTTGATGGTTCGGAACCCGCCATCCAGAGAGTCGGGGGCGGAGAATCCACCCCATCGACGCCAGCAAGACCGATGCCATTTCACCCTCTAACAAGCATTGATTGGCAGAAGGCATATCCTCTGTGGGAAGGGGGCGGTAAGGCACTGTGATAAAGCCAGGGGAGTCCAACGAGCTTCTTAAAAGTCCTTTATTTCAGCAACAGCATCATACATACACAGGGCCCGGTTCCCTTTCACCGGGTCCTCATTACTTTTTAGCTGGCTCTCCAGCTGCCTACCTTTTTATACTAGTGCTGGGTTAACTCAGTCCAATTGAACACAGGGAACAATCATCCCCAGGTGGATGAGTCCTGTGCAGGTTATTACAGGCACCCAACCTTATTTGTTCCAGCTGTTCTAAATAAGCCTCTCGATCCCATAGCATGAGCAATTTGCATAACATGGCCGAAAAACACAGAAAGAACTTGCGTTTATATAGCGCCTTTCATGTCTTCAGGTTGAGTGAAGACAGAGAGTGAATTATTTACCAAATGCAGCAGTATTGTTTTGTAGGCAGACCATTTGCACAGATGTTCAGTCACTCTGTTTTCTGAGGTATACATGTTACCAGAACACTGGGAGAACTCCTTTGTACTACTTCAGACAGAACAAAGGCATTTATTGCTTCCACTTGCGAAAACATCTGTGGTCATGACTTTGCATCTGATTAAAAGATAGCGGGTGCTATTTCATGGAAGCCCGCTGGCTGGGGAGCAAGCAAGAGCCCCCACGTTGCCCTTTTTACGGAGGGCCCACCAGAATTAAGTGCCACTCAGGCATTTAACTGGACATCAGTAGGCCTTCCACTGGGTTCAAGGACCCAGGTGGCACAACCCCTCCCCATCGAATGCTGTTCGGGGGCCGGGGGTCCTATTTGTGCAGCAGCGCCACCAGGGAGCGGTGGATGCTGCTGGTACAACATCCACCCGAGGCCTAGGTTGCTGCTGGATCCCAGGCCACAGTTGAGTTCTGGCGGTATGGGGGTCTTGGGGGAAGGAGAGAGGGGTGGTCAGCAGAAAAGGTGGTGGGGTGGCTCTCAAACCGCCCCCTCCCCCACGAGACCCATGGGGACGACACTACTAATGTCTCCATGAGCCTCACTGAATACGAGCTCCCCCACTGAGGGGTGGAGGCCCATCTGTGACCTCGTTAATTCAGTACCATAAATGTCGGCCCAGCTAAGAGCTGACCTGCAGAGTTGTCCTGACATGGACTGGGATTGTTCCTTCTAAATACTTTCTTTTGGGAAATTAACCATTTTTTGGACTCTCCTTTCTGGACTCCTCCATGACTAATAAATTGGCGATGAGGATAAAGTGGAATTACAGTTGGCACGGCTAACCATTTGGAGCATGACCACCTCTCTTCACAAAGGAATAAAGTTTGCACCGTTTTGAAAATGCTGCTCTTTGGCAGACTCGGTGCATTCGATGCGCATGCATGCATTGCTGAAGAAGACCAAGAACGGGCGTGAAGTGCGCCTCAGGAGGAGGCTTTTGCCCGGGCGAAACAGCAGCTGATGTCGCCTGGGTATTGACACATTACGACCCCTCCAAGCCCCTCTTGGTGACATGCGACACCTCACCTTACGCAATCAGAACAGTGTTGACCCACCGCATGGCTGACGATCAGGAAAGCCCAGTAGCATTTGGGTCACGGACTTTCGCCGCTGCGGAGCGCAATTACACCCACATCGAAAAAGAAGGTTTGGCCGTTGTCGTTGCAGTGAAGAATTTCACCAATACGTCTGTGGGTGTTGATTCACCATTGTGATGGACCACAAGTCATTGCTCGGGCTTTTTAAAGAAGATAAGGCAATCCTGCCAATAGCGTCCCAGATTCAGCAATGGGTCCTATTGCTAGCAGCCTATGAGTACGCCTGGGAGCATTGGCCAGGTTTGCAGATTGCAAACACGGACATGCTGCGCAGGCACCCGCTGCCGACAGTCCCTCCATTTTCACCGATGGCCGGCGAAGCCGCTTTGACACTCAACTTCATGGACACCTTGCCAATCACCGCCAGACAGATACGCGATTGGACGCAAACGGATTCGGTACTAGCGAAAATACGGTACATCGTCTTACACGGGGGGCCAGCAAGGGAAGCTGCCAGAGGACCTAAGCGCCCTTGATGGTAAGATGCAGGAGCTCAGTGAGGAAGACGGCATCCTCCTGTGCGGGAGCTAGCATTGTGGCCCCAAGCCAGGGGAGAAAGGTGATTCTCCAGGATCTGCACAACAGATCCAGGGGTGTCGAAAATGAAAATGCTGGTCCGCAGCTATGTGTGGTGGCCAGGCCTGGACGCCGAGATCGAACGACTGGCCCAACAATGCACCACATACCAGGAACAGTCGAGGCTCTCACCAGCCGTCCCGCTACATCCACCGGAAACCCGTGGCAGGAATGTGCCGTCGGCAGGACCTAAGACCCACTGGCGTGAAAATTCCGGCATTCGTCTGTCATGCAAAGGAAGCTCCTATTGGCCGGTGTTCTGTCAAAATATTGCTTATGTAACAAACCACAAATAATCCGTGTTACATCTGGAAGGTATTTTCCTCAGACGTATCCTGTGGGCTAGCCCTGAACTCTTTCTCCTTATTTTACACTTGGCTGTATCACCAAAGGTTTTGCATGACTTGCAACTTTATTTGATTTAAAGGCAAAAGAAAAAAATCAGTCACTGATTGATGATTTATGCCATTCTAGAAATCAAGCGATTTTAAATTGTGCTGCACAATATTAATATCATAGAATCTTAGAATGGTTACAGCACATAAGAACTTTGTCGCAGGCAGCGGGAAAACTTGGAGAGTGGTCAAAAGCCAGTTGACATTTGGGCATCAATATAACATTTCATTGATAATATGGGACATGATTCAGCGACCACGCGCGCGGACCCGGGCGCAACGGGTGAATCCTGCGAGAGTGTTTGTGCGTGTGTGTTTGTGCTTTTGCATTGTAAAGCTGGAATAAGCTGGATACTGTTTTAGCAGCGATTGGCTTGAGTCGCCGTGTGTCGCAGTCTTGTTCAAGTTTTGACAAGTCCTCGTTTAGGGTCCGGACCAAGGTGTTGAAGTCGGGAGCTTGAGTTACGAGGCAGATATCGACGGCACGTATGAATTTTTGGGAGGTAGCCAAGTGCTTTCAATAATTTAGTTATTCTTTTAATATCGGCATCCCAGCAGCTTTTTCCAGCCCAGCAATGTTCCACATAAGGATATGATTAGATCGACTGTTTTTAAGTGTATCTCGAGAGTCAAACACTGGCTGGGGTAGCCCCTGGCTCTTCTTTGAATAGTGCCGTGGGATCAGTTCCTTCTCATTCAATAGGCAATCTCTGACAGTACAGCACTCCCTCAGTATTTCACTGATCTGTCAACCTGGATTATGTGCTCAATTTCTAGAGTGGAACTTGAACCCAGGACTTTCTGATTTAGAGGCAAGGGTGCAACCAACTGAGCTAAGAATACCCTTAAGTGACACTAATCCTGATGCTGAGCTAAAAACCTGAGTGCACTTAGATCAGGAGTATTGCCAATCTCTCTGTGATCTGCATTCTTCATTGCTGTGGATATAGTTTAAATAATACACGGTGAGGAAAACTGGAGACATCATAAGATGCCGGCACGGAAACCGTGTTTATGCTGCACTTCTGCCGCTCACATCTTTTCTCATCTAAATCTATGATCATAAAGTTATATTTCTTTTCTCCCGCAAATGCTTGTCTAGCTTCCCCTGAAATGCATCCCACTTCAACCACTCCCCGTGGCAGCGACTTCCCCATTCTTACCACCCTTGAGTAAAGAGATTTCTCCTGAATCCCCTCAACGTATTTATTACGCCGATGGACTCCAGCTGTGCTCTTCTCTGCAAGAGGAAACACTGGGCTGGATTCTCCGCCGCCGGGATTCTCCGTTTTGCCGGCAGCCCCGGGGGTTTCCCGACGGCGTGGGAAACCCCATTGACCAGCCGGCGAAACGGAGAATGCTGCCGGTGTGCTGAACCACCGCGGCGGGGTGGAGAGTCCAGCCCACTATCGCTGTTTCCACTCGCTCAAAACTTTTCACAGTTTGAAAGAGCTCCGCTAAGTCACGTCTCAGCCTTCTTCCAGGCGGAAACTAGACCCGGCCTGTCAATCCTTCCCTGAGATATGCCCACCCATTTCTGGTATCATCCTTGTAAATCTTCTCTGCATCCTCTCTAGTGTCTCTATATCCGTTCCATAATCTGCTTTGAAAAAATTAAATTCAGAGCACCCAATTATTTTTTGTCCAATTAAGGGGCAATTTATTGTGGCCAATTCACTTACCCTGCATATCTTTGGGTTGTGGGTGCGAGACCCACGCAGACACGGGGAGAATGTGCAAACTCCACACGAACAGTGACCCGTGGCAGGGGTCGAACCCGGGTCCTCGGCGCCGTGAAGCAGCAGTGCTAACCACCGCGCCACCGTGCCCGTTTCATAATATGATGACCAGAATTGTACTCCAAATGTGGTCTAGCCGCAGTACAACACAGATTTAGCAAAGCCTCCGTACCTTTTTTAACTCTGTCCCTCTAGAAATAAAGGCTAATGCTTGGTTTGCCTGCTCACCTGTGGTAGGAACATCTAGTTGCCATGACCTGGTGTTAAGCAGGTCATGGGACACTTATGAGACTGGGGGATTGATATTCCCAAAGGACTAAGTGGAATATACCCTCCTCCATAAGGGGCGGTGTTCCCCCTTCTACATCCTGTATAAAACCGGAGGCCATGAACTGTGAGCAGGCTCCTGGCATAAAGTAACTGCTCTGGACTTCCGGGTGCGGCGATGACCAGCTAAGTCGCACGTTTCGGCAGCTCCCGGTGGAACGGACTTTTGGGCTCTTAATAGGAGCCCCATCGGCAATTTTAACGGCAAATAACACTGTGCGGTAATCCAGAAGGGAATCCCCCCGGACACGGATGTAAAAAAGAGAGGAAAGTAGCCGGATTGCGGTGGATCCTCAAGAGCAGCGGCCAGGAAGGCAGGCACAAAGCAAGATGGCGTCGGAAGAAGGCAGTTTAATATGGGGCCCTGACCAACAAGAGTTCCTGCGGCGTTGCGTAGATGAACTCAAAAAGGAGATGAAGAAGGAGCTGTTGGCCCCGATATTACAAGCGATTGAGGGGCTAAAGGAGGAGCAAAAGACCCAGGAACAGGAGCTTCGGGTCGTGAAGGCAAAGGCTGCTGAGAATGAGGACGACATACAGGGCCTGGTGGTGAAAACGGAGATCCACGAGGCACAACACAAAAGGTTTGTGGAAAGGCTGGAGGTGCTGGAGAATAATGCGAGGAGGAAGAACTTAAGGATTCTTGGTCTTCCCGAAGGTGCAGAGGGGGCGGACGTCGGGGCATATGTGAGCACGATGCTGCATTCGTTAATGGGATCAGAGGCCCCGACGGGTCCGCTGGAGGTGGAGGGAGCCTATCGAGTTATGGCGCGAAGACCGAGGGCTGGAGAAATTCCTCGAGCAATAGGTGTGAGATTTCTCCGATACAAGGACAGAGAGATGGTCCTCAGATGGGCCAAGAAAACTCGGAACAGTAGGTGGGAGAATGCGGTGATCCGCGTGTATCAAGATTGGAGTGCGGAGGTGGCGAGAAGGAGGGCAAGCTTTAATCGGGCCAAGGCGGTGTTGCATAAAAGGAAGGTAAAATCCGGAATGTTGCAGCCGGCGAGACTGTGGGTCACACATCTAGGGAAACACCACTACTTCGAAACGTCAGATGAGGCGTGGACATTTATTGTCGAGGAGAAGCTGGAGTGAGCGGGCTAGAAAAAGAACGTTTGGGACAAAAGTGGGGGGGTGAATTTGTGGGATGAAGGGGGAAGAGAAGACTTCCCAGATTGTTAATCCTGCGACCCTGTAACTTCTCTCTCTTCCCCATGTCGTGGGGGCGGGGGGGTGACGGAGGATGAGGAGCTGTGGGCGCCGGCCATTGGGGGCGGGGCCAAAAGGGGAAGCGCCTGCTTTGTTCCCGTGCTATGGTAATCATGGCGGGAACAGGGAAGCAGGAAGGAGGGGGCCTCGCACAGTGTGAGCCGAGGTCACAGGGGGAAGCCGAGGTCGGCCAGAGTTTGCTGACTTCTGGGAGTAACATGGGAGGTGCAATTACGCTAGCTTGGGATCTAGCCGGGTGGGGGTGGGGGGGGGGTTAGCTGGGTTGCTGCTGCTGGGGAGAAGGGGGAGCTGGTATGGGGGGGGGGGGCGCCGTCTGGGGGGGGGGGGGGGTCGGGGCGGGGGGGCGCCGTCTGGGGGGGAAACAGCTACGTGGGAACCGGGTGAGGAGCTGGATTGAAAAAGGAAATGGCTAGTCGTCAAGGGGGGGGTGGTAAAGAGCCCCCCAACCCGGTTGACCACGTGGAATGTGAGAGGGCTGAACGGGCCGATTAAGAGGGCATGGGTACTCGCACACCTAAAGAAACTTAAGGCAGATGTGGTTATGCTTCAGGAGACGCATCTGAAGCTGACAGACCAGGTTAGACTTCGCAAAGGATGGGTGGGGCAGGCGTTTCATTCGGGGCTGGATGCAAAAAACAGGGGGGTGGCCATACTAGTGGGGAAGCGGGTAATATTTGAGGCAAAGACTATAGTGGCAGTTAGTGGGGGCAGAGACGTGATGGTGAGTGGCAAACTGCAAGGGGAGGCGGTGGTATTGGTGAACGTGTATGCCCCGAACTGGGATGATGCCAATTTTATGAGGCGTATGTTAGGACGCATCCCGGACCTAGAGGCGGGAAAGTTGGTAATGGGTGGAGACTTTAATACGGTGCTGGACCCAGGGCTGGACAGATCGAGGTCCAGGACCGGAAGGAGGCCGGCTGCAGCTAGGGTGCTTAAGGATTTTATGGTGCAGATGGGAGGAGTAGATCCCTGGAGATTTAGTAGACCTAGGAGTAAGGAGTTTTCGTTTTTCTCCTAGTTACATAAAGTATTTTCACGAACAGATTTTTTTGTTTTGGGAAGGGCACTGATCCCAAAGGTGACGGGGACGGAGTACACGGCTACAGCCATCTCGGATCATGCTCCACACTGGGTGGACCTGGAGATAGGGGAAGAAAAACAACAGTTTCCACCCTGGAGAATGGACATGGGATTATTGGCAGATGAGGGGGGGGTTTAAGGGTGAGGGGGTGTATTGAAAGGTACTTGGAAATTAATGATAATGGGGAGGTACAGGTGGGAGTGGTCTGGGAGGCACTGAAGGCAGTGGTTAGAGGGGAGCTGATATCTATTAGGGCACATAAAGGAAAGCAGGAGGGTAGGGAAAGGGAGCGGTTGTTGAAAGAACTGCTGAGGGTGGACAGACAATACGCGGAGGCACCGGAGGAGGGACTATACAGGGAAAGGCAAAGGCTACATATAGAGTTTGACTTGTTGACTACGGGTAAGGCAGAGGCACAATGGAGGAAGGCACAGGGTGTACAGTACGAATATGGGGAGAAGGCGAGTAGGTTGTTGGCCCACCAACTGAGGAAAAGGGGAGCAGCGAGGGAGATAGGGGGGGTGAGAGATGAGGAGGGGGAGATGGAGCGGAGAGAGTGAATGGAGTGTTCAAGGCATTTTATGAAAGATTATATGAAGCGCAGCCCCCGGACGGGAAGGAGAGAATGATGTGCTTTCTGGATCAGCTGGAATTTCCTAAGGTGGAGGAACAGGAGAGAGTGGGGCTGGGAGCACAGATTGAGACGGAGGAAGTAGTGAAAGGGATTGGAAGCATGCAGGCGGGGAAGGCCCCGGGACCAGATGGATTCCCAGTTGAATTCTATAAGAAATATTTGGACTTGCTGGCCCCGCTACTGATGAGAACCTTTAATGAGGCGAGGGAAAGGGGGCAGCTGCCCCCGACTATGTCAGAGGCAACGATATCGCTCCTCCTAAAGAAGGAAAAAGACCCTCTGCAATGCGGGTCATACAGGCCCATTTCCCTCCTGAATGTGGATGCTAAGATCCTGGCCAAGGTAATGGCAATGAGGATAGAGGATTGTGTCCCGGGGGTGGTCCATGAGGACCAAACTGGGTTTGTGAAGGGGAGACAGCTAAATACAAATATACGGAGGCTGCTAGGGGTAATGATGATGCCCCCACCAGAGGGGGAAGCGGAGATAGTGGTGGCGATGGCGAGCGTGGTCACGAATGGACGGGGGTCAGACTATTTTCGGCTCCATAGAGGGACGAGGCAGGGATGTCCTCTGTCCCCGTTATTGTTTGCACTGGCGATTGAACCCCTGGCCATGGCACTGAGGGGTTCCAGGAAGTGGACGGGAGTACTTAGGGGGGGAGAAGAACACCGGGTATTTCTATATGCGGACGATTTGTTGCTATATGTGGCGGACCCGGCGGAGGGGATGCCAGAGATAATGCGGATACTTGGGGAGTTTGGGGATTTTTCAGGGTATAAACTGAACATGGGGAAAAGTGAGTTATTTGTGGTGCACCCGGGGGAGCAGAGCAGAGAAATAGAGGATTTACCATTGAGGAAGGTAACAAGGGACTTCCGGTACCTGGGGATCCAGATAGCCAAGAATTGGGATACATTACATAGGCTTAATTTAACACGGTTGGTGGAACAGATGGAGGAGGATTTCAAGAGATGGGACATGGTGTCCTTGTCATTGGCAGGTAGGGTGCAGGTGGTTAAAATGGTGGTCCTCCCGAGATTCCTTTTTGTGTTCCAGTGCCTCCCGGTGGTGATCACGAAGGCTTTTTTCAAAAGAATTGAGAAGAGCATTATGAGTTTTGTGTGGGCTGGGAAGACCCAGAGTGAGGCGGGGATTCTTGCAGTGTAGTAGGGACAGGGGGGGGCTGGCACTACCGAGCCTAAGTGAGTACTACTGGGCCGCCAATGTTTCTATCGTGTGTAAGTGGATGGGAGAAGGGGAGGGAGCAGCGTGGAAGAGAATAGAGAGGGCGTCCTGCAAGGGGACTAGCCTGCAAGCAATAGTGACGGCGCCGTTGCCGTTCTCACCAAAGAAATACACCACAAGCCCGGTGGTGGTGGCTACATTGAAAATTTGGGGGCAGTGGAGACGGCATAGGGGAGGGATGGGAGCTTCGGTGCGGTCCACGATAAGAAACAATCATAGGTTCGTTCCGGGGAGAATGGATGGGGGATTTGGAGCATGGCAAAGAGCTGGGGTCGTACAATTAAGAGATCTATTTGTAGATGGGACGTTTGCGAGTTTGGGAGCGCTGACGAAGAAATATGGGTTGCCCCAAGGGAATGCATTTCGGTATATGCAATTGAGGGCTTTTGCGAGGCAACAGGTGAGGGAATTCCCGCAGCTCCCGACACAGGAAGTGCAGGATAGAGTGATCTCAGAGACATGGGTGGGGGACGGTAAGGTAGCGGACATATACAGGGAGATGAGGGACGAGGGGGAGATCATGGTAGATGAGCTGAAAGGGAAATGGGAAGAAGAACTGGGGGAGGAGATTGAGGAGGGGCTGTGGGCGGATGCCCTACGTAGGGTAAACTCATCGTCCTCGTGTGCCAGGCTAAGCCTGATACAATTTAAGGTGCTACACAGGGCGCATAAGACTGGAGCACAGCTTAGTAAATTTTTTGGGGTAGAGGACAGGTGTGCGAGATGCTCGAGAGGCCCAGCGAATCACACCCACATGTTCTGGTCATGCCCGGTACTACAGGGGTTCTGGGTGGGGGTGGCAAAGGTGCTTTCGAAGGTGGTAGGGGTCCGGGTCGAACCAAGCTGGGGGTTGGCTATATTTGGGGTTGCAGAAGAGCCAGGAGTGCGGGAGGTGCGAGAGGCTGACGTGTTGGCCTTTGCGTCCCTTGTAGCCCGGCGCAGGATATTGTTAATGTGGAAGGAAGCTAAACCCCCGGGGGTGGAGACCTGGATATACGATATGGCAGGGTTCATAAAGTTAGAACGGATTAAGTTTGTGTTAAGGGGTTCGGCTCAGGGGTTCACCAGGCGGTGGCAACCGTTCGTCGACTACCTCACAGAAAGATAGAGGGAATGGAAAAGAAGTAGATAACAGCAGCAACCCGGGGGGGGGAGGAATCGGACGGACTCTCAGGGATGTTATTGTATATGGAGAGGTAGTTGGTATATGTAATTGTATATTGGATTGTTGGACTGTAATTTTGGAGAGTATTTATTTTGGACAAGGCAGTTGCCATTTAGTTTTGTTTTTCTTTTGTTTTTGTTTATATATATTATTTATTTATTTGTTTAAAACTGGCCATGGCTATTTATATTGATTTATTGTTGTGTAAAAGAAACACTACGTATTGTTATGTTTGGCCAAAAAACTCGAATAAAATATATATATTTTTTAAAAATAAAGTAACTACTCTGTACTCTTGTTCTGCTGCATTAAGCCTTTTTCCTTTTGACTCAACCTGTTTGGTTCGGTGTGGACTCCTTTCCAGACCTTACAATACCAGTGATTGTTATATTTGTGATCTGAAATTCCTTTGTTCCTCCAACCCACCCAGACTTGCCCTTTCCAAGTAATATGTGACCTCTGTATTCTTCCTATCAAATTGTTCCATTTCATATTTACCTGTGTTGAACTTTATTGTCCAATTATTTTCCCATTCTGCAGATTTACCAATGTCCCTCTATTCTGTGTTGCCACCCTGCTCATGATTGACCATCCTCCAATTTGGTGTCAAATTCAGAAAATGAAGCTTCGATTCCAAAGTGCAAAACACTCATGGTAAATTGTGAACAGCGGTGGTCCCAGCACTGATCCCACCTTCTGCTACTCTGAACATCTACCCTTGACACCACTCTCTGCTTTCCCCTTCAAGCCAACCAGCAATCCATTCTGCCACTTACACGTACTCTGTCTTTATTCAGTAGCCTATTATGAGGCACCTTATCAAAGGCCTTGTTGAAAACCTAAATAAATTACATCTACTATATTACCATTGTCTACCCTCTCTGCTACCTCCACAAAACATTCAGTAAGCTTGGGCAGGCAGGACTTTCCTTTTCCATGTTGACAATTAATTAGAATATTTCTCACTTCTAGATGTTCTTCTATCCTCTCTGTGGATTCCATTATTTTTCCGGCCGCTACTATTAAGCTGGCCACTCGACAATTCCCCGGACATGATCTGTCCCCCAGTCTAAAGTATAGGAATTACATTGGCTATCCACCGCCCCCTGGCACAACACCTTTTTTTGAACAAATTATTAAATGTCAATCGTAATGCTTCTGCTATCTCCTCCTCAAAACCTTTTAAAATACGTGGGTCGTAGAACATCCATCTGAATTAATGGCTATTAGCTGCGCTTATTGACATTTGGTGTTCCAACCCTTTAAGGACTAAATCAAATGTTAAAATAGCAGCTTCTGTTTTTTGCAAAAGCAGTGCTGTAAATGGGTGGGCGTACAGTGATTTTGAACAACACTAGGAAGTTCTTCAAATGTAATTTACTGTTTTCAGTATTGCACTTGGTATAATTTCTCCTCTGTTATCAAGAAATGCATATGGCTATGAATGTAAGAAAAAGGCTAATATCAGATGGTCGATGTGGTGAACGTATTGTACTAACCATTCACCACTGTATTACATTGTATCACGCTGTTGCCCATGTAGGCTCCACCTATGGACCATTGTACTGTACTACACGGAATGTATCATGTTGGTGCCCTTGTGGGCTCCGCCCCTGGCTTCACCCCATTGAGGGGAGGTATAAAGAGCAGCTGCCCTGTAGGCGGCTCTCACTAGCAGCACAGTCGCAGGCAGGCACTGTTCTAGTCGATTAAAGCCACTGTTCACTTCAACTCTCTGTCTCGCGTGAATTGATGGTCGCATCAGTCGTATAATCGTGGGCCACCGGCTCAGTGACGCTGGGAAATGCTATTTAAGAAAAAGATATACCGTACTATATGTTATCTAAAAGCAGCCTTTTGAGAAAGAGTGCTACATTAAATGTAGTTTGTTGTGCTGGGGGCTTGTCTATGCATGAATGATCATGCCAGGTATGCATCTGCAGTGCCAATGCAGCATGCGTTCAGTATTTTCTAATTAACCCTAAGCCAAACTGACTTGTTCCCATGAACAAAGGAGAAGTCATTGAGGTTCCTGAAATCAGCGCAAAGTTCCTGAGTTTTCTAGTGAATTATACAACTGGGTTATCTCACATGAAGATTTGATGACTTCACACCAAAGTAAAAACATCCTGTTGGGACGACAAATGTCAATGCCCCCATCTAATAAACTAAAGGGCAGAAAAATACATTTCAGATTATTTTTTTGGTGGATGTTTCTCTTCCCCAGTTTCACCCCCTCTGCAAGGTCTGTGCCAGACCCTCTACTGGTCAAGAGGTCTGCGAGTGTGGGTTTACCTGGAGCTACCCAGAACGTCCAATTCTGGCGCCATCCTATTTCTTTTCCTTCATTCGCAGGATGTGGAAAGCTTCTGGCAAGGCAGCAATTGTAGTTCACCCGTAACTCCCCTTAACTGAGGCTGTTTCAGGGAATAATTAGGAGTCCACCAAACTGCTGTGGGCCTGGAGTCACATATCAGCCAGGGCAGGACAGGATGGCGGAATTCCTTCCCTGAAGGCCATGAAGGTCATGAGTGAATAAGCTGAGTATTTGTGCCAACTTGGTCATTTCCGTGGTCACCGTTACCGACACAAGAGTTTTATTCCAGGTGTATTTATTAATAAAGTTTAGTTGCTACGTTGGAATTTGAACTCGTGTTTCCGGATGATTAGCCCAGGCCTCCGGAGTCCGAGACCATGAACATAACTACTGTACTATCTTTGCCTTGCACACTAATACCTGGCATCTGCTCAGCACATGGGCAGAAAGAAGAAAGAACAAAATAAAGCACGTTATCAACAGTGAGGTAGTTTTGAAGAGTGGCCACTGATCAAACCTGTGAGGGAATTCATAGGCATTACCCTGCATCCATCTGCTTCTTCCTGCAGAGCAGGCCCCAACATGTTATGTGCCTTTGGCTACCTTGGTGGAGGCTTTTGCGCGAATACATATTTTGTAACAGTACCTGAAGAAGTTAGTTGAACTATCGGCAGTTCTCCTCAGAGTGGTTGCACCGCATTAGACCGTTAGCTCGACCACAACCAATTGGGGTTTTTTTCCAAATCAATTCTGATGCTTGGCACAGTCTAGAGATAGTAACTCATTGTGAGTGCAGTGTTTAGTGTACTTCCAGGAATTCACTCCTGCAGTTCCAAATAGTTAAACACCCGCATGTCATCAGCCTTGGCATAGCGACAGAACTCTTTCATCTGATCCAGAAGATTCAAGCCCCACTCTGGGCCGTTAACACCGCCTCTGAACCGACACTCGAGTGCAGAGCTAGTGAGGGGGAGCTGCACGTTGGAGATGTCACTTTGCGGATAAGATGTAAAAAATTTCTGCTCTCTCAAGAAGACACGAAAGATCCGATGACACTACTTGTAGAAGGGCAAGTTAATGCTCCTGCTGTCCACGCAATATTTATCCCTCCAAGGTAGGTGGATTGAACACGCTAAATTGCCCCTTAATTGGAAAAAATGAATTGGGTACTCTAAATTAAAATTTTTAAAAAATATTTATCCCTCAACCCACACCACCAAAAAGGTTTAATTGATCATTATTCTTGTTGCTATTTGTGGGACCTTTATGTACTCAAATTTGCCTTTCCTTATATTAATTGCATTTGAGAAATAATTTGTTGGCTTTTTTAAATTCTTTCATGGGGTGGGAATATGACTGGCAGTTCGCCAGCCTTAATTACCGTTGAGAAGGCTGTAAAGTGCTTTGGGTCATTGAGTTGGCGAAAGGTGCTATCCAGATGCAAGTGTTTCTCCAACATAGGGGAGGCAATGGTACTGCCACTGGACGAGTAATCCAGGGACCGCGTTCGAATCCCACCAGAGCAGATGGTGAAATTTGAATTCAACAGAAATCTTGGATTAGAAGTCCCATTATGACAATGAAACCATTGTCGATTGTTGTTAAAACCCATCTGGTTCACTAATATCCTTTAGGGAAGGAAATCTGCCGTCCTTGCCTGGTCTGGCCTACATGTGTCTCCGGATCCACAGCAATGTGGTGTAGTTAACTCTAAAATTGCCTAGTGGGCAATTAGGGATGGGCAATAAATGCTGAGCCAACCAGTGAGTCCCACATCCAATGAATAAAGAAAATAAATATACATAAGGGAGAAATGGAGCAGGCATAAATGCAAATGATTATTTTTACAAATGTGTATGCACGATGCTGAAAGAACCATTTGCTGAAAATCGATCTTTGAACCACCATGGATTACGGGTTCGAGCGGGGCATTTGTTCCTTGTGTGTATGTCGGACCCGAGTGTGTTTTATTTCTTCCTCCCTCAAATGGTTCACTCAAAAATAAAAGCTCATTCGAGGCCACACAATGCCAAAAGAGGCAGATGCAGCATCACCATCCGGGAACCCTAGGCAGCAGTTCAAAGCAGGATGCCAGACCTGAACTGGAATAGAACATAGAACACACAGTGCAGAAGGAGGCCATTCGGCCCATTGAGTCTGCACCGACCCACTTAAGCCCTCACTTCCACCCTGTTCCAATAACCCCTCCTAACCTTTTTGGTCACTAAGGGCAATTTATCATGGCCAATCCACCTAACCTGCACGTCTTTGGACTGTGGGAGGAAACCGGAGTACCCGGAGGAAACCCACGCACACACGGGGAGAATGTGCAGACTCCGCACAGACAGTGACCCAGCAGGGAATCGAACCTGGGACCCTGGTGCTGTGAAGCCACAGTGTGTCCACTCGATGCATTGGTCATAATTTTTTTTTAACATTGCTGCATCTTTGTTCCTTTGGATTGGAGGTTTGCACACCATTTTGTTCATTGCAAATCCTTCCACGGCCTTGCCCCCTATCTCTCTAATCTCTTCCAGCCGCACAACCCTGCAAGATATCCTCGCGGATCTAATGCTGCCCTTTTGAACAGCCAGAATTTTATGGCCTTACCCTTGGCTGATGTGCCTTCCGCAGCTTGGGCCCTTAGCCCTGGAATTCGCTCCCTAAATCTCTCCATCTCTCTCTCTTTAAGAATGCTCATTAAAACCTACTTCAATGCCTCACGGCGCCAAGGTCCCAGGTTCGATCTCGGCTCTGGGTCACTGTCCGTGTGGGGTTTGCACATTCTCCCCGTGTTTGCGGGGGTTTCGCCCCCAAAGATGTGCAGGGTAGGTGGATTGACCACACAAAATTGCCCCTTAATTGAAAACAATGAATAGGGTACTCTAAATTTTTTTTTTTTTTAAACTACTCCAATGCGGCCAAGCTTTTGGCCATTAGCCCTCATGACACCATAAGACATAGGAACAGAGGCAGACCACTCCGCCCATTGAATCTGCTCCACCATTCAACAAAGCCATGGCTGATATGATCTGATCATCCTCAATCCACATTCCCGCCTTATCCCCATAACCCTTGCTTCCCTTACTGAATAAAAATCTATCTCAGCCTTGTGCATACACATTACCTGATCTGGATCGGTGTTAAATGTTGCTTCAGAAGACTTTGCCGACAAAAAAAGAATTTTCTGATCGATCAGAAGTGACATTTCACATGGAGCTGGACTGGGCCTTCAGCTTTACACTAGATGTAGATCAGGCGTAGCACAGTGGTTAGCACAGTTGCTTCACAGCTCCAGGGCCCCAGGTTCGATTCCCAGCCGAATGGCCTCCTTCTGTGCTGTGAATTCCATGATTCTATGATTTAGGTACAGGGAACTGCACATCCAGCTTAGGAGTCCTGGTCAGCTGTGCAGATGGGAGCAGGAAGTTACAAAGGGACATTGACTAAGGGCGGGATTCTCCGTCCGCTCACAGCAGTGGGATTCTCCGGTTGCCCCACTGCAGGGATTGGGAGATTTGACTGAGAGGCAAACTTTCTGTCCTCGCTAGCAGCATTAGTGGGGACGGACTCGCAACGGAGAACGCCTGCCCAAGTGAATGAACAGAACGCTGGTGGCTGGAATTCAATGTAGAGCTGTGTGGAATGTTTAGCACTCCTGCAGGGAAGCAGTGAGATTTAGGTGCGTATGCTTAAAGCTGGTGCACACATACAAAGAGTAATCAAAAAAGTAAATGGAATGTTGGCCTTTATCTCAAGGGATTAAATTCCAAAGTGCGGAAGTGATGTTTCAGTTGCACAGGAACGGGGTTAACCTCATCTAGAGTTCAGTCTGAGAACCTCGGGAAGGCCCAGAATTTATGGTTGTAGCAACAGGGAGGCTGTCAGCATTGACTGGCGCTACTGTGTAAAACTAACAGCAATTTCTGGTGTCTGTGCATGCGCAGTTAAACGCTGAAATATGGACATTGCTGTCAGTGATATCCCCGCTCCTCCGCAGGACTCGCTGTTGCAGTATTCATGGGTGCAGTCAACACAGGGTCACTGATTTGATGTGACTTTACCTTTTTATGTGCAATTCGCTCTGTAGAAAATATGGAGTAACTGAGTCTTTAATGGTGTACTAATTTGTAATTACTCCTGAACAACTACTCTGGCCCTGGAACACTAATTTTATAAGTGTGGGACGTCATTCCCTCAGAAGAACATTTTTTAAAAAATTAATATATATTTTTTTAAGCTTAATATTTAAACTTCTCCCATCAACCCATGTGTATATCCCAATCTTTATTTTGTTTTCTGTACAGGGATTAAAATGTGAATTTCTTCACTTCCTGCTTTGTTATCCATGTGCATTTTTCAACCTGATTGGCAGGTCAGCCTGCCTGCAGCCGGTCCTGTGTTAGATGCCATAAATACCTTATAAATGGAGGGAATTTCAAAAATTTGCGAGATGTGGGCGTCGCTGGTTAATCCAACATTTATTGCCCATCCCTAGTTGTCCTTCAGAACTTCCGCAGGCCCTGGTGTAGGCACATCCACTGTGCTGTTAGGGAGGGAGGTCCAGGATGTTGCCCCAGCGACAGTGAAGGAACGGTGATATATTTCCAAATTGGACTGGCGAGTGACTTGGAGGGGAACCTCCAGGTGGTAACGTTCCCATTCATCTGCTGCTCTTGTCCTTCTAGATGGTAGTAGTCATGTGTTTGGGTGGTGCTGCCTAAGGAGCCTTGGTGAGTTACTGCAGTGCATCTTGTAGATGGTACACACGACTGCTCTGTTCATCGGTGGTGGAGGAATTGAATGTTTGTAAAAGGGTAGCAATCAAGCGGACCGCTTTGCCCTCGATGGTGTTGAGCTTCTTGTGTTGTTGAAGAGTGGAGAGTATGTCATTACACTCCTGACTTGTGCCTTGTAGTTGGTGGACAGGCTTTGGGGGATCAGAAGTTGAGTTACTCGCTGTAGAATTCCTACCCTTTGACCTGCCCTGGTAGCCATAGTATTAATATGGCTAGTGCAGTTCAGTTTCTGATCAATAGTAATCCCCAAGATGTTGATTGTGGGGGATTCAGCGATGATAATGCCATTCAATGTCAAGGGTGATGGTTAGATCCTGTCTTGTAAAATATGGTCATTGCCTGACACTTGTGTGATTTGAATATAACTTGCCACTTGTAAGCCCAAACCTGGATAATGTCCAGGTCCTGCTGCATTTGAACGTGACTCGCTTCATTATCTGAGGAGTTGGGAATGGTGCTGAACATTATGCAATCTGCCTCAAACATCCCCACTTCTGACCTGTAGTTTTTACCTCACCACTATTCTTAGAATTCCCCCTATACCAAAAAGGGCCGATTTATTCTAAATGGTGAGCAGGGATTCTCATTCCCCGACTCCTACGCAGACTTAGGCGAGTGCTATGCGGGTCAAACTAGTGTTTCAAGTTATCCCCCGGTATAACTCGTATCTTCGTAGAAAAATTTTATCTACTTACCACTTAGTAACTTACACACGGGTCCAGCTTGCTAAGTGAAGTAAAGTAAACTTTTTAAAGAAAAGAATAATAGCCACTCTTTCAGGTTATCAATTTGAACTTAACTTTATTTTCAAGTTAAAAGAGAATAACTACTTTTACAGAAAGGTAGAAAGATCTTTTCCTGTTCGGACCAGTTGCAGACTTTCAAGTCTCTCTTGACAATCAGTTTTCTTTAACTTTTGGTCTTCTGCTGAGTTCTCTGGGCTGCTCGGTCTATCGATGCTACTTGTCCCATCACCGAGGAAGATGCTCTTCTGATTATCTGCTCATTTTCCCCAGTTTTTATAGCCATTTGGGGCCCCTTAACCTTTACACCTGGCACCCTTCAGTCTGTATGCATGACATTTGGTATGCTAAATTTTAGCAGTTTTTAGAAGCGTGGTGCTACTTCTACAGCGATAGTGCAGTTTCATCCTCCCTGCTTGCCATCTTTGACTGCATTTTTCTCGCTTTGCTTGACATGTCATACATTTGTGTGCCTCAGTTCGCACTCTTTTGGTTTCATGTCTTTTCTGATGCACTTTTTCTCTGATTCGACTCGGGTCATCTTCAGGTTAAGCTAATGTCATGTTAGTGTTATCCCCTGTTTCTAACTTTATCTGCTTTGACCATTTACAAAAGGTTTTAACTTCAAATGCGATGTACGTTATAATGTTACTTTGTCACCTTCTAGTTTCCTCAATTTATTAATCAGTTGTTTCATTTTATTACTAGTGTTAGCAACTTTTCAGACTTTAACAGTTGTTCCTTATCTTATACTTTAGATTCTGGCTGCTTTTCCTATTTGTTCAATTAAATAACTCCTTACTAAAGATTTGTGAGATACTGTTCCCTTTCATATAACTTTAAGAGTTTTTAAGTCAATCAAATGTCTTTTCTAACTTGTGAATCAAAATGAAGCTCCTATCTGTTTTCATCCCTGTCTGTGAAGTTGTCTGCTTTTAAAACAGGCTGCTGCTGTTAACCCCTTGTGGGACTTCTCCTTTTTATTGAAAAACCTCAGGTATTCTTAGTGTTATTTTCATGTTTCAAATGTCATATTCTTCCGAGTTTTCACAACAGACCTTATGATGGAAGGGAGGTCATTGATGAAGCAGCTGAAGATGATTGGGCCGAGGACACTCCCCTGAGGAAATCCTGCAGTGATGTCCTGGGACTGAGATGATTGACCTCAAACCCCCATAACCATCTTCCTTTGTGCCGGGTATGACTCCAACCAGTGGAGAGTTTCCCCCCTGATTCACATCGATCCCAGTTTTGCTAGAGCTCCCTGATGCTATACTCGGCCAAATGCTGCCTTGATGTCAAGTGCAGTCACCCTCACCTCGCCCTGGCATTCAACTCTTTTTATCCATCTTTAAACCAAGGCTGTAATGAGGTCAAGAGCTGAGTGACTCTGGAGGAACCCAAACTGAGGGTGGGATTCTCTCAGCCCGGGGCCGGGCCGGAGAATCCCCGGGACCGGCGCGAATCGCGCAACGCCGCCCCGACGCCGGCACGCGATTCTCCGCAGAGCGGAAAATCGGAGCCATTGGCGCCGGCGTGGTTGGCGCGGCGCTGGTCGGGGGCCGCTCTACGTGGCTGGCCCGCCGATTCCAGCACGTAAAGGAAGCCACTGCGCATGCATGCGTTGGCGCCGACGCCACTGCGCATGCGCTGATCCCACGATGCCCATTTGATGCTGGGATCAACAGCTGGAGCAGCGTGAACCACTCCAGTGCCGTGCTGGCCCCTTGTAGGGGCCAGAATTGCTGATCCTGAGGCCGTGTTGACGCTGTCGAGAAATGCGACGGCGTTTCCGAGGCGTCAACACTTAGCCTCAGGAACACAGAATCCCGCCCCTGTGTCCATGAGCAGGTTATTACTGAGTAAGTGCCACTTGATAGCACTGTTGATGACTCCTTCCATCATTTTGCTGATGATTGAAAGTAGGCGTTTGTTGGATTTATCCTTTTTCTTGTGTACAGGACACACCTGGACAATTTTCCACATTGCTGGGTAGATGCTGGTGTTGTAGCTGTACTGGAACAGCTTGGCTAGGGATGCGGCAAGTTCTGGAGTACAAGCCTTCAGTACTATTGCCGGAATATTGTAGGGCCATCGCCTTTGCAGTGTCCAATGCCTTCAGCCATTTCTTGACATCACGTGGAATGAATCATATTAGCTGAAGACTGACGTCCGTGATGCTGGGACCTCCGGAGGAGACAGAGATAGATCATCCACTCGGCACCTCTGGCTGAAGATTATTCTGAATGCTTCCACCTTGTCTTTTGCACTGATGTGCTGGGCTCCTCCATCACTGAGGATGGGGATATTTGTGGAGCCTCCTCCTCCAGTGAGTTGTTTAATTGTCCAACACCGTTCACGGCTGAATGTGGCAGGGCTGCAAAGCTTAGATCTGATGCGTTTGTTTTGGAATCGCTTAGCTGTGTCTATTACTTGCTGCTTATGCTGTTTGGCACACAAGTAGTCCTGTTGTAGCATCACCAGGTGGACACCTTATTTTTAGGTAGGCCTGATGTTGCTCTCCTGCACTCTTCATTGAAGCAGGGTTGATCCCCTGGCTTGGTGGTAATGGTAGAGTGGGGGATAAGCTAGGCCATGAGGTTCCAGATTGTGTTTAAGTTCAATTTCACTGCTGATGATGGCCCACAGCATCTCATGGCTGCCCAGTCTTGAGTTGCTAGATCTGTTCATTTGGCACGATGATAGTGCCACATGAAGATGGAGGGTATCCTCAATGTGAAGACAGGTCTTTGTCTCCACAAGGACTGTGCGGTGGTCACTTCTCCCGATTCTGTCACGGACAGATACATCTGCAGCAGGCAGGTTGGTGAGGATGAGGTCAAGTATATTTTTCACTCTTGTTGGTTCCCTCACCACCTGCTGCAGTCCCAGTCCAGCAGCTTTGTCCTTTAGGACCTGGCCAGCTCGGTCTGTGGTGGTACTACCGAACCACTCTTAGTGATGGACATTGAAGTCCCCCACCCAGAACATATTCTGTGCCCTTGCCACCTTCAGTGCTTCCTCCAAGTGGTGTTCAACATGGACGAATGCTGATTCATCATCACTTGGTTGCTGGTACGTGGTAATCAGCAGGAGGCTTCCGTGCCCATGTTTAGCCTGAAACCATGAGACTTCATGGGGTCATGGGTGTGGTGTACTTTGTGTTGCTAATTTAATCTCTACACTATGACATTAACTATGATCTGCTCTCACTCACACTATCTTCCCTTCAGTCTGTCCTCTAGCTTTCTCCTCAACCTCTCACTCCCAAGGCTCGCATCGATGCCTTATATAGTTGTACATCTAGCTCCCTCTAGTTGTTGATTTAGACATGACATTAACCCTTACAATTCCTTACATTTATGATAATGTCACAATGGGTTGAGAGTCGATGTTGAGGACACCCAGGACAATTCCCTCCCAACTGTATACCACCATGCCTCCACCTCTGCTGGGTCTGTCCTACCGATGAACTAGGACATACCCAGGAATGGTGATGGTGGTGCCTGGGACATTGCCTGTAAGGTATGATTCTGTCAGTAAATTAAGGAGGACTCTGCAGAGTCGGAGGAGCTGGGTTTGCCGTTGTCGTTTCTGGTCGATGCCGGATTATCTGTCCGGTTTCTTTCCTTTATTGTGTTTTCTTAGATTGCTGGGCCACTTGAGAGTCAACCACATTGCTGTGGATCTGGAGTCACACATAGGCCAGACCAGGTCAGGAGGGCAGATTCCCTTCCCTAAAGTGAACCGGGTGGGTTTTTACGGCAATGGTCTTCATTAGTTTTTTGATTCCAGACATTTTATTGAGTTTAAGTTCCACCATGTGCCGTGGTGGGGATTTGAACCCGGGTCCCCAGACCATTACGCTGGGTCTCTGGATTATGAGTCCAGCGACAATACCACTAGGCCAGTGCCTCGCCTTTAAAGTGACATTGGTATAGGAGAAATCGGTAACCAACAGCTGGTTCCATTTGTGTGAGCTGCTTTCTTCGAGGTCAGTAGTGAGTGGCAGCCCGTAGTCCCTTCCACAAAATCCAGCCACTGGCCTTGGGAGAACTAGAACACTGATTCACCAGAATTGCACCAACACCTAAAGGGTTAAAATATGAGGGCAGGTGTATAAACATTGGCTTGTATTTTATTTAGCCCAGAGGTGATCTAATGAAATGAAAATGAAAAATGAAATGAAAATCGCTTATTGTCACAAGTAGGCTTCAAATGAAGTTACTGTGAAAAGCCCCTAGTCGCCACATTCCGGCACCTGTTCGGGTAGGCTGGAACGGGAATTGAACCGTGCTGCTGGCCTGCCTTGGTCTGCTTTAAAAGCCAGCTCTTTAGCCCTGTGCTAAACCAGCCCCTATCAAGGTAATAATCAAGGTATTTAAATGGTAAAGTGGTCCCGTTGGATGGCCAGATTCTCCCCTGTGGGAGAATCCAGACTCAAAACAGCTTCTTCCCCACTGTCACCAGACTCCTAAATGACCCTCTTATGGACTGATTTCATTAACACTACACCCTGTATGCTTCATCCGATGCCAGTGCTTATGTAGTTACATTGTATATGTTGTGTTGCCCTATTATGTATTTTCTTTTATTCCCTTTTCTTCTCATGTACTTAATGATCTGTTGAGCTGCTCGCAGAAAAATACTTTTCACTGTACCTCGGTACACGTGACAATAAACAAATCCAATCCAATCCAATTAGAATTAGAGACGGGCTGTTAAAGAGTGACATCTAGAAGCACAGGATCAGGAGGAGGTCATTAAGCCCTTCGAGCCTGTTCTGCTCGTCAATGAGATTGTAGCTAATCTGAGATGTAACGCCACAATCCTTCCTTTGCCATATTCCATGATAATTTTGATTAACAAAAATCTGCCAACCTAAGTTTTGAAATTGGCACTTGGTCTGGCATCAGTTACATGTTTAGTACTAAAGTTCTGCCATGGTTTGCGTGAGCAAGTGATTCCCAATTGCACTCCTGAAGGTTCTGGCTCTGAAATTCAGGGTGTGCTGCACCCACTCCAATGATTCTGTTGCTGATGAAAATGTGAATGTTTCAAAGAAATGATCTCAAAACGGAACAGCATGGAAGGAACTGGGGATATCAACAAGACCGTACAGCGATTGAAATAAAAGACTGGACTACGCTGAGGAGAGTCATTACCTATCAAAGCAGTTGGGTGCCAAATGCAAAGGTTTATGTTAAAATTCACTGTCTGCATTTTTTCCCTCTATTATTCCATGGGATGTGGGTTTTGCTGGCAAGGCCAACGTTTGTTGTCCGCCCCTACTCACCCTCGAAACTGTGTGGCTTGCTGGACCAATTCAGAGGGGGAGATTAGGCGACAACCACATTGCTGTGGATCTGGAGTCACCTGTAGGCCAGACCAGGTAAGGACGGCAGATTGCCTTCCATAAAGGACAATAGTGAACCATCTGAGCTTCTACAACAATCACTGAGACTAGCTTCATAATTCCAATTTGTTAATTTAATTTAAATCCCTCCTCCAATGTTCGGGAAAGTCATTCTCAATAACAACCATTTGAAGAAGCTAAGAGTTCTGGCAGTGATGTGCATTCTGCAATGGGATATACGTTACAGTCACTGGTGGAGGCCCATGCTGGGATGACACAGTTGGAGGGAGGAGAGGCCTTGGGCAGCTGCATCCCCAGCTCTTGGAGCATCTTTGGGACCCTAAAAGTATCGCCATAAAGAGAAATAAAGGAGGATAATTTCTTGGAAAGGTTCTGGTTGGGCTCCTGCTGAACTAATTCACGTTGCATCAACCTCTGTCACATAGTCATTGCTATACAACATAACATTTATTGACGTTTAAAGAGTGGATGCATTGATGAGGTTACAATATTCAACAAAGGTGTCTAAAGAGCTTAGAAAACATGGACAGGAAATGCTAATCACCTTCAAAAACCACAGAACATTCCAGTTATTTGTTTATATATGGTAAGAAATACGGTTGCCAATGGCCACTGATGTTGGGTATTGTATGTAGCATAATTAAACTGAGAGTATTTGAGTTTGTTTATTTATGGATGTGCTGAGGAATTGAACATAAATGGATATGGATGGCAGGGATAGAGGGCGGGGTTTCCCAGCCGTTCACACTGGCAGGCTTGTCCGCGACGCCCGCTGTGGGATCCCCGGCGGCAAAGGGTGCGAACAATGGGAAATCCCGTGGACAGTGGCGGGACTGGATGATCCCGCCATAGTCCAATAGCAGCCGACTTCTGCCGTCGCAAAGCACAGCGGGGGTTGGGGCAGAGAGCTTTGCCCAGAATTCAGTTCATTCCTCAATTAAGTGGGGACACTTTCCTGATTCAATTTGAGTGCAGAAATTTCTCCTTATCTCAACCCTAAAAGGCTGACCCCTTATTCTGAGATGAGAGGCAGGATTTTCAGGTCCCGGACATTTCCACCCAAAATCAACTGATATTTGGCTGCCCCCCCCCCCCCCCAAATCGTCCAGCCTGGCCCGCAACGATTCCCACCACTGGCGGTACCGGAGAATTCTGCCTGATAACCCCTCGTTCTTGACTATCAAGCCAAGGCAAACAGCCACTCAGCATCTTGTCTGTCAACCTCTCCTGCACATCTCAATGACATCAGCTCTCATTCTGCTAAACTCCAGGGATAATGTTATTCTTGACCCCTCATCCCAGGAAGCAAGTAAGTTTGGTTTGTATTTTAGTGGCATGATGGAATTAGTTTCTGTAGCCTTGGGGCGATAATTGGGCCCTGCTCCCCCAGGCGCAAATCGCATTATGGCGGGAGACTATCGCGAGAGGGACATAACGCGATTCGCGCCGGTTAGGACACATCTTGAGATTCTCTCTCTCACCCCACCCCCCCCCCCCACTCCCAGCTGCGTGTTTCTCGGCCGCGCACCATTCGCTGGCGGCGGGATTCTCTCTTCCCGCTGCTTGTCCCATTGAAGTGACCCTATGCCGCCGGGAAACTCGTGGGCGCGGGTGCGCTGCCAGCGGGAACAGAGAATCCGAACAGCCGAGAATTCCGGCCCATATTTAGATTTGGATTTGATTTATTATCACGTGTACCGAGGTACAGTGAAAAGTATTGTTCTGCCTACAGTCAAGACCGATCGTTCCATACATGAAAAACATAGGACATACGATAAATGCACAATGTAATTACATAGACACAGGCATCGGGTGAAGCATACAGAATGTCGTGCCACAACAGTAGAGAAGATACGTGAAGACATCAGTTCAGTCCATAAGAGGGCCTTCAGGAGTCTGGTAACAGCGGGAAAGAAGCTGTTTTTGAATCTGTTAGTGCATGTCCTCAGACTTTTGTATCTCCTGCCCGATGGAAGAAGTTGGAAGAAAGAATAAGCCGGGGGAATGGGGGTCTTTGATTATGCTGCCGCTTTCCCAAAGCAGCGGGAGGTGTAGACAGAGTCAATGGATGGGAGGCACGTTCACGTGATGGGCTGGGCTGTGTTCACGACTCTCTGTAGTTTCTTCCGGTTTTGGGCCAAGCAGTTGCCATACCAGGTTGTGGTGCAACTAGATAGCATGTTTTCTATGGTGCATCTGTAAAAGTTGGTAAGAGTCAGTATGGACATGCCGAATTTCCTTAGTTTCCCGAGGACGTACTGCGCTGTTGTGCTTTCTTGGTCGTAGCATCGAAGTGGGTGGACCAGGACAGATTTTTGGTGATGTGCACACCTAGGAATTTGATGAAGACAGGGGCGTTTTCAAAACTTTGCTTCCTGAAGTCAATGACCAACTCTTTAGTTTTTTTGACAATGAGGGAGAGATTGTTGTCCACTAGGTTCTATCACCCTCCTGTACTCTGACTCATCATTGTTCGAGATCCGACCCACTACGGTCATGTCATCAGCAAGCTTGAAGATGAAGTTGGAGCCAAATTTTGCCACACAGACGTGTGTGCACGGAGACCTTAGCGTGCAGCATACCATGTTTGTGTGTTTGGTTTGGAGGCTTGTGGCTAGATGTGATTCTAGATTACAATATTTCCTCGTATGTGTCAGGAAGGATGAGAACTGCCGTCATTAGCTACTATCAGATACTTCTCCTCAACTTTATTTGTGGTTTCTCGGTGACATATTGGCGAGGTGATTGTTATGTGGATTTTACGGCCCATTCATGTGTTCCAGTTAGTTTCATTTGGCTGGCATAATACTTATTGATTTTTTTTTGCTTCGGGAGACGTCTCAGGTTATTGATTCCCAGCCGCACATTCCAAGTGGTCATTGGACATGGTGCTAATTGCATGTATAAATCCTAAACTCTTAATGGGCTTCCTCGCAGCAGGGTAATTGTTGGCGGGCTCAATCATTTGTAGTTCCCTTTCAATCAAGAGTTTGACAGAAGTGCCGAACTCTATCAAGTATCAGGGGCAATGGAGGGGAGATGATGGTTAATCCAGAGGCCCAGGTTAATGCTCTGGGGATATGGGTTCAAACCCCCACCCCACCATGGCATCTGGTGGAATTTAAGTGCAGATAATAAATCCTGGAATTAAAACCTAGTCCCAATAATGTTGGTTGTCGTTAAAACCGCTCTTTAAGGAAGGAAATCTGCTGACTCACTTGTGACTTCAGACCCATGGTTGACTCTTAACTACCTCTAAAATGGCCTAAGAATCCACCAGGGGTGAACGAGGTCCACATGCCGTGAAAGAGTTAAAACATTTAAGTCATAGCTGGCTGTTAGTATCAAAGGAATTCATGTTTTTGTATTAACTGAATGATTCCATAAATCCCAATAACATCAAAATCCTATGGGCTTTAAAATGGTACCCCGTCGTTTAGATTATGTGCTTTTATAGTTGATGCCTTGTTCAAAATGCTCCATCACACATATGGACACTTTCAAAACAATAAATACAACAAAAATAGTGGTTTGAATGGATGCTTCCCCGAGGCACTGATAATGCCACCTCTCTTCAGAGAGAATATTGAGGCAAAAGTGACTTTGATGCACGAGATACCAATAATGAGTCACATTAGTGCTTTCCTAATGAGGTCAAAAACATGATGTTGCCACCCTTTTAGTTTTCCCCAAAGGCTGCTGTGAATGGCAACAGTGGACCTTTGTGCGGAGGTCTTCCAATTACTGAAGAGATTTAGGTTTGTAAATTGGACTGAGCTGCTGTTCAGGATCGTGGCCAGGGCTAAACGGTGCAGTGCCAACTTTCTTGCAGGGGCACCACACTTTGGTGCCAGCTCCGACTTAAACTGTTTGGGACAAAGCACCGTCCTCAGGATAGTCATGCACCCAGCCCTCCGAATTGAAGCTGCAAATTGAATTGGCCATTGAAAAGTGAGGTGTTCGTCAGATTTGAACACAGCATCGAAAGGCGGGCCTGAAAGAAAGGGGAAAACAAAAGTTCCCTCTCATTTTTTTCTTCATTGTGCGTGTCCTGTTGGTTGCATTGAAATCTGGATTGCTCGATGGTCACGCAACCTGGCAGCTTAGAGGGACCGTTGGAGGGGAGCGAGGAGGCAGAAAATGGATCATTTCACATCTCCTGTCATTGGGGTTCAGCACTGAGGTCACTGAAAGTTTTGCAGTTGGGGAAGATTATTTGGAGCTTCCACACTTGAGAAGGGCAGGGAAGAGGCACCAAATCGAATCTGGTGTTCATTCGTACTGGATATTCATTTGTTTCCACCCCCCCCCCCCAATCTTATCCACCATTCCTTCATCTTTCTCCTCTTTGCTTCCCCCTTCCCCATCCCCCACATCTACAGTTCACCCTCTGATGTTAGTTTCCCTGCTGTTTGACCTTTCACATCTTTTCTCCTCTTGGGGACTGCCATTAGCTCTCTTTCCCCTTGGTATCTGTGGCCATTAGCACCCGGTTTCCCTGGGTTTCTGTGGCTATGACTCATCTTTCATTCTATCTGTTAGCTTTGACAAAGAGTCATCGGACTCGAAACGTGAGCTCTTTTCTCTCCCTACAGATGCTGCCAGATTTGCTGAGATTTTCCAGCATTTTCTCTTTCGATACATTCGTACTGAGTATCCTTCATCCAGCTCTGTAATCTTCCTGTTATACTCCACGCTGCTACTTGGCAGGTCTTTTGCCTCCAGCAGTTCAATTGGGCAAGTCTATAAATGCTGATCAAAATCAGCGTGGTGCATTATTTCATGCTCATGGTGTTCCATAGAACTTGCACTCCACAATCACATGACCCATTAGAATTTACACAGATTGTGCCCTATTGAAGTGGCATTTTCCATACACTGGAACAAAGCAGCTCGGGAGGAATGTAACCTGTATTTTTTGATATGGCTGAGAGAAAAGAAATATTTCCCCTGTGCTAGGGAAGTCACTGACAACATCCGTCAATTTGAAATCGCTACCTCGGGAGTGAGGAAAGAATCAGAGACGTCTCGAAACACCGAGGGGGGATGTTCCGTGCCCGTTTTTGGCAGGCGGGAAAGCCGGAGATTTGTGGGGGGTGGCGGGGTAGAATCTAACGGCAGTTCCCAAATGGCTTCTATGTCAGGCAGAATTTCGCATTGACAATGGCCGCCCCCCCCCCCGCCCCCCCCAATGACCCAATGGGGTTCCCGGCAGGATAGTTTGGGAACGCCATTACCATGTAATCAAATGTAATTCGCAAACTCTGACCGGTGTGACGTCGCATCAGCGGGGTTCACAACAGGTCTGGACAACCGGGGGCCTGGTGAACGGTACCCGCTGGGGTGCACAGGTAAGTACAGTCCCCAGGGGGAGAGGGCCCTGCCCACTTTTCTCACCCAAGACAGCACTTTGGAAAAAAAAGATAAAATTCCACCCAGAATGTTGTTGGATTACGGTCTACAAGGAATGGTTTTCAGAAAGAGAATTTTGCTTTCCTGGGTAAACATTGGGTGCATGGGTGATGTGTCATGCACTCAGCATTTAGCTGTCACGTGCTTCCATTTAGCTCTTGAAGGCTATTTGCAAGATTCAGAATATCCAGTGAACATTTACCCTGTCCGAATCGGTGTCCTCCATGTGTCCCCTTTGCCCGCGTCAGGTCAGTACCAGAGGACATTGTCACCGCTTCTGTCTGTCTCAGCTGCAGTGTCAATAACGGTACCCTTGGCCCTCCCAACACCACCCAACACGACCTCCTCACAGCTCTCCAGAGAAAACATAGGAAAATCAAATTCAGTTTTACAGAATGTGTGTTAGATTCACCAATCTCGGAGGGGCATCACATCTTCAGGCTAATCCTTACAATTTAAGAATACGTGTTGAGCGTCATTAATTTTTTTCTCTGAAAGTATTTTTATTCAACAAATTTTCAACAGTTTTACAGTTCGCAACAACCCCACAAAATCCCCCAGCCTGCCAACGCTGCCCCCCAACCCCCTCCCTCAACAGTCAACGGTAACCAACTCCCGATAGTGCATAATAAACAAACCCAACATTTGTAGAATCCATCACTCACCCCCCCCCCCCTTCGAGCAAATTTCACCTTTTCCAGGGTCGGAAACTCCAGCAGGTCCCCCCGCCACGCCGAGACACAGGGTGGAGAGACCGACCTCCGCTTCAACAAGACCCGCCGATGGTCAATCAGCGAGACGAAGGCTAAAACATCTGCCTCCGCACCCCGCCTGCAGCTCCGACCGGTCTGACACACCGCAAATGGCTTCGAGGGGACCGAGCTCCACCTCCACGTGTGAAACTCCGAGATGGTGCTGAACACCGTTCTCCAAAACCTTTCCAACATCGGGCAGGACCAAAGCAAATGAACATGGATCGCAGGGCCCCTCCCACATCGCTCACCGACATCCTCCACCCCCTCGAACAGCCAGCTCATCCAAGACTTTGTAAGGTGCGCCATGTACACCACCTTCAGCTGTAATGGCCTCAGCCTCACACATGAGGTCGAGGCGTTTACCCTCCGCAGCACCTCATACCGCAATCCCTCCTCCAGCACCACCTCTAACTCTTCCTCCCACTCCACCGTAACCCTCTCCATGGGCACCCCATCCTCCTCCAAAATCCTCCCGTAAATAGCAGAGACGACCCTCCCTCTCCCCGACAGCACCGCCTCCAACAAAGAGGAGGCAGGCACGATCGGGAAGGAGGGAAAGACCGTCGCCAAGGTCCCGCACCTGCATATACCTGAAACCTGAGTTCCGCGCCAGCCCAAATTTCTCGCCCAACTTCTCCAAACCCGCAAACCGTCCTTCCAGAAACAGATCCTTCATTTCCTTAATCCCCCGCTCTTCCCATCCCCGGAACGTTGCATCCATCTCCCCCGGCTCGAACCCATGGTTACCCCCTAATCGGCATCCCTCCCGGCCCAGCTCCCAACCTAGAATGTTGCCTAAACTGCCTCCAGATCTTCAACATGGTCACCACCAGCGGACTCACTGAATACTTCTCTGGGGCTATCGGGAGCGGTGCTGTTGCCAGCATCCCCAAACCCCACCCCCTGTAAGAACCCGTCTTCATCCTCACCCACACAGCACCCCCCTCCCTGAATCTTCTCAGCATTTGTCTCACAATAATAGTGCATCAAATTTGGGAGGCCTAACCCCCCTGCCGGCCGTCCCCTCTGCAGTATCACACTCCTAATTCCAGATACCTTCCCCTCCCAAACAAATGAGGAGATCCGACTGTCCATCCCCCTGAAAAAAGCCTTGGGCACAAAGGCAGGCAGGTATTGAAACAAGAAGCAGAATTGTGGCAACACATTCATCTTCACTGCCTGTACCTGGCCCACCAACGATAGAGGGAGATTGTCCCATCTCAGCAAATCAACCTTCACCCACACCAGCAAACTGGAGAAATTAAACCTCCGAAGCCCCATCCAATCCCGGGCCACCTGCACCCCCCCAATATCGAAAGTGAGACACCGCCAGTGAAATGGCAGCACCCCCCCCCAGCCCCTGCTCCCATTCCCAGAGGTGGGGCCACAAAGTACTCACTTCTCCCTGAATTCAATTTGTACCCTGAAAAAGTCTCAAATCTCTGAAGCAACCCCATTATGTTCCCCACTGAGGAGCTTTGCTCTGAAATATAGAGGAACAAGTCATCTGCATGTAAGGACACCCGGGCCTGGATTCTCCGAGCCCGCGCCGGGTCGGAGAATCACCGGTGACGCGGGAAATTCTCGCCATGCCGCTCTGACGCCAGGACGCAATTCTCCGGCGACCGGAGAATCGGCGCCAATCACGCCCGCGCGGTCCCTGTGGCGCTGGCCGGGGACCGCTGAAAGAGGCCCCCCTGGCGATTCTCCGCGGTCGACCGGCCGAATTCCCGCCGAGTCCCGCTGGCGTGGCTCCAACCTGGTACCATCCGGCGGGAGCTCGACCCGTGGCCGCGGTGGCCGTCCGGGTGGGGGGGGGGGGGGACACAGACTCCGGGGGGGGGCCTCCATGGTGTTCGCGATCTGGAGGAGGCCTACCTCCTACCGCGCAGGCCCGCTGAAGGGCTCCGCCATGTTGCTTGGTGCCTTAGCGGAAATGGCCACCACGCACATGCGCCGGTGCGGAAATCGCCACCATGCGCCGGTGTGGAGTCGTCCACCATGTGCATGCACGGACCCGCGCTGGCAGTGCAGGGCCGCCTTTCGGTGCCAGAACAGCGCGCAGCATTCCGACACCGTGCTGGCCCCCTGAGGGTCAGGAGGCCCGTTGACGCCGGCGCGCAGCACTCCCGTGTTTACTCCGGCGTCAACACTTGGCCGGGATTTTGGAGAATCCCGCCCCCTATGTGCCATCCACCCCCTCCCCATCCCTCACTATCACTTCCACAACCCCAAGCTCCTCAGCAAAATAGCCAAGGGCTCTATGACCAATGCAAACAGAAGGGGGGGACATGCCGTGTACCCTGATGTAATGCAAATTACCCTCCGCTCCAATGACCACGGCCCCTCCCCCCACCATGCTCCCTTCACCAGCCAACCACTCCTCGTGCGGCATTCCCCGCCAGAGCCCCCCTTCCTCAGTAACCCGCCTCATGTCAGTAACCCGCCCCATGTGCCCAAAGACCCAGATCCCTTAAACCAAGAAACAATACAGAACCGCACCCATAAGGAAAAAAGAAAAACAAAACCCAGAACACATGTAAACAAACCCCCCGTTCCAGAGACAGAAACAAAACCCCAATCAAATAGAAAGCCTCAATAAGAAAAACACAATCCCCGTCCCCAGCAACCATTTCCAAATCCCAACGCTCAGTTCAGTCCCAGTCCTTCAGCCTCACTGAACGCCTCCGTCATCTCAAAATAAAAATCCCTCAAATTGTGAGTCACTCTCATCTTCACTGGGTCAACCACTCCGAACCTCACTCCGCTGCTGTACAATGTCACCTTCACCCATCCAAAGGTCACCCGCCTCCTCACCAGCTCTGCTGTCAGGTCTTGGTACATTCGTATACCAACGCCTTCCCACTTCACATCTCGTCTACTTCACCCAGCCCAAAACCTTCTCCTCTTGTGGAGTCTGTGAAAGCAGACTAGAACTGCCCTTGGTGGCTCATTCGCTTTAGGCTTCGGCCTGCGCGACCAATGTGCCCTGTCCAACCCATAGCAGGCGGATTCTTCCCCCTCCCCCATCAACTCCGCAAACACCTTACTCAGTCGGCCTCGCTCCCATCGAGGTGAACTGGTCGCTGTGCTCCGACAGAGCCTCCTCCACCCCCTTCAACTTCACTCCTTGTTCCCCCAGCTCGACCAACGTCTCCATCACTGCCGCCTTTATCGGGGCATTCACCTCCTCCACCCACTCTTTCAGCGCAGCCATCATCTACCTCCGAAGCACCTGCGAAGCAGACTCAATGGGCCAAGTGGCCTAATTGTGCTCCTATGTCTGATGATCCTATATGCTTGGCAAATAGCCTCTCAAACTCCACCGGCATCACCTCGGTCAGAGTTTTCACTGTGAGGGGAGAGGCCCCACCTGACCACCCGGCCCCCACCATCCTTCTTCCTGCCGGACTCACAGCTTCACTCGCTGGTGGTTTTAGCTCGCCCTCTTCGTTCCAACGCCCTCCTTCTGCGGCTTCGACATTCCTTGTTTTCCTTATGACTTCCCACACCAACCCATCCGCAAAATACCCCTGAAAACGGGCATAAAAGTCCAAAAACCAGAGGTTCTAGCAGGAGCCACCCAACGTGCGACCTCCACCTACATTCCGCCATCGGAACTCTCCTGAGATTTATCAAACTGCCCCTTTTTCGGAAGAATCTCAACTTTGAGAAAAAGTCTTATCTATACCTGAGCTCTGTAGTAAAGAGTTGTGCTCGAGGGAGAGAGACATAGAGGGAGAGAGCGAGAGGAAGGGAGGGGGTGAGAGAGTGTGAGGGGGGAGATATAAAGAGAGGGGGCAGGTCAAAGAGGGTAAGATAGAGAGAAGAAGTGAGAGAGAAAGAGGGGAAGAGAGACAGGAGGAGGAAAAGAGAGAGAGAAAGAGGTTGGGAGAGGGAAATGAGAAAGAAAGATGAGAGAGAGGCAGAGAGAGGAAGGATATGGGGAGAGAGAAAGAGGGGGAGAAAGAGGGAGCAATGAAGGAGAAGAGGAGATAGGGGGAGTGCAAACATAGGGACAAAGTGGATAGGGGATTGGAGAGAGAGAGAAAGAGAGGACAGAGAGGGACGAGGGATGAGGAGAGAGATGGGGGAAGGATTGAGATGGAAATGGGGAGAGAGGGGGAAGTGGGGAGGGTGGTAGGAGGAGAGGGGATGTGGGGGAGGGGAGGAGTAAGGGTGAGAGAGGGCAGAGAGTGAGAAAGAGAAGGGAAGGGTTGGGAGAGTGGAGGGTTAGAGAGAGGGGTAGAGAGGACGAGGAGTGAGAGAGACGGGATGGGGACAGGGTGTAGGGGAAAGCAGGGAGAGGGTGGTGGGGAGGGGAGAGAGATGGGGAAGAGGAAAGGAAGGATGGGGAGGGAGAAGGAGAAAGTGGGGAGTGGAAGAGGTTGAGGGAGGGAGGGAAAGGAGGACGGGGAAAGGGAGAAGGGGAGAGAGAGGTGGTGGGGTGAGGTGAATGGAAAGGGAGACAGGGTGAGAGTTTAAGGAGATGGAGGAAAGAGAGAGTTAATGGGGAGAGAGAGGGCAGGGGGAAATGGGAGTAAGAGGGAGGGACAGGAAGGGGAGAGGAGAAAAGGAAGACACGGTGAGAAAGGAAGAAAAAGGGTGAGCTAGAGAAAGAGAGATACTGGAGAGCGAGGGAGATTGGGAAACAGGGAGAGGGGGAGGAGCGAAGGAGACAGGGAAGACAGAAGGAGAGAGACAGAGGTTAGGGGATGAAGGAGAGAGAGAGGGTAGTGGAGGGGTAGGTGTACAGAGAGAGAGTGAGAGATTAGTGGAGAGGTAGAAAGAGAAAGGATGACGGATGGGAAAGATAGAGAGAGGGAAGAGGGAGGGCTAAAGAGTGTAAATAGAGGAGGAGAGGTGGGAGAGAGTGAGGGTAAAGTGGAGGAGGGTAGGGGAGAGGGAGTGAAAAAGAGGTGGCACGATGGAGTGGGAGAGAGAGGGAGGGGGCGAGAAAAGGAGGGGGAAAGGGAAACATATCCAACATTTCCTCTCTGAGGATTGTGCGATTTTGGAACTTTCTACCATAGAAGACGGTGGAGGCGGGTCATTGAATATTTTTAAGGCTGAGGCAGATTGATTCTTGTTGGGCGAGGGAACCAAAGGTTATCGGGGTGAGATGGGGAATGTGGAACTGAACACAGATTGCCCGTGATCTTACTGAATAGCAGAGCAGGCTCGAGGGGCCGAGTGGCCTACTTCTGTTCCTATTGTGTATGTTTGCATGTAACAGGGCCTATCAGCAGCTGTGCATCAAGGGTTAAAGGTTGCACGGCCTACATCCATGGTTCAGAACCTCCCACTACAGGACTGGAGAATCAGTGGCAGAACTCAGTACACTTGATCTGTTCTAATTAAAATGAGTGTAACATGAAAACATTTTTTTCGGACTTTGGTTCAATGAATATCAGCCCGTTTTCATCAACTTCAATCGAAGATTGTTATGCATTGAGAATTTGTCTCCCTGTGTCACAAAGCATAAGTTTCAGAGCTTAAAAGAGTATTTTAATATCGTTTCATAATGGGTCATTCATTCCCTCTGGGACCCATGTCAAACTCAAATTCAGACGGTGCCAATCATCTGAAAGAGTCCGGTTGGTGCAGAGGTCCCGAGGAAGCTGCGTGGTCTGAACATAACTGCAGGACATCTGTCAGAGGAGTCAACCTCATTCACTCAAAGTCACAAAGTATCCCCCCCACCCTCTGTCTCTCTGAGGGAAATGCGCAGATTTCCTGAGGCAATTTCCTCGTCAACTTCTTCACCCATTTATATGCATGGCCCGTTTTGTTGCATTTGATTCGCGCCGTGTAAATACGCCAACGCAGTTTAATGCTTTAAATTTTACAGAATTTATTTTGCATTGATGGTGAGCAATGTTCAACATCTTGTAGGCCCCAGAAAACTGAAGGGGATTTCCCTTTGAAGATCCAAAAGGCCAGACAAAAATAGATTTCCAGGAAGGTTCAAAGTGCCCTCTTCATTCATCCAGAAGATACTCCTGTATTTTTGCTCATTAAAGGCTCCTCCGTTGGATCTGAAGATGAGGAGGATTCCACTAAAGGGAGCATGTTCAAGCTGTCTGGAAATCCAGGGAAAGAAGTGATCCCGGCCCAGTTCTCCTCCTGATCCGGCCCTTCTTGGCCTGGAATCATGTTCTTAAGGCTTCCTGAAATCGAGCATACCACAAAACAGCACCCCCCCCCCCCCCCCCCCCACACACACCTCATCTTTCTCACTCCATCGCAAGAGCAGTGACTGCTAATAACCCTTCAGCCTCTCCACCCTGACATTTTGAGGTTTAACATCCTCATCCTTGTGTTCAAAGCCCTGCATGACCTCGCCCTTTCCTATCTTTGTCACTTCCTCCAGTTCTCCCACTGCCTGATCTCCCCGTTCCTCAGCCCTTGTCACTTCCTCCTCTCTTTGCCTTACTGCTGACAACCTTACCTTCTGCAAACTGGGCCCCACATTGAAGAATCTCTTTCATAGGAAAAGGAAAACTCTCCTCTCGTTGCTCCCTTATCACCCTTCCTTAAATCCCACCTCTTTGACCAGCTTTCAAGCACCTGCCCTGTCTCCCATTGGCTGGGTGTCCATTTTGTTTCTTTGCCAAGTGCGTAAATTCCAGGAAGCTTATTTGTTATTGTAACATCTCTGTGAGGTCCTCTGTGAGTTATTTGATGCAATTAACAAGATCTTAGGATGCTCGTGATATTATTATTCATACAAAATATGTTTGCTAGCCTAGTTATCAATAGATTGCCTCAGTGATATGGTCATGGATCAAAATTAAAATTCAAACTTGTAATTTAAACCTTGATGGAATGAGATCTTCATCAATCAATCAGGAGAGCAGCTGATCTTAATAAGGTTTGACTGTAATTGATCTTCACGATGTTGTACAATTTGCAAAACAATAATAATCAAGCAAAGTTAAGGATGGGCATCAATCCTGCTCTTGCACTATTTGGTGACAAGAGTCTGAATTTAAAGCTAGTTTTGTATGCAATAACCTTTGTTTTTGCACTGTTTATGATTGGACCTCCCCAAACTAAAATCAAATGGAATTAAATGCCAAGTTCAATTCAATAGGATGGGAACACATTGCAACAAAATAGAATAACGCAGTGGCTAGCACGGTTGCTTCACAGCGCCAGGGTCTCAGGTTCAATTCCCGGCTTGGGTCACTGTGCGGAGTCTGCACGTTCTCCCCGTGTCTGTGTGGGTTTCCTCCGGGTGCTCCGGTTTCCTCCCACAAGTCCCGAAAGACAGCTTGTTAGGCCATTTGGACATTCTGAATTCTCCCTCTGTGTACCCGAACAGGCGCCGGAGTGTGGCGACTAGGGGATTTTCACAGTAACTTAATTGCAATGTTAATGTAAGCCTACTTGTGACAATAATAAAAATTATTATAAATGGGATAGAAGCTATTTAGCCTTATTCTCTTATTTTTGAAATGGTTGGTAATAAAATATCAGGAAGGCGAGTAACACTGGCCCGAACGTTCCGGAAGTTCATGCCGGCGGGATTTTCTGGTCCCTCCGACGGAGCACTTGTGCCATGGATTTCCCGACGGCGAGGGGTGCATTTAACGGGAAAGCCCACTGACAATGGGGGGACCGGAAGATCCCGCCACCGACCAATCACGGGACTTCTCCGTTGCCTCGTGGCAGTTTGCATGGAAAATCCCACCCACTGAAACATAGCTCCTCCTCCTGGTGACCTTCAACTTCATCCATGATTACGCTTGCCAAAGTTCCGCAGTATTTTGCTGTTGCCTTCTGCAGTATGATTGACCAGGAAACTCTTCCACTCTTACTGCCATCTTGAAAGGATTTCTAGACTGAAAATCAACCTATTAAGCTCTGTATTGAAAGCACTTTCCATGGTCACCAAGACCTAGAAGGGGGACTTGAACCAAGCTTCTAGCCTAGAGGTAGGGACACTACTACTGTGCCACTAGACCTCTTCACTGCAGCATATACAGAGGTTAACATCTTTTACACACCAATAAGTCTTCTGAGTGTGTACAATATTTGCTTCAGTAACATGATGCTCACCATCATGTTCATTGTCCAATAATGTTCATTGTTTTTCCAGTCTGAGATAGATGGGCCTATCTGCGTGGGTTTCCTCCAGGTGGTCCGGTTTCCTCCCACAGTCCAAAGATGTGCAGGTTAGGTGAATTGGCCATGGTAAATTGCCCCTTAGTGTCCAAAAAGGTTGGGTGGGGTTACTGGGTTACGGGGGTAGAGTGATGGTGTGGGCGTGGGTGGGGTGCTCTTTTCAAGGGCCGGTGCAGACCCGATGGGCCGACTAGCCTCCTTCTGCACTCTAAAATTCTATGATTCTATCTAGCTGCGGACGGATGAGGCGCAGAGGTCAGACAGGTAGCGGACTTCAACTCTTGCCCTGTATGGGAAGGAGTCAAGTGTTTGGGAAAATTAAAGCATTTAATTAACGCAGATTGAGAGACACCGAGGGATGTGGCAAAATACATTGCTGCCGGATTACATAAATTAACATCATCAGTTGTGTAAAGCTGAGTGAGACACTATAATCCCACATCCTGGAGGGCTGCTTTATCACAGTGGCTGTCTTTGACCGAGGCTGGTTGTTTACTGGAGTTCAGATGAGCGAAGACACACATACAAGTGCAGCTGTTATGTTCTCTCTGTGCCAGTGTCCGCATAGAACCGGCAGCATGATTATCACAGAGAACACTGTGCCCTCAGCTCCATGGAATTGCAACAAATTGATGAGATTTGTTTTGATAGAGAATCTGAACATTGCTACCAAATCAAAGCCCCCCCCACCCCTGCTTTCCTCCACCACCGCCCCCAGCTATCCCCACCGCTATTGCTGCACTGTGGGGAAATGACCACCACTTCTCTCGGTTGTTCGAAACATTTTGTTTCCAGTACCTGTTTTTTTTTTAACGATTCGGTGGGGCAACACGCGATGCACAGGGGCATTGGCTGGTAGGAAGGGAGGGTCCCACAATTCCCCGGCACCAGATCGGCTACAAGGGGCCAGGCAGGTGTGAAGCATTTGGCACACGGACAAACACTGGAAGAGTTTGTGCAATTCTTGCTTTGCAACTGCAGGAGCAGCTGATGGCAACAATTCAGTGATAATCGAGTGCTTGAGGCAGGGCACGAAGGGACTTAAATAACATCCCCCGGCAACGTGCATTTCGGGAGAATTTGAGAGGTAGGTTTTCAGGAGAGTCTTAAAGGAAGAGAGAGATAGTAAGAGATGGGGGGAGGAGTCTGGGAAAATCATCGTGAGGGAGGGAAGCTATCACAAGGAAATCTCATTTTATCTGTAAAACACCCCAAAAAACCTCCACTGGTGGAATATTCCATGCTCTGCACCCACATGCACAAGTGGAACCCCCACCCACAACCGATAAGGCGAACCACCCCAAAATGGAGCTCCACAGAGGGCCCTCCCTGACAGTGCCCTAGGGCAATGCCAGGATACTGCCCAGGCACGTCCCTCTCCCCGCCCCCCCGGGGGGCTGCACCAACCTGTGCAGCCTCCCGCGGCAGGTTCCCATCACCCGGTCCCCATTTTTGAAAAGCAGTTGCAAACCTCGCCGATGGGACATCACGTCGGTGAAGAGCGAATTCCAAATGTGGGAGGAGCAATACGGCGGTGAAACCCGCTAATTATATTTAAATGTATCGAAATAAAGTTCCCAACCTTCCTGGGCGGAAGCCCCATTACGTCACCACCGGGGGTGCGGGGAATATCGGAAAATTAGATCTCGCCAGCGAGATTCCCGTTTTCCGAGTCTCGCGACATTTTTGTGCCAGTGTCCACCGTTTGCCGGGAGTGCAAAATCACGGCACACAATTGTAACTTTTATAGAAGCCTTAGTTAGGGCGTCATGATCGGCACAGGTTTGGAGGGCCGACGAGCCTGTCCCTGTGCTGCACTTCTCTTTGTTCTTCATCAGCAATCTCAGCAAACGACCAGATTTCCAATTTTGTGTGCAACTGGTGAGCTGGCATTTGTAGCTCAGGCACATGCTGCAGGACATGAATACTTTTAGCCAGCAAGTATATTTAGTTTTTCGGAGCTCTGGTTAATTGAAGACTTGGAGAGTTATGTAGCAACCGAGCGCACCTCACACCCAACCAAGTCTTTCTGAAAGACAATGACTGTTGCTATGTAGACAAATGTGGCTCGATTGCTACAATTATCAGCTCAGATGTTTCATACCCACTCAAAATCTCATAGGAAAAAAAATGGTTATCTAATTGCTACTCTAATTATATGGTAAGGAGAGGCATATTCTTTGTATTATTTCCAAGTTAGCTTTTTATTGCTGCATTTGGTACAGATCACTGTGACATTTCTTTAAACAACATTTTAAAACATTAATGGAAAACCTTGCGGAAGATGCAGATTTTTAAACGTACTGCGATTTCACATTGATATTTGCATCTGAACAGACAAAAATCGTTACTGAACTGTGTTGAATTAAATGTTGGCGCCCCTGCAGTCAATGCCTCACTGGACCATGATATCTCCTCGACCTTGAGCTTTGAAATTGCTCCTTCTCTGGCGGAAAAGCATACTTGGTTGATTTGACCTCCTGGACTAGTTTAGATCACCTGAGGGGGTGTAGAGGGGAAATGTTCTGGTTACTGCTTCCCGTATTGACTCTGCTTTTACTTCTGTTTGGGTTTTTTTAGCGGTCGCAGAGGAGTTTGGTCAGAGCGAGTAACAAAAAGGTTTATTGTCAAAGTAAACCACATACAATTCAAGTCCCGGCCACTTTTGTGGCTCAAATCCAATATCCCACTGAGGGGTCTCCACCCACCAGCGGGGAAGCTCGTACACCACAAGGCTCACGGGGAAATTAATCAATTCATCCCCATGGGTTTCATGAGGATTGCAACATCCACCCCCACCACGTCCGTAGGCCCACCTACAGAAGGTGGAGCTGGAGGCTGCCTGCTCTTCTTCACCCGCGGCTGCGCTTGCTGTGGCTGCGAGGCCTGTCATGATATGCACTCATGCACATAATGAGATACAGACAGGCAGTGACAGACACCCAGTACAGCCAATCAACACACAGGACAGAACACAACCAATCACCAGGCAGAAAACTAGAAGGTGGTTTTCCCACTATAAAACACACGAGGCATCAGCACTCTGCATCTTTCCACTGGTGACAACTGTAGTGACAGTCAGGGTGCATATATCAGTCAGCACCTTCTACACGTGGATCAGAGCTAGCCTGGTCCAGTTAGTTATAGCAAGCACGCTTAGATTAGTAGAGTGTCAAACCCACAGTGAATTGTGTGCACTGTGCAACAAGTTCAATAAAGCGTATCATCAAAGTTTGAAGTCTACTTTCAAGTACAACTGCATCCAGTTGCACTCCATGTTACCCCAGAGTGATTAACACGACAAGGCCGAGTCGGAGGGGTGTAGCGTGTTAGGGTACGCCATTTTCTGGGAGGTGGGGGGGGGGGGGCGGGGATACTACCACTACTGATTGATCCTCAACCACGTCGCCGTCGGAAATCGCTCGCACATCGGTCTCTATGTCGGAGACGATGATTTCTCGCATCTCGATATCAGGAACCTCAGAGGGCGACGCCCCAGAGCCTCCCATGGGTCAAAGTGACCCGGCTGGAAGTTGGTGCTTCCGGAGGGGCGCGGCGCAATACCGGTCCGCCTACCTCGGAGGTGGTCCAGGTGCTTCCGCATTGTACGGTCTTGCGTCCGTACTTGGTACGAGACTGGCCCCATCACCACCATCCCCCATCGGCGTCACCGAAGCTCCGGACGTGAACCACATCTCCTGGTTGGAACTGTCTGGTCCACATTCGTCTGTCTGGATCACAGTCGTACTTTCCCCCCCCCCCCCAATATCGGGAAACGAGAGGCAGAGGCGGGTCCCGAGCCAATTGCGTTTCCACGGATCCCGTGGTCTGCTTCATCAGATCCCTTTTGAAGGTTTGCACCAGCCGTTCAGACAGCACATTTGGGGAAGGGTGATACGGGGCTGTGCAGATATATCGCACATCTTTGGCCTTCATGAATTGTCTGAACTCTTCGCTCGTGAAGGAGCTGCCATTATCCGTGACCAGCACCTCCAGAAAATCTTGAGTACTCAAGGTGAGCCAGAGCTTCTCGACCATTGCCCGCGATTAGAAGGATGTGGAAGCATTGGAAAGGGTGCAGAGGAGATTTACCAGGATGTTGCCTGGTATGGAGGGAAGATCTTATGAGGAAAGGCTGAGGGACTTGAGGCTATTTTCGTTAGAGAGAAGAAGGTTAAGAGGTGACTTAATTGAGGCATACAAGATGATCAGAGGATTGGATAGGGTGGACAGTGAGAGCCTTTTTCCTCGGATGGTGATTTCTAGCACGAGGGGACATAGCTTTAAATTGAGGGGAGATAGATATAGGACAGATGTCAGAGGTAGGTTCTTTACTCAGAGAGTAGTAAGGGCGTGGAATGCCCTGCCTGCAACAGTAGTGGACTCGCCAACACTAAGTGTATTCAAATGGTCATTGGATAGACATATGGATGATAAGGGAATAGTGTAGATGGGCTTTAGAGTGGTTTCACATCTCGGTGCAACATCGAGGGCCGAAGGGCCTGGACTGCGCTGTAATGTTCTATGTGGTGGATGGTATTCGGCGGACTTTCACCTATTTGTCAGCAAGTGCAGTGTTATAATGCTCTGATTGATGCCCACAAACAAGGGCTCCCCCATTAGTCGGGGCCCTGTGCCTAGGCACGGTGTGTTTCATTGCAAATCCACCTCTGACAATGCCCCCCATGACCTCAGCATGTCCCAAAGCACTTTACAGCCAATGACGTCTTTCTGAAGTGTAGTTACTGCTGTGATCCAGTTAATGCATTGGAATGGAAAGAAACTTTTCAGTCCCTCAAACCTTTTGTGAGAATGAATGAGATGGTGGCCTATCTGTATTATAAATCCATCCATCAGCCTTGACTCCAGCTCCTTAATATCTCTGACTAGAAAAAAATCAATTGATCCCCGATTGATTAATTATACATGTTATATATGTTAATATTATTAATTGAGGTTTATCTGCTGCCCACCAATTATAGCCACCTTTACAGCTACTAACATGTGTGCTCACCTGCTGTCCACTGCAGCAGAGGTCTGATTCCAGGAGGCTGCAGATGTTACAACAACCTGCTGTGAAATCCTGAGCCTCCTGATACACCCGTGCTCGCACATACCGATGGAGCTGGTCCTCTGCCCAAAGATCTGTGTTGGCCGCCTTGGCGGTGAAGCTTTGTGTCCGAGCTTTCTGCCCCGTGGACTGACATGTGGTTGAGGAGAAGGCTGCTGCTGCTGCTCTTTCTGCTGCTGGCACTATTGGAGCTGTTGTTCCTCAGGTGTAGGCTGGAGCTGTATAACTGCACCGTGGTGTAGGCTGGCAGCAGGGCAACAAAGGTGCAGTACTGGACAGGTGAAGTGACTTCCAAGAAGTTGGTGTAATACCCTGCCAAGCAGAGGTGTGCTGTGAGTAACCGCCTGTCACCTGGACAGGGCCACAGCTCCACAGGTTCTCAGTTCAAAGCCTTCCCAGCCTGTCAGTTTCACTGAAAGAAGAATCCCCTACTCTGCAATTGCTGGCTTGACCCTGGTGAGTTACTGACGGCTTGGGATGTAGGTGCACTGGCTGATAAAGCCAGAATGGTTGCTTAAAACAGCGGTTCAATTCCCGTACCAGCTTACCCGAACAGGCACCGGAATGTGGCGACGAGAGACTTTTCACAGTAACTTCATACTTGTGACAATAAAAGGTTGTTATTGTTATTACATATTTTTGTCAATTATTTAACCGACAGATTTAAGGAGTTCCCACCGGCCTGCAAACCTTGCAAGTGGGCAAGATGACGCTGGGATCCTGACCCCACGTTACTTCTAGAGGATTTCCCATTCGCATCCAAGCCCCCCACCTGTAAAAATCCCCCCCCTCCTCAAGAGTCTCTACCTTACAGACCGCTTTTGACATGTCCGTTTTTGAAGGGACTGCCAGCATTTGGAATGCGAATACAAAATTATTCTGTGCAGAAGCACGTCAATGAATTGTGTGTGTCTCAGGTGGTGATGCGCTTAACAGAAACATGTGCTGTTGTGGAGCATTTTCAAATCGGTCAACTATTCTAGCTGATCCAAGTCCCTTGAATTTCTTCTCAATCCACTAATTAGAAATTCGCAGCATTTTACTATTGGGCAGCGTTCCATGAGGCTTCATTTTCTAGTGGGCTGTACAACATGGAGCATCAAGCAATTAATAATTTATTGGTATTCTTCAGAGTAAATTTAATATAACTCGGATAGAGATTGTTTATTGACGACATTCGGATGTAAAAAAGCTGTGTGTCATTCTAGTTCATTGTAAAACGGACACAGAAGTTAAGTCTGCTCATTAAAATATGGATAGTAGCTGGTTGAGTCTAGGGAAGAAAATGTACTTTGTGAATTGCTGACTAAGAGTTTAGTTATATGTAACCTAAATATTGTTGATTATAGATATTAAAACAATACAGTAACGGTGGAACATAAATGATTGCATTTTCCACAAACTGGCTTAGTGATGATTGTTGATTTCTTTCACTATTAACATGTCGGTTGTCCGGCGTGCTTGGAATCCGAATTTACGTTTGTGAGGTCAAAGATTACAGGCAGGCATCACTCGATATCCCTCCTGGGAGATCATGGAACGTGGCAGCACAGATGGAAGGTCATTGGGTCCACTGCAGCCGTGCGGTCTCTCTGCCTCGAAGCCGGCAGCCGCAGAAGCTAGTCCCTGTTGGCTTAGCTCAGTGGGCTAGACGGCTGCTTTGTGATGCAGAACAACGCCAGCAGCGCGGGTTCAATTCCGGTACCAGCTGAGAATTCTGAGTTCGCCCTCTGTGTACCCGAACAGCTGCCGGAATGTGGCGACTAGGGTTTTTTCACAATAACTTCATTGCAGTATATTAATGTAAGCCACTTGTGACAATAAAGATTATTATTATTATTTCCAATCTTGCTGGCTTTCCGGTCAGGAGGTTCGGGCCCGGGCACGTGGGGCGTCAAGGATGGGCTTTTCTTTTTTTTTTCTTAGAAAACATTTTATTGAAGCATTTGTAATTTTCACAATTTAACATATTGACATTTCTAAAACAACCAAGCGGCTCGACGCACAAAATACCCCCTAAAATAACAACAAACCACGTGCCCCACTTCTCCCGCCCTATCCCCAATTACCTGTATACTAAACTCCCTGTCCTTATTTAACATTACCATGACTCCCATTTTCCTGCCCCCCCCCCCACCTTTTCCCTTTCCCCCCTTACTGCTGATGTTCAGTTTTTGTTAAAGAAATCGCTGAACGGCTGCCAACTCCGGGCAACTCCCTGTATTGATCCTCTTAGAGCGAACTTGATTTTCTCCAGACTGAGAAACTCGACCATATCGCTGACCCACACTCCTGACTTCGGGGGCTCCGAGTCCCTCCATCTCAGCAAGATCCGTCTCCAGGCCACCAGGGAGGAGAATGCCAGAATATCGGCCTCTCCCCCCCCACTTTGCTCCAGGATCTTCCGACACCCCAAATATTGCTAATTCTGGACTCGGAGTTACCCTACCTTCCAGGACTTCCGACATAACATCTGCAAATCCCTGCTAGAATTCCCTCAGTTTCGGACATGCCCAAAACCTATGAACATGGTTGGCCAGGCTACCCCCACACCGCCCACATCTGTCCTCCACCTCCTCGAAGAACCTACTCACCCAAGCTACCGTCCTGTGGGCCCTGTGGACTACCTTGAACTGAATCAAGCTGAGTCTGACACAGGACGAGGATGCATTTACCCTTTTCAAGGCTTTTTCCCACAGTTCAGTTTCTAGCTCCCACCTAGCTCCTCTTCCGACCTCCTCTTCACCTCTCTGATAGGGGTCCCTTCCCACTCGAACAATTCCCTGTATATGTCTGAACCCTTCCCACCTCCAACCCCTGTTTTTGACAGCACTTTATCCTGCAGTCCCCTCAGGGGGAGGCGAGGGAAGCTTGGGACTTGTCTCCGTACAAAGTCCCGCACTTGAACATACCGAAACCCGTTCCCACCCGGCAAATCAAACTCCTTCTCTCCTGTCTCCAAGGTCGGAAAGCCTTCCTGGGTGAATAGATCCCCAAACCTCTCAATCCCTGCCCACTGCCATACCTTAAAGCCCCCATCCAGCCCCCCCGGGACAAACCGGTGATTGTCACAGATCGGTGACCACACTGACGCCCCCTCCAGTCTCATATGCTGCCTCCATTGCCCCCACACCCTCAGGGCTGCCACCACCCCACAGGACCTGTGGAGTACCGAGCCGGCGAGAATGGCAGGGGCGCCGTCAGTAAAGCCTCCAGACCCGCACCTTTGCAGGATGCTGCCTCCATCCGCTCCCAGACCAACCCCTCCCCCACTACCCACTTCCTGACCATCGATATGTTGGCAGCCCAGTAATAGTTAATAAAGCTCGGGAGAGCCAAGCCCCCTTCCCCGCGGGCCCGTTCCAGGAGTGTCCCGTTTACTCTCGGGGAAGGGTGGATTTTTCACGTAAGGATTGCAGTGGCCAGCTTCGAAAGAGAGACAAAATGTTGCAAGATTAGCCCAGGAAATTCTTTGGAGCTACCTCGGATCTGTCACCATCACATCGCTGGAAATGCCTCGAAAGTGGGGGTTCCCCCTGCACTTAATAATAATCTTTATTATTGTCACAAGTAGGTTTACATTGACATTGCAATGAAGTCACTGTGAAAAGCCCCTAGTCACCACACTTTGGCGCCTGTTCGGGTACACTGAGGGAGAATTCAGAATGTCCAATTCACCTAACAAGCACGTCTTTCGGGGCTTGTAATGACTTAGGCCAGGCCTTTGAGATTGGCCAATTAGAATACGAGTTCCCTGATTAGTGGCCCAATCAGGGAACCCCTTTCTGTGTATATAACAGGGAGTGTCAGATCCTCTGCAGTCCCGGTGTAGACAGCAGACTGAATGGTCATGGTTGTTCAGCAGTTGGGTTTCTAAATAAAAGGACTTCTGCCTCCGTGGACGTATTACAGGACTTGTGGGAGGAAACAGGAGCACCCAGAGGAAACCCACGCAGACACGGGGAGACACTTCAATGCAGTGTTGCTGAGGAGCCGGGAGCTGAGGCTCGTTTAGCACACTGGGCTAAATAGCTGGCTTTTAAAGCAGACCAAGGCAGGCCAGCAGCACGGTTTAATTCCCGTACCAGCCTCCCCGAACAGGCGCTGGAATGTGGCGACTAGGGGCTTTTCACAGTAACTTCATTTGAAGCCTACTTGTGACAATAAGCGATTTTCATTCATTCATTTTCATTCATTTCATTCATTCATTTCATTCATTCATTCATTTCATTTCATTTCTTTCATTCATTCATTTCATTCAACTCCAAAGAATTTCCCAGCCTTACAGTTGGACCTTGATGAGGAGGGAAGGAGAGGTGAAGACAGCTTTAACAAAATGTCCTCTTTTCAGCATTGGGGGATTTCGGATAGCCGGATTTCAGACACTACCTGTATATAAATCTCCACACCTGGAGTACTGCACCCCTCACCTAAGGAAAGATATATTTGCTTTTGTGTGGGTGCAACAAAGGTTCTCTAGATTGATTCCTGGGCTGCTTGTCATACGAGGAGCGGTTGAGGACTCTGGGTCTGCACTCATTGGAGTTCAGAAGGATGAGAGGGGGGAACTTATTAAAACTTACAGGCTATTGAGAGGCCTAGATAGAGTGGACCTGGAGAGGATGTTTCCACTACTAGTTAAACCTAGAACCCGAGGCCACAGCCTCAGACTGAAGGGATGATTCTTTAAAACTGAGGTGAGGAGGAATTACTTCAGCCAGAGGGTTATGAATCTGTGGAACTCATTGCTGCAGAAGGCTGTGGAGGCCAAATCACTGAGTGTCTTTAAGGCAGAGATAGATAGGTTCTTGATTAATAGAGGGATCAGGGGATATAATATAATAATGATCTTTATTGGATTGGATTTGTTTATTGTGACGTGTACCGAGGTACAGTGAAAAGTATTTTTCTGCGAGCAGCTCAACAGATCATTAAATACATGGGAAGAAAAGGGAAGAAAAGAAAATACATAATAGGGCAACACAACATATACAATGTAACTACATAAGCACTGGCATCGGATGAAGCATACAGGGTGTAGTGTTAATGAGGTCAGTCCATAAGAGGGTCATTTAGGAGTCTGGTGACAGTGGGGAAGAAGCTGTTTTTGAGTCGGTTCGTGCGAATTCTCAGACTTCTGTATCTCCTGCCCGATGGAAGAAGTGGAAGAGTGAGTAAGCCGAGTGGGAGGGATCTTTGATTATGCTGCCTGCTTTCCCCAGGCAGCGGGAGATGTAGATGGAGTCAATGGATGGGAGGCAGGTTTGTGTGATGGACTGGGCGGTGTTCACGACTCTCTGAAGTTTCTTGCGGTCCTGGGCCAAGCAGTTGCCATACCAGGCTGTGATGCAGCCCGATAGGATGCTTTCTATGGTGCATCTGTAAAAGTTGCTAAGGGTTAATGTGGACATGTCGAATTTCCTTAGTTTCCTGAGGAAGTATAGGCGCTGTTATGCTTTCTTGGTGGTAGCGTCGACGTGGGTGGACCAGGACAGATTTGCACCCCTAGGAATTTGAAACTACTAACCATCTCCACCTCGGCCCCGTTGATGCTGACAGGGGTGTGTACAGTACTTTGCTTCCTGAAGTCAATGACCAGCCCTTTAGTTTTGCTGGCATTGAGGGAGAGATTGTTGTCGCTACACCACTCCACTAGGTTCTCTATCTCCCGCCTGTATTCTGACTCGTTATTCGCGATCCGGCCCACTATGGTCGTATCGTCAGCAAACTTGTAGATGGAGTTGGGACCAAGTTTTGCCACGCAGTCGTGTGTGTACAGGGAGTAGAGTAGGGGGCTAAGTACGCAGCCTTGCGGGGCGCCGGTGTTGAGGACTATTGTGGAGGAGGTATTGTTGTTCATTCTTACTTATTGTGGTCTGTTGGTCAGAAAATCACAATTGTCACAAGTAGGCTTACATTAACACTGCATTGAAGTTATTGTGAAAATCTCCTAGTCGCCACATTCTGGCGCCTGTTTGAGTACACAGAGGGAGAATTCAGAATGTCCAAATCACCTAACAAGCACGTCTTTCGGGACTTGTGGGAGGAAACCGGAGCACCTGGAGGAATCCCACACTGACACAGGGAGAACGTGGAGACTCTGCACAGGCAATGACCCAAGCCGGGAATCGAAAAGGGGACCCTGGCGCTGTGAAGCAATAGTGCTAACCACTGTGCTACCCTGCTACGGTTTTGGGGAGATGCCAGGAGAATGGGGCTGAGAAACAGATCAGCCATGATTGAATGGCAGAGCAGACTCAATGAGCCGAATGGCCTAGTTCTGCTCCTGGGTCTTATGGTCCTATGAGGGTTGCCCTATGAGGAGAGGTCGAGTAGAATGGGTCTCTACTCTCTGGAATTTAGAAGAATCCGAGGTGATCTCATGGAAATGTAGAACATTCTTGGAGGGCCATTGTGCCTGGGTAATCTAGAACCGGGAATCATAATCTCGGGAATAGGAGATGAGGAGAAACTTTCCCACACAGCAGATTGGAATTCAGTGCCCTGGAGAACTGGGGAGGCTCAGTCATAGCTGAGATGGGTAGATTTAAGGGAATTGAGAGGACAGGGATTCGGACGGAGGGAAAGCGGAGTTCAGGTTGATTAGCCCTGATCTTATTGACTGGCGGAGCAGACTCGAGAGGCAGTGCACTCAGCTCCTGCTCACATTTCTTACAGTGTGATGAATGTAGGAATTTCAGATATATTGTATTATACGTGTTTGGTGCGGTAAGGGTTAAAAGTGTGTGGTGTGATGGCTGCAGTAATGGTTTTAAAAATCCTGGTTGGAAAGACAGCCAGGCGTTTTGGCTACAGAGGTGCAATTAAAGCATCATAAAAAACGAATCCATCATTCATTCCAACCATGTATAGTGTTTATCTGAATTTGGGCTAATGGAACCTTGATCAAATGAAGAAGGTTCCCTGGAGACTAGATAATTAGAGACATTGTGTTTGGCCTTCGTAAGATGGTGTCGTTAATGGGAGGATCCAGGGGCTGAAGCATTCAGATGTTGAGTTTTAATTACTGGAAGAACGTGGGTTAGATTGGGGATGTGAATAGACAAGCAACTTTTTGCCAAATGCTGGCAAGTTCAGCAGTAGTTTGACACAGGCAAGAAACTGGAGGCTGGTTCCTGAAGGATCTCTCTCCCAAAGCAGTATTGTCAAGACATCTCAGTAAAGCAGGTCATTCTGTATCTGCTAACTGTATTTAAAAGTGGATTTTGACCCGAGATGGGTTTCGCTTGAGTGGAGATAAAAGATAACTACAGATAGTTAAAATTGAGTGTTTTATTTTATTGTTAATTATTGTTTAAAGGTTAATTGTAAACTATTGCCATGTATGACATTAGAGTTATTTTAACCCTGTGTTAGTAATAAAATTTGTTTTAATATACCATATCCCTATTTGTGCATGGAATCACTCCTGAAGCGAAGTGTCCTTTCCTCACAGTCTTCCAAATTAAATAAAATATAGGGGTTTCTGACCGAGTTGAGTTCTGGTCCGGGATCATAATGTTATTTTATTCCAGTCCCGTGCTTTTTTGCTTCCAACATTTCCTTTTCAAATATTTACCAATTGCTAATTTAAAAGTCCTTTGTACATTTTGCTTCCACCACACTTTCTGGTGTGATGTTCAGGGTCTAACTCTGTAGATCGGGAACCTGTTGTGATTCTGGAGTTTGGGGGAGAAGAGAAGAACCAAACCTGCTTTAAACAAAACAAAGTTTTAAAAGTTTTTTTTTTTAAGTCCCTGAACGTTGGATCTTCCTGCGAAATTGACAAAAGAAAATCAGCATTAGAACAAGGAGAGAAAAATCAACTTTCCAGCCAAAAAGGGAAATCTGTAGAAATAGTTGCAGAAGTCTTCGAATGGAAAAAAAAAAGAAACGTTAACAATCTTCAAAAAGAGTCCAAAACGAAGGAGCTGTAGTTTCCCACCAAAAGCACGGGAAAAGCACAGACACAGCCAGAGAGAGAGAAAGAGAGACAGCAGCTCTGGCAGTAAACACAGAAGTTGACAGTTTGATGCACGATCAATTACACAAAGATGAGAGTAGGATGTAATCGAGGCTTTATTACACTGAGATGTGTGGCCTCCTACAGCAGCTGATGAAATGGCTGCTGTACTGGGAGCACACATATTTATACTCCGCCTACTGGGCGGAGCCAGCAGGAGGGGATCTACCCCCGTACCTGTAGTACAGGGGCCTTACCGTAAAGCACCTATATCAACATCCTATGTATACAATATATACATTAGTGGTGACTACCACACAGTTGTACAGCATTTAATGTAACAACCAGAAGAAGGGACAAAGGACAGGAAAATCAGAGAAGACCCCAGATAGGGGGCAACACTAAGTAACGCAAGACCTGAAAGGAGGCAATAAACATTCAAAGGAGGCATGAAGACCTCAAAGGAGGCAATGAAGACCTCAAAGGAGGCAATGAAGACCTCAAAGGAGGCAATGAAGACTTCAAGGAAGAGGGAACTCTGGACCGTAGAGGTGGTAATAAGCCCTGAATGCAGAGGCAATGCCATCGTAGGCAATGACTCTCCAGGTGGAGGGCACCAAAAGACTTTCAATGTCTAAATGAAGAGCTGAAAGCAAGACTCAGTTGCAGCCCATCCCATCCTTTTGTATTGTAATGAAAAGTTCCTTGAAAGTTTTATCAATAAATTACAAGCGAACAATAAAGCTGCAATCAGTCAGAAGAAGCCACAGCAGAAGAAGTAGTAAGAATGAACAAAAAAGAGTTGAATAGACTTCACCGAGAACTAGAAATGAGATAAAAGCTTGTAACCTTAATCTAAATGAGAAGCAGCCCGACTATATCAAAGATCAGGGGGAAAAAAAAAACTCTATGGAAATAGCTGGGAAATTTATTAGGGCCAGTAAGGAACAGCGCAACATTCATTGGCAAGCAATGAAGGAACTGGCATTGGAGCATGAAGATGTGAATAGAAGATAAAAAGAGTTGAGAGAAAAAACACAAGCTGAACTCAACAACAGACATGGAACTCGAAAAGCCAAAGGAATCCCATGTAATAGATGTTATCAGCTTTGTGATGGGTGAGAGAACTACTGGCCTCAGAGTGAAACGCATCCAAGATTTCATCCATGGCGCTCATGTAGGGCATCTTGTGTCATCTACTGCAAGAGTCATCGTACCGTTGAAGCAGAAATCAGAACAGGGCCATCATTGGGAATTCTCTAGAGGTCCAATTGAATGAGCGAAATACCAGTCGTGTGGCATATACAAATGAACTGGAGAAATTGGCATTCTGCAGAGAGTTAGAAAGTGTCAGGTGTTTGAGGGCGCTGAGGAGGACTAAGCAATGGACAAATCCAGAGAGAAAACACAACTGTTGGAACAAGTTAGCAATTTGGGAAAACTTTCGAAGAAAGATAACAAGAAGTGGGAAGAAATGGTGAACGTAGAAGTAGAGGATGTTGCAACTACACTATAAGGAATGTGTCAGTTCTCTGAAAACATGCAAAGCATGAAAAGTGTTATGGTCGAGGCGTTTTCAGAATCCCAAAATGTATCCTGGAGTTCAACCAACCTCTCCCTTTAATGGATTTGTTGCTTTTCCTAGCACACGGCTTTTTCCCTAGGTGTGGGATTACAATTACGGACAAGTGGGTTTCTGAACACAAAACATGTTTATTCCATGAACTCAACTTAATATCTTAAATAAACATTGGATCTCTTAACACCCCTTACTTCAAAGATAACTCAGAAAATATTGCAACAGTAAATAATTCCTTAAAATATTCCTTCAAACTTCCAAGAGACTTAACACCTTTAAACAAAATCACATCAGGTTAAAGGCTTTACAATTCTGAGTTTAAATCATCCAAATGATCCAGAGATAGTCATTAATGGCAGAGATCCAGCTCACTGCAAAACACAGACACACACCCAGCTCTTTTCCTCCAAACTGCCAAAACTAAACTGCAAAATGGCTGACCTGACCTCAGCTCCACCCTCTCTCTGACATCACTGTTTTCTTAAAGGTACATTGCTTAAACATCCATGTCTTAAAGATACTCTCACATGACAAAAGGGACAGATCGTTATCAAATGTTGTGAGGAGGGAATGATGGATTCAGCTTGGAAGAAACTCAGAAACAGATCAAATGAATGGATTGCCAAAGCAGAGTGCTGGACGAAAGGAATGTTGTCATTCTCTTCGACAAGAGAACATTATTCTGACAAAAACAAACTGCAGTGGTTTGAGGAAGAACTCCGATGTGTTGAGTAACAGTGTTAAGCTGGCGAGAGATGCCAGTGAACTGGAAATGTCTTGCAAAGAGCCGGAAATCAAGGTTGGAATGCTGATGGAGCAATGTTTGCATAAGACAAATGGACTCAGAGAAGAACAGCTTAATCATCGGATACAGGCAATTCGGCTCAATTGAGTGAGAGATTGCGAAGGCAGCAGTTGGGAAATAAAGCTGAGTTGGAACAAATTCGGAAACCGGTTGAAGACTCTTTCACCAAAGCTGGGCCATTTAAAATTGTCAGTTCATCTCAGGGTACTTGAGGTGAATTCCGAGATAAAGGAGCTGGAACTGGAACTGGCTCAGCCCAAACCGCAACTGGTGGTGGCTGAGTGTAAAATACAGGTTGAGGAGAAAGCAGATGTATTAGATGAAGGGCCGCTCAGGCCCTAGCAGAAGATTCGTGGATAGAGAAAAAAGGAAGAAATTGGAAAGTGAAGCCATTCCGTTGAAGGCCGGCGAGAACTAGACAAAGCAACAATTCAGGCAGAGAAAGAAACTGAGATTACATACCCGAACTGGATTGCTGAATTGGTCACACAAATGCACAGGAACTAATATGATAACATGGTCGATGGAAAAAATGCCGAGTAGAAATGCTAGAAAGAGAAGAAACGTTATGACACGATCTAAGTACCAGAAACAGAGTACCATGGCCATTCCTTCACATGTGACAGACCCAGTGTGTGAATGAGGTGTCAAGACGTAAAATTGTGTTGTATTGTGACGATGTTATGCATTGTAGAGTAAGGTGCAATGACAGAGAAAAGGATCAACGAAAGATTGGAGAGTGACACTCTCCACAGAGTAAAGTATGTAGTTCTTGGTCAGTTCATAGTCTAGAACCGGACTTGAACACAGCAGGCCTGTATGGAAGAATCTCATGCAAGACTATATTTGGAGCTGTGCGCAGTTGAAGCCAACTAGTCAAAGTTAAAGGCAAGCCTCAAGATCCCACCATTGAACAATTGCTGCATTGATTTGCAAACGTCTGACTTCTGTGTAAAATGTTTACTTAGAATGTGGTTTTGAGTAAATCGATTTTGAAGATTATATTTAAGAAGTACCGGGGGAGGAGTGTAGTGTTTGTGGTGTCTATTCTCTTTAAGACAGTGGGTCACCTGACTGAGGATCCACTGGGAACCGAGAGTGAGAGATCACCCCAGAGGAGATCGGAAATAAGCATTAACGTTGTGCTCATGCTTCGCAAGGGCACCTCCATGACAAAGACCATGGCATGCGGATCCTCAGGGATCTCCGGTAGATACCCCGTGCATTCCGCTGGATATCCAGCATTTACTGCCTGATTGACGGCTCCAGAGATTCATCATCTTCCCGAGACTCCGCATGGTCCTGGTCTCCATCACTTATCCAACTGCCAGTGCCCTGGGCGCACCCTGCCTCCACCATCTGCTCCAGCAAGCATGATGTACCCTCACCACTCTGCACTGCCAACTGGGCCAACGTGGTATTGCCCACCGATATGCCACTGATCCAACTACCTCCACATTGCAGAGGTCCAGGAGGCTACGGCTTTCAAAGGAAGCCGTCACGACCATCTGCCAGATAATTGGCGGTAGGCAACCTCCAATTGTGTGGGTGAACATCCAATGCCCATGGCTCTCATGATCACATGCACTTAGTTTTTATGCCTCCGGATCCTTCCAGGGATTTGTGGGTGAGTCTTGACGCTGGGAGAGGGTGCGCTGCAACTTCCATGGCCGCCTGCTCCAGTGTCAATGGAGGGTGGCCACTGTCCTGGCTGCCCCTGGTCAATGGCTCATCTGAGGACTGAAAACAATTGGGCAGAACTATTACTCATATCACACAAGGACATGCTGCCCAGTGCGACTGATTTCAAAGGCATTACAGTGGCTCAGTGACTGGTGCAGCACTGACATCTTTAGAAGGGATGAGACGTCCATACATTCATTTCACTCTCAGCCTGTCTCGCTTCAACCCACTGGGCTCTTACCTTCCTCAGAGACGCCAGCCTCTCTGCAACTTAATGACCTCCATTCCCACTCGCACTCAAGGCATAGAATCATGGAATCTACAGTGCAGAAGGAGGCCATTCAGCCCATCAAATCTGCACCAGCCCTTGGAAAGAGCACCCTACTTAAGCCCCATGCCTCCACTCTATCCACGTAACCCAATAACCCCACCTAAGCGTTTGGACACTAAGGGGCAATTTAGCATGGCCAATCCAGCTAACCAGCACATCTTTGGACTGTGGGAGGAAACTGGAGCACCCGGAGGAAACCCACGCAGACACGGGGAGAACGTGCAAATTCCGCACTGACAATCACCCAAGGTCGGAATTGAACCCGGGTCCCTGGATCTGTGAGGCAGCAGTGCTAACCACTGTGCCACCATGCCACGCATGGACATGCTGCCCACTTGAACTTACCTCCAACCTGGTGTGCCTTCCTGTTGCCCCCTCTGGTTCCTCCGTTGTTTTCAGCGGCCTCAGAGAGCTGCCTTTAAACTTTGTGCCAGGCTGCCATTGGACCCGGCACACACCCACGGCCGCTGACCTTGCTGACCTAGTGCCACCGCGATTCACTCTGGCTGCCACTTAAGCAATCAGCTGGCGTAATACCGCAATCTTTAATTGATCTCAGACGGGACTGCAAAACGTAGCCACTTCCATAAGACCATAAGACATGGGAGCAGAATTAGGCCACTCGGCCCAACGAGTCTGCTCCGCTATTCAATCATGGCTGATATTTTCTCATCCCCATTCTCCTGCCTTCTCCCCATAACTCCTGATCCCCTTATTAATCAAGAACCTATCTATCTCTGTCTTAATGACACTCAGTGAATTGGCCTCCACAGCCTTCTGCGGCAAAGAGTTCCACAGATTCACCACCCTCTGGCTGAAGAAATTCCTCCTCATCTCAGTTTTAAAGGATCGTCCCTTTCGGTTGAGATTGTGTCCTTTGGTTCTAGTTTCTCCAACAAGTGGAAACATCCTCTCCACGTCCACTCTATCCAGGCCTCGCAGTACCTTGTAAGTTTCAATAAGATCCCCTCTCATCCTTCTTAACTCCCAAAGAGTACAGACCCAGAGTCCTCATACGACAAGTTCTTCATTCCAGGGATCATTCTTGTGAACCTCCTCTGGACCCTTTCCAAGGCCAGCACATCCTTCCTTAGACACGGGGCCCAAAACTGCTCACAATACTCCAAATGGAGTCTGACCAGAGCCTTATACAGCCTCAGAAGTACATCCCTGGTCTTATATTCTAACCCTCTTGACATGAATGCTAACATTGCATTTGCCTTCTTAACTGCCAACTGAACCTGCACGTTAACCTTAAGAGAATCGTGAACAAGGGCTCCCAAGTCCCTTTTGCTTCTGCTTCCCGAAGCATTTCCCCATTTAGAAAATAGTCTATGCCTAAATTCCTCCTTCCAAAGTGCATAACCTCCCACTTTTCCACATTGTATTTCATTTGCCACTTCATTGCCCACTCTCCTAGCCTGTCCAAGTCCTTCTGCAGCCCGCCTGCAGCCCGCCTGCTTCTTCAATACTACCTGTCCCTCGACAGATCTTTGTATCATCTGCAAACTTAGCAACAGTGCCTTCAGTTCCTTCTTCCAGATCATTAATGTATATTGTGAAAAGTTGTGGTCCCAGCACAGATCCGTGAGGCACACCACCAGTCACCAGCTGCCATCCTGAAAAAGACCCCTTTATCCCCACTCTCTGCCTTCTGCCAGTCAGCCAATCCTCTATCCAAGCCAGGATCTTACCCTTAACATCATGAGCTCTTAACCTACTTAACAGTCTCCTATGCGGCACGTGTCAAAGGCCTTCTGGAAATCTAAATAAATCACGTCTATTGGTTCTCCTTTGTCTAACTTGCTTGTTACCTCCTCAAAGAACTCTAACAGATTTGTCAGACACGACCTCCCTTTGACAAAGCCGTGTGCTGACTCAATCCTATTTTACCATGCACTTCCAAGTGCTTCGCGATCTCATCTTTAATAACAGACTCTAAAATCTTACCAATGACCGAAGTCAGGCTAACCGGCCTATAATTTTCTGTCTTCTGCCACTCTCCCTTCTTAAACAGTGGTGTTACATTAGCCACCTTCCAGTCCTCTGGGACCCTTCGTGCGTCCAGTTATTCCTGAAAGATCATCACTAATGCCTCAACAATTTCCTCAGCTATCTCTTTTAGGACCCTGGGGTGTAGTCCATCCAGTCCAGGTGACTTATCCACCTTCAGACCTTTCAGTTTCCCCAGAACCTTTTCCTTAGTAATGGTCACTGCACTCACCTCTGCCCCATGGTTCTCCTGGAGCTCTGGCATCCCACTGGTGTCTTCCACCGTGAAGACTAATGCAAAGTAACTATTTAGTTCATCTGCCATTTCTTTGTTTCCTATTATTACTTCTCCAGCCACATTTTCTCGTGTTCCAATGTCTATTTTTGCCTCTCTCCTACCTTTTATATATTGAAAAAATCTCTTCCTATCTTCCTTTATATTACTAGCTAGTTTGCACTCATACTTCATCTTCTCCCCCCTTATTGCTTTTTTAGTTGTCCTCTGCTCGCTTTAAAGGGTTCCCAATCCTCTTGTTTCTCACTAATGCTCGCCACTTTGTATGCTTTTTCTTTAGCCTTTGTGCTGTCCTTGACATCCCTCGTCAGCCATGGATGTCTTGTCCTCCCCTTAGCATGTTTCCTCCTCCTTGGGATGAATTTCTGTTGTGCCTCCCTAATAACCCCCAAAAACTCCTGCCATTGCTGTTCCACTGTCTTCCCTGCTAGGCTCCTTTTCCAATCAACTCTGCCCAGCTCCTCCCTCATGTCTTTGTAGTTACCCTTATTTAATTGTAATACCGTTACATCTGATTGCAGCTTCTCCCTCTCAAACTGCAGGGTAAATTGTATCATATTGTGGACACTGCTCCCTAAGGGTTCCTTCACCTTAAGTTCCCTAATCAAGTCTGCCTCATTACACATCACCAAATCCAGAATTGCCTGTTCCCTAGTAGGCTCTGTCACAAGCTGCTCCAAAAAGCCATCTCTTAGACATTCCACAAATTCCATTTCTTGGGATCCACTACCAACCTGATTTTCCCAGTCCACCTGCATATTGAAGTCCCCCATGATTATTATAATTTTGCCTTTTTTACATGCCTTTTCTATCTCCTGATTTATTTTCTGCCCCACATCCTGACTACTGCTAGGGGGCCTGTACATAACTCCCATCAGGGTCTTTTTACCTTTGTGATTCCTCAACTCTACCCACTCTAACAATGCAACCCCGCCCCCTTTGCCCATCTGCCTGTCCTTTCAATAGGACACATATCCTTGGATATTTAGATCCCAGCCCTGATCCCCTTGCAGCCACGTCTCTGTGATGCCCACAACATCGTACCGGCCAATTTCAATGTGCACAACAAGCTCATTTACTTTATTCTGTATACTGCGCGCGCTTAGGTACAACACCCTCAATCCTGTCCTGTGGCCCTTTTTGATTTTGACTATGGCTTCTCTTGCCTTACTCTTTCCCCCTTACCGCTTTTCTGGCCCCATTTTACTTCCCTCCGACTTTCTGCATTGGTTCCCATCCCCCTGGCACATTGTTTAAACCCTTCCCAACAGCACTAGCAACCCCCCCCACCCCCCGGAACATCGGTTCCAGTCCTGCCCAGGTGCAGACTGTCCGGTTTGTACTGGTCCCACCTCCCCCAGAACCGGTTCCAATGCCCCAGGAATTTGAATCCCTCCCTCTTGCACCATTTCTCGAGCCACGCATTCATCCTATCTATCCTGACATTCCAACTCTGACTAGCTCGTGGCACTGGTAGTAATCCTGAGATTACTACCTTTGAGGTCCTACTTTTTAGTTTAACTCCTAACTCCCTGAATTCAGCTTGTAGGACCTCATTCCATTTTTTACCTATATCGCTGATGCCTATGTGCACCACGACAGCTGGCTGTTCACCCCTCCCCCCCCCCCCAGAATGTCCTGCAGCCTCTCCGAGACATCCTTGACCCTTGCACCAGGAAGGCAACATACCATCCGAGAGTCTCGATTGCGTCCGCAGAACTGCCTGTCTATTCCCCTTACGATTGAGTCCCCTATCACTATTGCCCTGCCATTCTTCTTCCTGCCTTCCTGCGGAGCAGAGCCTGCCTCAGTGCCATGAATCGGGTTGCTGCTGCCTTCCCCTGGTGAGCCAACTCCCTCAACAGTATCCAAAGCAGTATATCTGTTTTACAGGGAGACGACCACAGGGGACACCTGCGCTGCCTTCCTACTCTTGCTCTGTCTTTTGGTCACCCATTTTCTGTCTCCCTCAGTAATCTTCACCTGCGGTGTGACCAACTCGCTAAACGTGCTATCCACGACATCCTCAGCATCGCGGATGCTCCAAAGTGAGTCCATCCGCAGCTCCAGAGCCGTCAAGTGGTCTAACAGGACACACTTCTTGCACGTGAAGAAGCCAGGGTCAGTGGACGTATCCCTGAGCTCCCAGACATCACACACGAGGAGCATGACACGGGTCTGGGATCTCCGATCCTACCCGCTGTGAGAGCACTTTGCATATGATGTTCAGTCCTTGTATTTTATCACACCAGTCATGAACTTAGGACATCTCTGAACATTTGACAGCCAATAAGTGCTATTTGAAGTGTAGCGGCTATTGTGATGTGGGGAAATGCAGCAGCCAATTTGCACTTAGCAAACTCGTAGAAACAACAATCTGACATTTGTCGTGATATCATGGTTGTGTTGTAATTCACCGAACGACCACTAGGAGTCTCACTAGTATATAAGTGAATGTTAAAGTCAGCTGCCCTCAGACTGGCTGGAGGAAGTTGAAGAGAGAGGTTGCTTTGCATGACTTTACTGTTTCTCATCTGTTGTCTTGTATATAGTTTACCCACAGTTAAAGTTAACAAATTGTTTATAACTTTAGCTACAAGAGGGAGACTTCCGGTGACGGCGGGCGGGAGGCAGCCGCGCGTTGGGGGGCTCCCGCTCGGGAACGGCATTGTCGGGGGTTAACGCCCGGTCCCAGGGCCAGCGAAGGCAGTAAAAGTCGGGAGACAGCACAGAGGAGGGGAATGTCGAAGACCAGCAAAAAAACGGCCGTGAAAAAAGCGGCTGAAAGTCCGTCGGGGAGTGGAAAGGTCACCGCGGGGTCAGTACAGAAAATGGAGGCTGGAGCACCAGGGGAGGCCGCATTGCTTACGGCTCGAGAAATAACTAAGGTGATGGCTGCGGAATTCGAAAGGCAGTTTGCAAAATGCATGGAGATGGTGAGGAAGGAGATGAGGGAGGTTTTGAGTGCGCTGGTGGAGGAGGCGATTTCCCCGGTGATGACGGCGGTGGCGAGCGCAGTGGCGGAGGTGCGAGAGCAAGGGGAGGCGCTGAAGGAAGTGGAGGAGACGTTATTGCAGCAACTTGCCTCGATGGGGAAGGAGATGCGGAAGGTGATGGACATTAACAAGGATCTGCGAGGAAAAATGGAAGACCTGGAAAATAGATCCAGGCGACAGAATTTGAGGATTGTGGGGCTGCCCGAAGGAGTTGAAGGACCGAGGCCGACTGAGTATTTTGCCGCGATGCTGGCAAAACTATTGGGGGAGGGGGAGGATCCCTCCCGATATGAACTGGATCGGGCTCATCGGTCGTGGAGGCCTGTACCAAAGGCGAGTGAGCCGCCAAGGGCAGTGACTCTGTGCTTCCGTAGGTACAGTGTGAAGGAGAAGGTCCTGAGCTGGGCCAAGCAGAAGCGGGTGGTGCAGTGGGCTGGAGCTGGTATACGTGTATACCAGGACTTTACGGCGGAGCTGGCGAGGATGCGGGCTGCCTTCAACCGGGTGAAGAGGGCACTGTACATTAGCAAGGTGCGGTGCGGCATTGTATATCCAGCGAAGCTGAGGGTGACTTACAAGCTCAGGGACTTTTATTTTGGAACGGTGGAAGCAGCGGAGGAGTTTGCAAAGGCAGAAGGACTGTGGCAGAACTGAGAAATTGAGAAATGGCCATGTGCCGATGTAACCTCATGACTGTATTTTCTTATTTTTTGTTTCACTGCGTGCGGGTGTAGGGGCTAAAGGAGCCAATGTATATATTTGGACAAGGGAAGTGATGGGACTTTCACTCGAAATGAGGGCTCTTTGGGGTGTAGGTAGATATGCGGGGCTTGTGTGCTAAAAGGGGATTTCTGGGCTTTCCTCGGGCCGGGCAAGTGGGAAAGGGACCCGGGCGGGGGCCTCCACGCTGGCCGGTTTGTGCCAGCCAGTGAACGGGAGTGAGGTGGGGGGAGGGGCTGCGGCCATCGGAGCCTGGCAGAACAGGGTCCGAGTGGTCTAGCCGGGGTGGAAAGTTGGGGGGAAGGAACCAAGGTTGGGGGGAGGAGTTTTACAAGAGGCAGTGGACGGGAGGAGCTGGAGACTTTGGGGGGGGGGGGGGTGTACAACTCTTGGGTATCATATACGGTACTCTTTCAGAGGCTGGATGGCGTTGAGTGTAGAGGGGAGGGGGAGTGGACTCTATAGGTCAATGGTGACCATGGGCGCTCCCGGACTCCTTTTTCTTTTTCTCCTTTGTTTTTTGTTTCCACCGGGGGAGGGTTTGGTTTATTGAATGCATATATTGACAGGTGGGCCGTTGTTTCGGGTGTTGGGAGGATGGGATCATTGGTATTGTTAAGGGGATTGATTTTGTATTTGTTACCATTTACTGTTTGTGGGTGGAGTGTAAATGTTTGAAGGAAAATGTGAAAATGTAGAAATAAAAAATATTTTCTTTTAAAAAAGCTTTAGCTACAAGAGTTCTTGTAATAAATCAGGCCATCCAACAAGAACATTACAACAGTGACCAATATTTTTAAGGTGTTGATTGTGGGATGAATATTAACGCAGGACTTCAGGAGAAACCGGTCCCCATCTTTGAGAGGGTGCTGTGGGATCTTCTATATCCCACTGAGAACGCAGGTGAAGGCCTGGGTCTCTTCTGAAGGAAAGCACCTTGGGTACGGAGCTGAGATTTTGCGCTCAAGCCTTGAGTGGGGCATGAAGCCGCCACCGTCTGACTCAGAGTTGCTGCCAACTGAGCCACCGCTTTTGTCCCAGCGCAAAACTACCGGGGACATTTAAAAAATATTTGGAGTGCAACAGTTTGAAAGATTCATATAAAGATTCACACAACTGGGCATGTGTGTGACAGTAGCACTTCGCGAACATAGATGAAATTAGGTGAAAAGTTAACGGCCATTTAAAGACCGTAAGAGCTTTAACTGTCAGGAATGCCACTGTCGGAACTGTCAGGTCTCAGCTTTGTGTTTTGTGTTGGCTGCGGAACAGAAGTGGAAAAGACTGGGGAGCAAATCTGGTTAAAGTATGTCTTGAAATGTCAGCATGAAACATTCAAAAAATAGCGACATGCTGCAGATGGGATTGTTCTCCACTTTCCAAGCTGCATTGTTTTAAGTATCCTGTTGCAAACTTATTTCTTCCTTGTTTTAGCTGTTGTGTGTGTGTGTTAAATCGCTGACTTAAAGATTCCTCGTAACTGGCTAAACCGGTTTTGTTCAAGTCACTGACTTGTAAAATTGCAAATTCAGCCAGAATTAAGACAGAGGTCATTGACATTTTACGTAGCAGTCAATGAAATGTAAATGAGACGTAGTAACAATCCTCCTAGACACAGCACTCTGGCTATTTCTGTCCTCGGACTTTCTGTCCAGTTGGTGTAATATTGTCTGTCACTGTTTTAACCCAACTTCCACCGCACTGTCTTGAGGTAGGTCGTGGGGTTTAAACCGTCGGATCCTGAGCAGTCAGGGGTGGGGTTGGAGCTGCTGGCAGAGGCTATGAGAAAGGACCGTAATCTCACAGCATAAAAGAACCACTTGAAATTCCTCTGAGTGACCAAAACATGCCAACCGAGAAAGCTTGCAAAAGCTTTCAAAAGGCTCCAAACACAAGAGCCTGCCAATTTGTAACGAGCCCTGAATTGAGGGCCATGATCAAGGGGACTGCATGAATGAATAAGTTTTTTATTTTAATTACATTGGATTTCAGGGCTTTGACAAGCAGCTTGAGAATTGCGTTTCATGATTTGGTTTGATAAAAATGGAAAGCTGATAGTCACATGTTCGACGGGAGTAAATAAGCAGATAAAACTGAAGAATGTGGCAGGCTTGGCGTCACTTCGGCTGCAGGTGCCATTACATTTTACAATCATCTTTATTAGTGTCACAAGTAGGCTTACACTAACACTGCAATGAAGTTACTGTGAAAAGCCCCTAGTCGCCACATTCTGGCGCCTGTTCGGGTACACAGAGGGAGAATTCAAAATGTCCAATTCACCTAACAAGCACGGCTTTCGGGACTTGTGAGAGGAAACCGGAGCACCCGGAGGAAACCCACGCAGATACGGGGGAGAACGTGCAGACTCCGTACAGACAGTGACTCAAGCCGGGAATCGAACCTGGGTCCCTGGCGCTGTGAAGCAACAGTGCTAACCACTGTGCCACCGTGCCGTCCATTTTTCATCACTCGAATGGCCTAATGGACACAAAAATACTTTTTTTTGCAAAAGAATGTCAGTGAGAAAGATGAAAAAAGGTGTTTCACAGTAGAGTTGGATTCTATAAGCATAGCCACTGCTCTGAAAATTCAGATTTTGGCATTTATTTTGTATGCGTTTTGGCAATCTTGACTTTATTTTCTCTCATGGGTGTGAATGTCAGTGTTTATTGCCCATCCCTAATTGCCCTTGGAACTGTGTGGCTTGTGAAACCATTTCACAGGGTGCGATAATACATAATCTATAATAATCTTTATTAGTGTCGGCTTACATCAACACTGCAATGATGTTACTGTGAATAAAAGGTAAACCACATCACTGTGGGTTTGGAGTCACGTGTAGGCCAGACCAGGTAAGGACGGCAGATTTCCTTCCCTAAAGGGCATTGGTGAACCAGATGGGATTTTACAACAATTGATGATAGTTTGCTGGTTAGCATTACAGCTTTACCAGGTGGCACAGTGGTTAGCACTGCTGCCTCACGGCGCTGAGGACCTGGGTTGGATCCGGGCCCCGGGTCACTGTCCGTGTGGAGTTTGCACATTCTCCCCGTGTCTGCGTAGGTCTCACCCTCACAACCCAAAGATGTGCAGGGTTAGGTGGATTGGCCACGTTAAATTGCCCCTGAATTGGAAACATTTTTTAAAAAAGCATTGCAGCTTTATATTCCAGATTTATTAATTACATTTCACCAACTACCGTGGTGGGATTTGAACATCAATCCCTAGAACATTAGTCTGGGTCTTTGGATTACTCGTCCAGTAACATTACCCCGACACCCACCATCTCCCATTTTCAATGCTTTATTGGAAGCTACAGGTGACCAGGTGTTGAGCGACAGATTCCCAACAATGTAATTTAATCTGCACAATGACTATCGCAATTCTTTCAGAAATGCCCAGGGTTAACCTAATTTAACCCGTAGAATGACATTGGACAAATCATCAGTAACAACGTTGAATTGGATTTTAGCTGCGTCACTCCATTTTTGAGAGATAGCGTGCCTAGTCCTGACCCTCCCACACCAAACATAGGTGCTGGAGTACACATCCCAAATATGATCCAAGATTTGTCCACGGACTCCCACAGTTCCCAGTTTCTGCAGGAGAACTGGAACAAACATTTGATCAAAAGAAAGTAATTGGAACAGTGGAGTAGATTTTGCTGGAGCCTTGGAACCTCCCTGACTTGGTTTAAGTAGACATAACCGGACTAATATGTTGCGTGAATTTTAAGTCCTTAAAAAAACAGGCAGGCTTGGATCGGTCGGGGGCTAAAGTGTTAAATTCTGTACCCTCCCTCCCTCCCCGCCCGGCCGCTCCAGGGTTTGGGCCAGGCAGGCAATTCACCCAGTCCTCAGAGTCGGGCTGGCGTATTAAATATTACAATGAGATTGCGCCTCATTTCTGTTCACCATTTGAGATTCATCCTTAGCCAGCTGAGCCTTGGGAAACACCGTAACTAAACTGGGTGGGGGACAGGAGGCAGGCCCCTTTCCACTTAAACCCAGCAGCTAAACTGGACGAGGGACAGGAGGCAGGCCCCTTTCCACTTCAACCCAGCAGCTAAACTGGACGAGGGACAGGAGGCAGGCCCCTTTCCACTTAAACCCAGCAGCTAAACTGGACGAGGGACAGGAGGCAGGCCCCTTTCCACTTCAACCCAGCAGCTAAACTGGGCGAGGGAAGGAGGCAGGCCCCTTTCCACTTAAACCCAGCAACTAAACTGGACGAGGGACAGGAGGCAGGCCCCTTTCCACTTAAACCCAGCAACTAAACTGGGCGGGGGACAGGAGGCAGGCCCCTTTCCACTTAAACCCAGCAGCTAAACTGGACGAGGGACAGGAGGCAGGCCCCTTTCCACTTAAACCCAGCAGCTAAACTGGGCGAGGGACAGGAGGCAGGCCCCTTTCCACTTCAACCCAGAAACTAAACTGGGCGAGGGACAGGAGGCAGGCCCCTTTCCACTTAAACCCAGCAGCTAAACTGGGTGGGGGACAGGAGGCAGGCCCCTTTCCACTTAAACCCAGCAACTAAACTGGGCGAGGGACAGGAGGCAGGCCCCTTTCCACTTCAACCCAGCAGCTAAACTGGGTGGGGGACAGGAGGCAGGCCCCTTTCCACTTCAACCCAGCAGCTAAACTGGACGAGGGACAGGAGGCAGGCCCCTTTCCACTTAAACCCAGCAACTAAACTGGGCGGGGGACAGGAGGCAGGCCCCTTTCCACTTAAACCCAGCAACTAATCTGGACGAGGGACAGGAGGCAGGCCCCTTTCCACTTCAACCCAGCAGCTAAACTGGACGAGGGACAGGAGGCAGGCCCCTTTCCACTTAAACCCAGCAACTAAACTGGGCGAGGGACAGGAGGCAGGCTCCTTTCCACTTCAACCCAGCAGCTAAACTGGGCGAGGGACAGGAGGCAGGCCCCTTTCCACTTCAACCCAGCAGCTAAACTGGGTGGGGGTCAGGAGGCAGGCCCCTTTCCAGTTAAACCCAGCAGCTAAACTGGACGAGGGACAGGAGGCAGGCCCCTTTCCACTTCAACCCAGCAGCTAAACTGGACGAGGGACAGGAGGCAGGCCCCTTTCCACTTAAACCCAGCAACTAAACTGGGCGGGGGACAGGAGGCAGGCCCCTTTCCACTTAAACCCAGCAACTAAACTGGACGAGGGACAGGAGGCAGGCCCCTTTCCACTTAAACCCAGCAACTAAACTGGGCGAGGGACAGGAGGCAGGCTCCTTTCCACTTAAACCCAGCAGCTAAACTGGGCGAGGGACAGGAGGCAGGCCCCTTTCCACTTCAACCCAGCAACTAAACTGGGCGAGGGACAGGAGGCAGGCTCCTTTCCACTTAAACCCAGCAGCTAAACTGGACGAGGGACAGGAGGCAGGCCCCTTTCCACTTCAACCCAGCAGCTAAACTGGGTGGGGGTCAGGAGGCAGGCCCCTTTCCAGTTAAACCCAGCAGCTAAACTGGACGAGGGACAGGAGGCAGGCCTCTTTCCACTTAAACCCAGCAACTAAACTGGGCGAGGGACAGGAGGCAGGCCCCTTTCCACTTCAACCCAGCAGCTAAACTGGGCGAGGGACAGGAGGCAGGCCCCTTTCCACTTCAACCCAGCAGCTAAACTGGGTGGGGGTCAGGAGGCAGGCCCCTTTCCACTTAAACCCAGCAGCTAAACTGGACGAGGGACAGGAGGCAGGCCCCTTTCCAGTTAAACCCAGCAGCTAAACTGGACGAGGGGCAGGAGGCAGGCCCCTTTCCACTTCAACCCAGCAGCTAAACTGGACGAGGGTCAGGAGGCAGGCCCCTTTCCACTTCAACCCAGCAGCTAAACTGGACGAGGGACAGGAGGCAGGCCCCTTTCCACTTCAACCCAGCAGCTAAACTGGGTGGGGGAAAGGAGGCAGGCCCCTTTCCACTTCAACCCAGCAGCTTAACTGGGTGGGGGACAGGAGGCAGGCCCCTTTCCACTTAAACCCAGCAGCTAAACTGGACGAGGGACAGGAGGCAGGCCCCTTTCCACTTAAACCCAGCAACTAAACTGGACGAGGGACAGGAGGCAGGCCCCTTTCCACTTAAACCCAGCAGCTAAACTGGGTGGGGGACAGGAGGCAGGCCCCTTTCCACTTAAACCCAGCAGCTAAACTGGGTGGGGGACAGGAGGCAGGCCCCTTTCCACTTAAACCCAGCAACTAAACTGGACGAGGGGCAGGGGGCAGGCCCCTTTCCACTTCAACCCAGCAGCTAAACTGGGCGAGGGACAGGAGGCAGGCCCCTTTCCACTTAAACCCAGCAGCTAAACTGGGCGAGGGACAGGAGGCAGGCCCCTTTCCACTTAAACCCAGCAACTAAACTGGACGGGGGACAGGAGGCAGGCCCCTTTCCACTTAAACCCAGCAACTAAACTGGACGAGGGACAGGAGGCAGGCCCCTTTCCACTTAAACCCAGCAGCTAAACTGGACGAGGGACAGGAGGCAGGCCCCTTTCCACTTCAACCCAGCAACTAAACTGGACGAGGGACAGGAGGCAGGCCCCTTTCCACTTAAACCCAGCAGCTAAACTGGGCGAGGGACAGGAGGCAGGCCCCTTTCCACTTCAACCCAGCAGCTAAACTGGACGAGGGACAGGAGGCAGGCCCCTTTCCACTTAAACCCAGCAGCTAAACTGGGCGAGGGACAGGAGGCAGGCCCCTTTCCACTTAAACCCAGCAACTAAACTGGGCGGGGGACAGGAGGCAGGCCCCTTTCCACTTAAACCCAGCAGCTAAACTGGACGAGGGACAGGAGGCAGGCCCCTTTCCACTTAAACCCAGCAGCTAAACTGGGCGAGGGACAGGAGGCAGGCCCCTTTCCACTTAAACCCAGCAACTAAACTGGGCGGGGGACAGGAGGCAGGCCCCTTTCCACTTCAACCCAGCAACTAAACTGGACGAGGGACAGGAGGCAGGCCCCTTTCCACTTAAACCCAGCAACTAAACTGGGCGAGGGACAGGAGGCAGGCCCCTTTCCACTTAAACCCAGCAACTAAACTGGACGAGGGACAGGAGGCAGGCCCCTTTCCAGTTAAACCCAGCAGCTAAACTGGACGAGGGACAGGAGGCAGGCCCCTTTCCACTTCAACCCAGCAGCTAAACTGGGTGGGGGACAGGAGGCAGGCCCCTTTCCACTTCAACCCAGCAGCTAAACTGGACGAGGGACAGGAGGCAGGCCCCTTTCCACTTAAACCCAGCAACTAAACTGGGCGGGGGACAGGAGGCAGGCCCCTTTCCACTTCAACCCAGCAGCTAAACTGGACGAGGGACAGGCCCCTTTCCACTTACCTGCTTGATGCAGCCTGCCTGTCAGACAACCTCCCTGCAATTTGATGTCCCTTAGCAACCTTTCCGAACTCAGCCCCAACGCTTCTTGGAAGCTCAGTGAAAGCTCCAAAATTTGCAGGAAGACCCTGATTTTCCACTACCCCCGCCTCCCCTCCCCTCCCCAAACCTTTCCTCAGCCTTGGACAGCTCAAGGAAGTTAAATTTCCTTTGTTGAGAACTAACCCCAACCTTTACCCTTCTATGTCAGTCAACACAAGACAAAGCAAAGCTGCTCAGAGCACAAGGTTCCTTGGTATTATGGGTGGTTCACCAGAATCCACCAACTTGAGTGCTGAATCCATCAGCCAGCAGCTTCAGCAGAGACAGCTCCTTGGCAAGTAAATGCTTCCTGGTACAGTTCTGCAAGATTGTTACTTTGACCTGTGTTAATATGCTAATGATCAGAGTGCTGATAATACTTGAAAATTTTACATTTGGCCTTCTTCATCGTACATTTCACATCACTCTCATGAGTCTATTTTCCGAAAGGTTTTGCTGCATTTTTACAGCGTTCTGTCTCAAGTACAAAGTGCAACATCAATCTCAGCAATGCACCTGGTCCTGAAGGATCCGAGCACTAGCGCTCTGCTGGGTGCAGTTTGATCACAAGCCAATATGAGGGACACCTGATGTGCTGCCCTGTAGCTGCATTGATGCAGCAGCTTCGCCACATGCAATCGTGCACACATGCACATACGCGCACAGGCACACAAACAGGTCCACACACATGCATGCACACCCTAAGGTGCGCACAGGCATACATGCACAAACTCACAGGCACACTCATGCACACACACACAGGCGTACACATAATCATAGAATCCGTTCAGTGCAGAAGAAGGCCATTTGGCCCATCGAGTCTGCACCAACCCTTTGAAAGAGCCCGACCATCCAAGCCCACTCCCCCGTCCTATCCCAATAACTCCTTAACCTAACCTACGCACCTTTGGACACCAAGGAGCAATTTAGCACGGCCAGTCCACCTAACCTGCACATCTTTGTGGTGTGGGAGGAAACCGGAGCACCCGGAGGACACCCACGCGGACACGGGGGGGAAACCTGCAAACTCCTCACAGACAGTCACCCGAGGCTGGAATTGAACCCGGGTCCCTGCCGCTGTGAGGCAGCAGTGCTAACCACTGTGCCGCCCACTTGCATGACAGGTGCATGCACACACACATACACTTTGCACAAGAATAGTTGACATTCCTGCAGCATTTGGGAGTGAGCTAAACATGGTGCTAGTTTCTATCAACCTAAAGGACAAACGGCTGGTTTCGCACATAATATTTTAGCAAACCACTAAATAAACATTTGCTTGTGTTTCTAAAAAGGGCATCTAATCCCCATTTCTCTCTTTATAAGTACAATGTTCAAGGGACTTTAAAATCCTTCATTGCCACCCAATGCTGTTGATTTGATGGCATCAGTGAGGAAAGCGGCTACCAGAGGTGGGGTTTGGGGGATACAAGGATTAAATTGCGCGGGAACAGACATCAATCAACTCATTACACCCATAATTCACTTGGCCTATCTGCTCCCTGGATGCCTTAGAATTGTGGACCTCACCACGTTGCATGGCACGTGCGAACGCTACCTTGCAGCGGGTAATCATTTGTGCACATTCTGGAGCCGTTGAATAAAAAAGAACATTGGTATTTAAATGATGCACTGATTTCTGACAGCAAACTCTGCCAAGTGTGGTAGATCCCAGGCAGCAATGAGCGTCTGTGTGAAACGATGCCTATTTGGAACATACAAAGTTACTTCTCGGGTTGGGTGTGACAGAGAAAGGATTGAAGGGGCTGGGTTTAATCGGTGACCATAGAGGTGACTGATGCCAGTCAAAGCACAGTAATGTACCTTAACAACCCTGACTGGGGAGAAGGAAATATATCACCCGCAATTTCTGTTTCTTTTTTTTAATAAACATTTTATTGAGGTATTTATGGTTTTATAACAGTAACAGAAGAAACAGTGTATATACAAATACAAACACAGTGCAAAAGCCGTCTTCCTCCCTCACAGGTCCCAGCTTTTCTAGCCTCCTATTCCACACTAACCCCCCCCCCCGCTGACGATTAATTTTCCGCGAAGAAGTCGACGAACGGTTGCCACCTCCGGGTGATCCCAAACAGTGACCCTCTCAAGGCGAACTTGATTTTCTCCAAACAGAGAAAGCTAGCCATGTCCGATAGCCAGGTCTCCGACTTTGGGGGCTTTGAGTCCCTCCAAGCTAATAATATCCGTCTCCGGGCTACCAGGGAAGCAAAGGCCAGAACGTCTGCCTCTTTCTCCTCCTGGACACTCCGAAAATCGCCACTTCTGGACTTGGTGCCACCCTTGTTTCCAATACTTTGAACATGACGTCCACAAACCCCTGCCAGAATCTCCCGCGCTTCGGACATGCCCAGAACATACGGACATAGTTCGCTGGTCCTCCCGCACACCTTGCGCACCTGTCTTCCACCCCAAAGAACCTGCTCATCCGGGCCACTGTCATGTGGGTCCGGTGAATGACCTTAAACTGTATCAGGCTGAGCCTGGCACATGTTGTGGACGCGTTGACTCTACTCAACGTGTCTGCCCAGAGACCATCCTCCAACTCTCCACCCAACTCCTCTTCCCTTTTGTGCTTCAGCTCCTCCGTCTGCATTTCGTCTGACCCCATAAGCTCCTTAGAAATGGCCCAAACTCTCCCTTCTCCCACCCACTCTGGAAACTACCCTGTTCTGTATCCCCCTTGGTGGTAAAAGCGGGAAGGTTGAGACCTGCCTGCGTAGGAAGTCTCGCGCCTGCGGGTACCTAAAGTCATTCCCTCCCGTCAGTTCAAATTTCAACTCCAGCTCCCTCAAGCTGGGAAAGCTCCCCTCTATAAACATATCGCCCATCCTCTCGATCCCTGCTCTCTGCCACCTCCAGAACCCTCCATCTAACCTTCCCGGGGCAAACCGGTGATTATTGCAAATTGGGGACCAGACCGATGCTCCCTCTGCTCTCACATGTCTCCTCCATTGCCCCCAGACTCTCAGGGCCGCCACCACCACGGGGCTGGTGGAGTAGCGTGCGGTGGGAACGGCAGAGGCACCGTTACCAATGCCCCCAGACTAGTGCCCTTACAAGATACCACCTCTACTCGCTCCCACACTGACCCCCCCCCCCCCCCCCCCACCTCCTAATCATGGCTATATTCGCTGCCCAGTAATAATTACTAAAGTTCAGGAGTGGCCTGCCTGCGCCACCTTGCACATTCATATAGGCTGCCAGCTCTCACTGAAGAGACTCCTGCACAAAGACTAGCCATTTGGGTGAGCGGTTAGAGGCCCAAGAACACACTGAACAGCATCCTCAAATTACTCTGCACCTGCCGGAATGAGGGAAGAACTCGTAGGCGGTGGGGGAAAGAATCCCTCCACGCCTCGGCCCACCCTATCACTGTAATCGCCTCCAATCCTCCTTGCTCTCTGTACTCATCTCGTTCTGGCTCTTGAGCAGGCACCCTCGGATTTTAATCACTCCACTCTTGGCAGCTGTGCCGCCCGAAGCTGAGCCCCTGAGCCTCTCTAACCCACTCACTTAGATGCTATCACCTCTTTGACCAATCATCTGTCTCAATATCTCCTTGTTTAAGCCACCAATCCTAAATATTTTTGTGTGGCTCACTATCAGATTTTGTTTGAGGAGGCACTGCCTTAATTTCATAGAATTTACAGTGCAGAAGGAGGCCATTCGGCCCATCGAGTCTGCACTGGCTCTTGCAAAGAGCACCCTACCCAAGGTCAACACCTCCACCCGATCCCCATAACCCAGTAACCCCACCCAACACTAAGGGCAATTTTGGACACTAAGGGTAATTTATCATGGCCAATCCACCTAACCTGCCCATCTTTGGACTGTGGGAGGAAACCGGAGCACCCGGAGGAAACCCACGCACACACGGGGAGGACGTGCAGACTCCGCACAGACAGTGACCTAAGCCGGCATTGAATCCGGGACCCTGGAGCTGTGAAGCAATTGTGCTATCCACAATGCTACCGTGTTGCCCTGCGGTGAATGTGTTCTGGAGTTGTACTGTGTTAAAGGCTTTATAAAAATGCAAGTCGCTGTTCTCAACATCTGGGATTATTGGCATCTTTTTTCGAGTGGTGCAAGTGTTTAAACTCTTTATTTTGATCTCATTCCCATGAGAAAGGGGGCTTTGTGCGCCAGAGCCAGGTGGAAAGGAGAGGAACCACAGAACTTGCTGCTGATTGGGAACATTTGGCGGTAATGCAATGTGTGTTAAGGTTTCCCAAATGTAACTCATAGATTGGGTTCCGTATTTATTAGCACCTTCTTGACATAATTTGTGCAAAGCATCACTCTCTTATATTGTACTTTTTTCACCCCTCTCATTTCTCCTCCTCCACATTAAGGGCAGGATTCTTCAGATAGAGGTGTCTCCGACTCCCCACCACCCGAAGAGTTGGCCAATAGTTGGTCACTTCATGGTCTCAGTTAGGTCCTAGGTTAGGAAGATTGTGGACAGGTCGTGGCCGCGGACGAGGAGGAAGAGGAGGAGAAGGGAAAGGCCACAGAAGGAATTTCACAGGGCACCTTCCCCCTTTTGCTTCCCAGCCCCGTCACCTGCAAACCCATTGGTGCAAGAACTGCACAGTTCTGCCCTTAACTACCCTGCACTACATCTGTGCACCAGTGGGCTTAACAAATATGGGGAGGTTTGTCCCCTATTAACGCAGGCAGGACACAGTAAACGGAAGGAAGCTATACTTTGAGCATCTGACCACTCTCGATCTGCAAATGTTCAACATATTTAAAAGAGTTTTATCAAGCACCATTATTGCATAGTGTTGCCAACTTTTGTTGGACATATTCCTGGAGGAGGTTTCGATGACTTCCTGCAGTCAACCACCCTGCCTCCACACACCTATCACTGGGGATCTGATATGTCGATACTCGCGGTACACCGTTTCCCAAGCTGACTGGATGATGCTGGACTGTTGATCAAATTGCCCTGTTATACCTCAGCCCCAAAATGTTATTAATTGTAAAGGAAAGTGTTCAGAGAACTTTCTCAGACCGCAATCTGTATTGCTCCTGGTTTTCATGCTGATCTGTTCCCATCCTTGTCCGGGAGATTCCAGGATGTGGACATCCCTGGCTGGGCCAGCATTTGTGATGCAGAACAAGGCCAGCAGTGTGGTGATAGATGCCCTTCAGAAGGTGCTGGTAAGCAGACTTCTTGAACAGCTGCAGTCCCTGAAGTATAAGTACACCCACAGTGCTGTTAGGGAGTGAGTTGCAGGAATTTAAAATTAAAAAAAAAATTTAGAGTATCTAATTCTTTTTTTTTCCAATTAAGGGGCAATCCACCTACCCTGCACATCTTTGGGTTGTGGGGCTGAGACTCACGCAGACACGGGGAGAATGTGCAAACTCCACCCGGACAGTGACCCGGGGCCGGGATCGAACCCAGGTCCTCGGCGCCGTGAGAGTTCCAGGATGTTGCCCAGTGACAGTGATGGAGTGGCGATCCTAGGGGCTGGTTTAGCACAGGGCTAAATCGCTGGCTTTGAAAGCAGGCCAGCAGCACGGTTCAATTCCCGTACCAGCCTCCCTGAACAGGCATCGGAATGTGGCGACTAGGGGCTTTTCACAGTAACTTCATTTGAATATCAATAACATCTTCCAGTCATTATCTATCCCTATTGGGGAAGCACGGTAGCATAGTGGTTAGCACAATTGCTTAACAGCTCCACGGTCCCAGGTTCGATTCCCCGCTGGGTCACTGTCTGTGCGGAGTCTGCACTTTCTCCCCGTGTCTGCGTGGGTTTCCACCAGGTGCTCCGGTTTCCTCCCACAGTCAAAAGGCGTGCAGGTTAGGTGGATTGGCCATGCTAAATTGCCCTTTGTGTCCAAAATTGACCTTACTGTTGGGTGGAGTTACTGGGTTATGGGGCTAGGGTGGAGATGTGGGCTTGGGTAGGGTGCTCTTTCCAAGAGCCGGTGCAGACTCGATGGGCCGAATGGCCTCCTGCACTGTAAATTCTATGATTCTATCTGTTCTTATGTTGATCATTCCATTCGATATTCATCAACATCCCTCACATTACACCTGCTGATATTCACAACCAGGGCTTTTAATGCAGACCCAGGCAGGCCAGCAGCGCCAGTTCAATTCCCGTACCAGCCTCCGGAATGTGGCGACTAGGGGCTTTTGACAGTGACTTCATTTGAAGCCTACTTGTGACAATAAGCAATTTTCATTTTTCATCTGTTTCCAAGTCAGGATGGCGAGTGACTTGGAGGGGAACCTCCAGGTGGTGGGGTTCCCAGGTATCTGCTGCTCTTGTCCTTCTAGATGGTAGTGGTTGTGGGGTTGGAAGGTGCTGCCTAAGAAGTGTTGGTGAGTTACTGCAGCGCATCCTGTGGATAGCACAATGTACATCGGTGGTGGAGGGAGTAAATAAAGAATCTTTATTGTCACAAGTCGGCTTACATTAACACTGCACTGAAGTTATTGTGAAAAGCCCCTAGTCGCCACATTCCGGCGCCTGTTCGGGTACACAGAGGGAGAATTCAGAATTCTCAGCCGGTACGGGAATTGAACCCACGCTGCAGACCCTTGTTCTGCATCACAAACCAGCTGTCTAGCCCACTGAGCTAAATCAGCCCCTCTATCAGAGACATTAAAGAGCTGTGTGTTTTCCCGGAAGTTGCCAAATATTATTGGTTGGTCAGTTGAAAAGCGGCTTTGGAAGGCTACACTTTCAGGACTGTCATGTCCAAAAGGAGAGAGGGTTCATAGGAAGTGCAATGCTGATGATAATCATGCCCAGGAAACTTGAAGGTGAAAAATGTTGCCGGATAGGACCTCTGACATTCCTTGCGTGAATAAAGAATAGCATAACGTGGGCGGCATGGTAGCACAGTGGTTAGCACGGTGGCTTCACAGCGTCAGGGTCCCAGGTTTGATTCCTGCTTGGGGCACTGTGCGGAGTCTGCACGTTCTCCCCGTATCTGCGTCGGTTTCCTCCGGGTGCTCCGGTTTCCTCCCAAAAGTCCCGAAAGACGTGCTTGTTAGGTGAATTGGACATTCTGAATTCTGCCTCGGTGTACTCGAACAGGCGCCGGAGTGTGGCGACTAGGGGATTTTCACAGTAACTTCATTGCAGTGTTAATGTAAGCCTACTTGTGACAATAAAGATTATTATTATGCAGCTACATAGTGTCATATTTGGGAGGGAAATAATGCGAATGCTGGTGGTCGAGTGAGACGTATTTGCATTGGCCGGGATTCTCTGGCCTGTCATGGCAGAACCCGCTGCAGGAGATGTGGTCAGCCAACCAAAAGTACATTGATTTTGGTGGACTGACCATCTCGGCGACGGGCGGGAAAATCACACCCGTAGTGTCCGCTGTTTAAAGTGAAATTTACCTTTTTATTTGAAGTATCTTTTGCCTGCTAATTCATGCTGGTTCTGACTTGTTTTAAAATAAAATCTGTGAAAAGTGGAATCTTGTTAATTTCTTTATTTGGGGGGGCATTTAGTAAATTTGGTCATTTTGGTTTATTATTTTTCCAAAGGGTTGTAACAGCTAGTTCTATTTTAATTTTGCTTTTTAATTGTATTGATGTATAAGGCTGGATTTTCATCCTTGGGGTAAGTAGCAGGAGTTGGGAGAATTTCCATCTCAGGAAAAAGTGTCAGGATGGCATTCTTGGCTAAGAGCCCAGAAATCCATTAGAATGTAGAAACACCTGAGCCCCAGGGAAATGGTTGCTTGATTGACAGTTCTGATCTCCTCTGTCAACTGTACAATGTTTATTTACACAACGTAATGAGGTTTCAAGTGCTTTCAGTTTCTGCTATTGATATTTTAAAGGGTCTGGATGATTGACATGTTCTTTGGGCTGCAGCAAGGAGTTTTCTTTTACAAAATGGAAAACTGTCAATCAATGACTGTTTTAACAGGGTTTTTTCACCCATCTTATTGTCATTATGTGGTTGGTTATTTCTACTCCGTGTACATGGGTAAATGATCATGGACGCGGGTGGGGAAATACCTTCGTCTGAGGGGCATAAACAACCATAGGTAATGTGTGAGGGCACACCTTGGCATGGTGGGCATGAAGGATCATAGAGGTCTGGTGGGGAGGCATGCCTCGGTATGGGGAATATTAGGAGGCTCTTTTGAATTAATCCTTCAAAATTACCCTTCATCCAGTCTATGGTTCATGACGCCTCTGAAGTGCCGTGACTCTTTAAAAGCTGGCCTGACTCCGTTAAAATTGCACAGGACTAGGACACGCTCATCACCACAAAGGACCCGGCCGGGTCATCACAACATAATTAAATGCACTCGCTAATTGATGCAACATAATTGCTGCGACACTTTATTCCTGGCTTTCTGCTAATAGAGGGCCACCAGGAACTGGGAATGGTCCAACTTCCCCCCATTGTGAACCAGTTGTTCTAATAACCCCCCTAATTTTACAGGTGCAGCAATATCATCCACTAGCCCATGCACTTCACCTGATTGTAAAACTATAGAACTTCCCTCATTCCAAAATCAAATGCTGAATCTGGCCAGGAAAGTCTCGTTCCGAGGTTTAAGATGGATGATCATCTCCTGTCATAGTCATGGAGTCATAGAGCTTTACAGCACAGAAAGAGGCTCTTCGGCCCATCATGTCTGTGCCGGCCATCAAACATCTATATATTCTCATCCCATTTTCAGCATTTGGTCCGCAGCCTTGTTTCAAGTGCTCACCCAAACACTTCCTAAATGTTGTGAGGGTTCCCGCCTCTACCACGCTTTCAGGCAGCGAGTTCCAGATTCCCACCAGCCTCTGGGTGAAGGCGATTTCCCTCAAATCCCATCTAAATCTCCTGCTCCATACCTTGAGCGGGATTCTCCCCTACCCGGCGGGGCGGGGGGTTCCGGCGTAATGGAGTGGCGGGAACGACTCCGGCGTCGGGCCGCCCCAAAGGTGCGGATTCCTCTGCACCTTTAGGGGCCAAGCCCGCACCTTTAGGGGCTAGGCCCGCCCCCGGAATGGTTGGCGCCCCACCGGCTGGCGTGGAAGGTCTTTGGCGCCACGCCAGCCGGGGCCGAAAGGACTCCGCCGGTCGGCGGGAGTCCGCGCATGCGCGGGAGCGTCAGCGGCTGCTGACGTCATCCCCGTGCATGCGCGGTGGGGGGGGGGGTCACCTACGCGTCGGCCATCGCGGAGACCTACACGGCCGATGCGTAGTAAAAGAGTGCCCCCCAGCACAGGCCCGCCCGCGGATCGGTGGGCCCCGATTGCGGGCCAGGCCACTGTGGCGGCACCCCCCGGGGCCAGATCGCCCTGCGCTCCCCCCCCCACCAGGACCCCGGAGCCCGATCCCACTGCCAGGTCCCGCCGGGAAGGGATCTGGTTCAATACACGCCGGCGGGACCGGCATAGCAGCAGCGGGACATCGGCCCATTGCGGGTCGGAGAATCGCCGGAGGGGCCCACCGACCGGCACGGCGCAATTCCCGTCCCCGCCAAATCTCCGGTGCCGGAGTATTCGGCGGCTGGCGGGGGCAGGATTCACGCCGCCCCCCGGCGATTCTCCGACCCGGCGGGGGGTTGGAGAATCCCGCCCCTTATATCTATGTCCCCTGTTTATTGGTCTACTGAGGGGAAAATGCCTTCCCGTCTACCTGTAGAGATGCACTTTCACAGATATCATTAATCAATACAAAAGGTATTTAGGAAATGGTTTCATTTCTTTGGAAACTGGCTCATTTACCCACCTTATAAGTCTCTCACTTTGGGCAGAAGTGAATCTCAATTGGTCCCGTTCCCGATCTGCTTTGCTGAGATTGGCAATATGTCTGAAGAATGTAGTGCCATGGTACTGGAGTACACGCAATATTTTCTTGCAAGGGTAGGTGGCTAGGAGCATCTGCATTCCCAATGCCTGTTCCAAACCAGTGCTTGAAAGTATATTCATAGGTGGACAGACTGAAAACCCATCATTGAATTCTGGCCGAGGCGATCGGCGGGATAGTCTTGTCCACTTTGAAGAGACCCCCCAAGAGTGGTTTGTGTTCAGAAGCGATGGTGAAGTGTCTACAATGTAAGTGCTGGTGGAATGTCTTGATGCCAAAGACTATTGATAGTCCTTACTTCTCAATTTGTGAGGAGCCATTTTCAGCCTCTGAGAGGGTTCTTGACACACATCCTATCAGCCTTTCAGAGCCGCCATCCATCTAATGGGACAACACCGTACCAACACCATAAGGAGAGGCGTCACAGGTCAATATCTGTTCTTTAGATGGGTCGAAAAATACTAGCAAATTTGAGGAATTCAGCAATTGCTTTACTCTGTCGGAAGCTTCCACTTGGGGGGGCCTTCCAATACCAGTAATGGTGTTTCCTCAGCAGAATATGCAAGGAGGCCAATAATGTCAATAAGTTGACAAAAAGTGCCCACAGCAGTTTACCATCCACCAAAATAATGTGAGTTCAGTTCTGGTTGTGGGCGCGAGCATCTCCTTTATTACCATGACCCTGTCTTCCAGGGGTGTAATCCAGGTAGGTCGCCTCAGTGGCTTGAAAAGTGCACTTCTCTTTCTTGAGGTGAACTCTAGCCTCCTGATGTCTCTGCAACACCTGCTCTCAGTTTGCTCGGTGCTCGGCCTCTGTCAAGAAGGACATCATACAGGTATACTACAACCCGCAGAAGCCCCTGCAGCAGATTCTCCATTGTTCTTTGGAATATTGCACATGCTGAAGATGCGTCAAAAGGCAGGCGTGTGTACTGGAATAGGCCTTTGTGCTTGTGTGTGTGTGTGTGTGTATTTGTCGTATTGTGTCCAGTCCTCCGTGGAAGAGGCAAATTAGTCTATTCACCCAAAAGAGAGGCATTCAGGTGAGTACTTCCTTTAATAACTTTGATTAAAACAGGATACTCACAGATGTTGGGCCAGAGACAGTGTCAGGATAATTTGTCCTTGTCAGCAGATGTAAAGATGCACTTTCACAAACGTCACGAATGAACACAAAAGGTATTTATTAATTGGACAGCAACCTCATGGCCGTAGCTAGCTCCTGAAATGTCTCTTTGTCTAAGAAGCTTTGCTCATCACGGGTGACTCCACACTCTGAGTCCGGATTGGTCACCCAGGCCATGTGACCCTTACTCTTCTGCATTGCTCTTTTTTTTAAATGTATTAATTTATTTATTTTTATAAATTTAGAATACCCAATTCTTTTTTTTCCAAACAGGGGGCAAGTTAGCGTGGCCAATTCACCTACCCTGCACATCTTTGCATTGTGGGGATGAGACCCACGCAGACACGGGGAGAATGTGCAAACTCCACAGGGACAGTGACCTGGGGCCGGGATCAAACCCGGGTCCTCAGCGCCGTGAGGCAGCGGTGCTAACCACTGCGCCACCATGCCGCCTTTGCTGTATTGCTCTTAAAGGGACATGACCACACTACCCTATCTATATCCCCAAAATTTTGCACACCTCAATCAGGTACACTCTCCCCCCACCAGCCTTCTCTGTTCTAAGGAACACAACCTCAGCCTAGTCAACCAACCTCTCTTCATAGCTGAAACTCTCCAGCCCAGGCATCATCCTGGTGAATTTCTTCTGACCCTTCCTAGTACAGTCGCATTCCTTCCTATAGAGTGGCGACAAGAACTGCACATAGTCCTCTAGCTGTGGCCTAACAAGCATTTTATTTAGCTCTATCATAACCTCCCTACTCTTACATTCTATTTATGTCTCAGCTGCGACTTAGATGACAGGTCAAAAGTGGAGTAGACCAACACTTCAAAGGATGTGCTGGCTTCTAAACCGTCTGCCTGTTTCCTAATCTATTTGTATGTTATTGAGCTATACTGCTTCCCAGAAATTTCTAATCTGTTCAATGAGCTGTATTATTTCTTGGTAATGAAGTGAAGATTATCACTCAATACACTCGCAGTGGTTCTAACATATTGGAAAAATAAGAAAATCAACAGCAGAGGAGTGCTTTCAAGGCTATAGTCTCATCTCCGGTTTCAAATGATACATGGGAACCCCTCGAGCTTCATCTTTGATATTGCCTGAAACCCTTGCGGAGGCTACCGTGTAATCATTCGCAGTCGTCCACTTGAACAAGGAAAGGAACTTTGCCAATGCCCCGAATACCGAATGCATTTGTAAATGAGGCTTCAGAATCTTGATTCGCAAGTTGAAATGGCCAGACCACTGGGTAATGCTGTGTTCTCGGTGTAACAATCTGGCCCAGGAGCCTGTCAGATGGTTAATCTCACTTTGTCTCTGACAGCAAATAGATTCCACCTTCTATGCATTTACTGCAATTAGGACAGCCGTAATATTGAAGTGCTTAATCTCTGCGGCAGAGTTTTTATTTCTTTTCAAAATGTGTGCAGGTGGCAGGAAATAAAAGCGTCTACCTGTTCAATATCCAAGTTTTCACAGAGAACATTGGTGCCTTAATTGACGGCATTGGGAAGAATCTTTGTTTAAAGCATGTCAGCTTCAGTAACATCCACTTGTCGTCATGCAACATAACTCTGCCATCTTCCAGAGAAACAGGCCTATTTTCTTCCCTCTCCTCCTCCAGGAGCTTGCACCTTCTTTGACGGCCATTCGTAGCCCCAGATACTATATGCAGAAAGCCAACTATTGCAACTGTGATCAATCCCATCCTGTAGTGGAATTTGACAGGGGCTTTTTGTTTTTCACGCTCCTGGTCTTTGTCCACCAGATGTTGGGGGGGAGATGTAAAAATCGGACTTAATATTTAATTTTATAAAGTTGCTCCAGCTCTGCATTAGTTTGGCCCTCTCTAAAGAGCAGTCATTTTTGTTTGATGACACTGAGACAGCGCAGTACATCCTTATGTTTTTTTTTAAACTAATAGAATCCATTCGGTCCATCGAGTCTACACCGACCCTTTAAAAGAGCACCCTCCCCAATCCTACTCCCCTGCCCCATCCCCGTAACCCTGTAGCCCCATCTAACCGTTGGACACCAAGGGACAATTTAGCATGGTCAATCCACTTAACCTGCACGTCTTTGGATAGTGGAAGGAAACCGGAGCACCCGAAGGAAACCCACGCAGACACGGAAAGAAAGTGCAAACTCCACACAGTCACCCATGGCCGGAATTGAACCCGGATCCCTGGAGCTGTGAGGTAGCAGTGCTAACCACTGTGCCGCCGTGCACACTGCATTTAATCTTGAATCCTAAACAATATATCTGGGTTGAATGGATTGTTGCTAACTTTTGGTTGGCTCTTAATTCGTAATTCGCTCTGTTTAACCTTTGCTCTAGAGTCGCCAGGTATCTTTATGATACCGCCACGAGGTTCAAGTTCAAGTAATGATCAATAACTCAACACACCAATTAGTAAGATTCAAATCAAAACACATTTATTATACACAATAAATCACTACTCATGCATAAACTCTACTTTCTAGGCTATTCCTATCACTAAAAGGCCTATACTTAGCTTCGGACTGGCCCACCAGGTCAGGGGAACAAATGGCCTTTTGTTCAGGTCCTGAGTCTGCAGGATTCAAAAGCTGGTATGGACTAGTAGCTAGGAGCGCCTATCTCGTAGCGAGCATTGACTTGAGCCTTACTTGGTTGGTGGCAGCTGAGACAGGTCACTGTCACGGGTTGATTCAAGTTGCTGAGTGACCCTGCCAAAGAAGGACGATTTGAACTTGGGGGCTTTACTTTATAGTCCCCAGGGGCTTCCCGCCCTTCGGAATGGACCCCGTACCTGGTTCCAAGTGATTGGACTGCGTTCCGATCACTTGGATCGATTTCTCCAATACTGGAGTTGTTCCCTGATTGTTGGACGGTCCCTAAATGTCCGTTGGCCTTCCTTTGTCTTGGCTCCTTCTGGCGCCGAGGAGTTTGGCTTGGCTTTATTCACCTTAACTGTTGCCATTGTGCCTTGGAATCGCTCATTACTATGCAGATGGCTGCTGCATTACTATGCAGGTGGCTGCTGGTTTCAGGGCTGTCTGGTTGTTTTGCAGGTTCTAATATACATGATTTCTGTATTTGCTAGTCTTTGCCTGTGTTGGCTGAATTTCCCTTCAGCCTTTGCGGTTCTCCATTTTAAGTCGGGAAGTGGCCAACCCAGGTGGCTACACACCCTCCTTGTGATCCCTAACGCGAAGCGTGAAGGATCACATAACTGCGTTGTCTTCATTCCCTGACCCAGCGAGCAGTCTTCTATGGCCTCTACACTGACCATAACTATGCAAGAATTTTTTTTAACTAACATTCTAAGTGGCGCTATGTCAAAACAGGGACATGCGTTACAAAATTTAAAAAACAGTACCTCTAACTGTCCTCAATAAACTACACTCACTAAACATTCAGTCATATTAACTTCCTAAACAATACAAAATAATAGCAGCATTTACATTTTTCCTGGCTTGGCAGTCAAACACAGGGTTGTACAATCTTTCCATTTCTTTATTTACAGAAAAACGCAAATGAATGTCCTTTATTATAGATCGAGGGGTTCGGGGGCCTGGTGAAAACTGAAAATAGGGGATCTCATTCTGTATACCGGAGTGCTAGCGCGGTAGGCTCTCCCAGGTTCGATTCCGGCTTGGGTCACTGTCTGTGCGGAGTCTGCACGTCCTCCCCGTGTCTGCGTGGGTTTCCTCCGGGTGCTCCGGTTTCCTCCCACAGTCCAAAGATGTGCAGGTTAGGTGAATTGGCCATTGATAAATTGCCCTTAATATCCTAAATTGCCCTTGGTGTTGGGTGGAGGTGTTGAGTTTGGGTGGGGTGCTCTTTCCAAGAGCCGGTGCAGACTTGAAGGGCCGAATGGCCTCCTTCTGCACTGTAAATTCAATGATAATCTATGATTAATCTAGGACAAAGGTTCGGCACAACATCGTGGGCCGAAGGGCCTGTTCTGTGCTGTATTTTCTATGTTCTATGTCCATTTCCTCATGCAGATAGTCTGCACGATGCTGCAGAGTATCGCCGACACTAATAGGGATTTGACTACGTAGGAAAGGGAGTACCGCGTAATGAGCTTATCACACCATGATGGTGTGGTGTTGCCTGTTACTGGGCTCGGGGTGCTATGGGGAAGTGAATCATTGACGGCTGGGGGGGGTTGGGGTCAGGGGGTTCGCGCGCAACCGAGTACACATTATGACGAAAAACGCCTATGCCGTCTTCATTGTTGTCCTCTTCTTTCTCTTCTCTTCTCTTCCTTTCTGTTTCGTCTCTTTTCCTGGAGCTTCTGGGGTTCTGTGGGATCACGCCTGGTTTCTGTTACTATCTTGGTTAATATCTCGTGCGTTAGTATGTCTGTCCTTTAGTGCCAATTCTCCCTTTACAATTTGTCACCATGTGTGACTCCCTCATTTTTTTTTTAACTGAATATTCAGGACAAGACACACATAAAAATACTGAACCAGTGCGAGCCGTCTAGCAGGCTGTGCAATTTACTATCCAAATGTTTGAGGATGTAAATAGCATAGGGATGGCAACCTAAGGGTTGCCCGAAAACAAAACAAAACTTTTTGAACCAAGCGTGCCGAAATGAGGTGCGTATGGGCCGCGACGGGTAAGAATTGGATGGAATCCCCGGGTAGGACAGCGACCAATGCCGTGTGTGCTCTACCCGAGCGTAGCTGACCAGAGAGGGGGTCCTCAGGCAGGGCGGAGACCAATGCCGTTTCTCCATTGCCTGAGCAACCGACAAGAACGGGTAAAAATGTAGCCATCGTGGGGGGTTGCCGTATTGGCTCTTCCTTCGAACCAGAAGAGCAGTTATGAACGGGGGCTGGCAAGCTCTCAGCGGTTTCTGCTGATGAGCGTGCGGCAAGTTCTCAAAGGTTTCTGCAGACAAATAAGGTGTGGGGCCGTGGAAAAAATTTCCGATCTTACAAACAACATTTAACAATAACAGTAACAAACAACATTAAACAACATGCTACAGGTTCCATCAGAAAGGGCACCGTTTCTCCCAAGCGGTTCCTTTTAAAACATCATCTGGACACCTCAGTTATCAGTTGCGAACAGGGTTGGGAGTCAGACTCAAAGTCGTCATCTTCTCCCGGATGCCATACTCTTGAATGTATAAGGGCTGATAGGGCGTGATTTGGGGTCCATCTCGTCATTCCAGACGAGCCTCTATGAGTTGTCGCGGTGCCAAAAGGTGGTGTCTAGTTCTGTGGGGATGGAATCGTCATCGTAGGGTGGTGGTGTTTGGTGGGGTTTGTTGAGGAATGTGATGAGGAAGGGCTCACTTGAATCGTGGTCAGATTCGCTGGGTGTGGGTCCTGTTGCCTGGGGATTGTAGGGAGGCGTGCTGTGGCTATTGTCTGAGTCACAGTCGCTGTCGCTGCTGCTGCTGTCTGTGGGCGTTCCGGGGCGGAGTCTAGAGGTCGGGGGTGGAGTCGAGGGTGAGTCCGTGGATGTGGTGGGCGTTTTGAGGGAGGGGAGGGATACGTTGGGTGTGGGCGGGGTGTGGTCTGCTGCGTCGAGCATGACATGGTGTGTGTGGTTGGACTGTGGGCCATATGCCTTAAGCTGGTTAATATGGAACCACGCAGTCTTTCCGTTAGGGTACTTAATTTTATACACTTACTTTGTCCGCAATGGAGTACGGACCCGAATACTTCGGTGACAGGAATGTGCTGGGGTTATAAATTGAGAGCATGACCTGTTGTCCTACCTCAAACTCAGTCGCATGCACTGCCTTGTCGAAACAGGCCTTGCTCTGTTTCTTCCGTGTGCCTAATCTCACTGCGGCTGCTAGCTGAGCCGTTTTTACATTCTCAACTAGTTTTACTGCGTTCTCATGTGTGAAGGCCTTCACTTCGGGGCTGGTCAAGTCCAATCCTAATAAAAATTCTGTGCCTTTCATGGGGCGTCCGGTCATGAGAGTGTGTGGGTGTAACCTGTGGATGTTGAGACAGTGTTTCTCAAAAACATCAGCGCAAAAGGGAGGACTGAATCCCAAGTGGTGTTGTTCTGTTGGACCATTTTTCTGAGGGTTGATTTTAGGGCCTGATTCATGCTCTCCACGGTACCACTTGACTGGGGGTGGTATGCGATGTGGAATTTTTGGGTAATGCCAAATATCGTGAGGACGTTCTTCATGACACGTCCCGTAAAATGGGAACGTTGGTCGGATTCAATGCTGCAGGGGAGTCCCCATCTCGTAAACATGTGGTGGGTTAAGATCTTTGTGGTGGTCTTTGCCGCGTTAGTTCTGGATGGGAATGCCTTTACCCATTTCGTAAAAATGTCTATGACGTCTAATACGTATTTTTAACCATTCCTGCAAGGGGGCAATGGTCCTATAAAATCAATCTGGAGGTTAGTCCAGGGGCCGTTAACGGGGCGGGTGTGACTAAGATGAGTTTTCTTGGCGTATCTGTCCGGATTGTTCTGGGCACAGATAAGGCAATTCTCAACGTAGTGCGTTACATCTTCTTTTAAACTTGGGCCACCAACAGAGCTGCCTGAGGTGGGCTGTAGTGGGATCAATTCCCTGATGTCCATGACCGTCATGGAATAAACAAATAAGTTGATTCCTGTCCTGTTCAGGAACCACATAAAAGGTGTCTTTTAACACCACACCATCATGTGTGGTCAGTGCATTTTTAAACCTAACGTAAGGTGCTGGAAATTGTCCTTTCAAAATCTCCCTGAGATTGTTATCCTGCTTCTGGGCCTGCACTAAATCCTCGATATGAGTCTGCGAGACCTGAACTGCATTCACTGGTGCGTTTTCGGGGGGTGTCCAAAAATATCCCTGCCTGGAACCTGCTTTTGCCAGTGCGTCGGCTTTTACATTTCCAGGGGGGGAGGAACGGTGGTGACTGCGATCTTTAACGATTCCGAATGTCCTGTTCTGTGCTGTTTCTAAAATGTGGCGGAGCAATGGGGCTGAAGGGAGGGGTTTTCCGTCTGCAGAAACAAATCCTCTTGCTTTCCACAGGGGTAGGAATTCTGTAAGGCTATTGCAGACATAGAGGCTGTCTGAGTATATGTCTGCTGGGCTGGGGAAGGAATCTAGGTGATCCACAATGTACGCAACGGCTGCTAGTTCTGCTGCCTGCGCGCCTAAGTGGCCTGGTAGCTTTAGTGATATTTCTACTAGGGCGCATCCCTGCGCGTCCTCGACATAAATGCCGCATCCTGTAATGCGCTTCCCGTCTAATACTGTGGAAGAACCATCCACATAAATCCTTAAAGGTGCGCACGTGTCTATGTGCTGGGGGCTCTAGGGTGAACTACCTATCTTTCTGGGGGTTGTTTTCGCAATAAAGAGGCCTGTGTTGTGGTGCGGTGAGATGATTTCACATTCATGGGGGGGTGCCTGGGTACTGAAGGTTATCAGCTGAGAAAGTGTGGGTCTTGGTCGTTTTAACAGTGATGTCCCGTCCCTGCAAAAGAAGGGTCCATCTAGCTGCTCTAATCTGACTAACTGTACCGTCCTAGAGTCGTCCGTCAAGTAAAAGTTGGGTGGGGGTGTGTTCTGTGAGGATTGTGTTGGGGTTTAGTCCAGTTATGTAGGAAAAATACTGAACTGCCCAGAAAACTGCGAGCAGGTGCCTTTCACAGGCCGAAAATCCCTGCTCCACAGGATCTAAAAGTCTGGAGGCGTAAGCCACGGGTCTTAACTGTTCGTGCCGTTCCTGGAGGAGCACGGCCGAAAGGGTGCGGTCTGTGCTAGCTATCTCTATAGCGTAAGGGGAAAGCGGGTCTGGAACCTATAGTGCGGGGGCTGCAATGAGGGCTCTTTTCAAAGCATCCACAGCATCTGTATGCTGCGGAAGCCATTCCCAAGGGGCTCCTTTCTTTAGGAGTTCCGAGAGGGGCGCTGCCTTGGTGGCGAAACCGTCAATATGGTTTCGGCAGTAGCCAACCAGTCCTAAAAACGACCGGAGGGCTGAAACATTCTGGGGAAGGGGCAATTTGTCAATCGAGTCAATTATTTTGTGCTCGATCTCGCGTTTACCATGCATGATAATCGTACCCAAATATATCACCTTGTTTTCCAAAATCTGGGCCTTTTTTGGGTTTACTTTGCAACCAATTTTCTGTAGGAGTTCCAGGAGTTCGGACAGAAGCTCGATGTGCTCTGCTTTGGTGTCTATCTGCAGTAATAAGTCATCCACATACTGGACCAGACATTCGGGGCGAGAAAATTTTGATAATCCATTTGCCAGCTGTCGGTGGAAAATGGAGGGGGAGTTGTGGAATCCTTGTGGCAGGCATGTCCACGTGTACTGCTGATTTTTAAAAGTGAAGGCAAATTTGTATTGGCACGCTTTTGCCAATGGAATGGACCAGAATCCGTTACTGACGTCCAAAACTGTAAAGTATTGTGAGTTGAGTCCCTGTTTGAGCATGGTCTCGGGACTTGTGGCTACCGTGGGGACTGCTGTGGGGGTGACTTTGTTGAGTTCCCGGTAATCGATGGTCAGTCGCCATGATCCATCGGGCTTTCTCACTGGCCAAATCGGGGCATTATTCGTGGAGGCTACTGATCTGAGTACGCCCTGCTCTAATAAGCTGTCGATCACTTTTGCGATTTCTCCCTCTGCCTCTTGGGGAAATCCATATTGCTTTTGGGGTCTAGGGTCAGGTCCTGTGATTTGAACGGAACCAGTCATCCGGCCACAGTCGTGTTTGTGGGTCGCGAATGCTGTCCTGTGCTTCTGCAGATCTGCCCTAATCTGCTTGTCGGTGGTCAAACCAAAATTCGCCGACTGCGCTAATCTTGTTTGCATATTCTCCTATTGTGAGCGTTGCGGGGGCTCTTGCGGATTTTGCCATTTCCAGACACATTGGTTTACTGGATCAAATGAAAGGTGGTGGGAGTTCATAAAGTCAATTCCCAAAATGTGGTCTGCTGTGTGTCGACTAAGACTATGGGGTGCTTGGTGGTGATGTTGCCGATTTGAATGGGTACAGGGGCTGTGATGTGTCCCTGCTGTGAGCGGCCTGTGAAGCCGCTGAGGGTGATGGTGGCTGTCGTGGGCCACGTGTCTTTCTGGAATATGGTGGAGGAATTGATTGTGGTGCGGGACCCTCCTGTGTCCCAGAGAAATTTGATGAGCTGCCCACGTATCTTTGCTGCAACTGCTGGTCGGCCGGACCTATCCCAAAGAGTGTCGCAGACCCAACTGGGGGAGCCCGAACATCGTCAGTCCATTCCGTTCAGATCCGTGTGGTCAGAACGGGCGCTCACTCTATGTATTGGCTCTGTCCTATTCTTATTCAGAGTGCCTGCCTGCTGGGCTCTCTGCAAAGTGACCTAATTGTCCACAGTTGTAACACTCCTGTGGTTTCTGTGGGGGCTGTTCCTTCCTTCGCTTACCCATGCGGGGTTCTGGTGCGTTTTCACCGCTTGGATGTCTGCTTCTGCTGCTGTTCCTCGGGTTTCCTAACTGCGGGTTTGTTTTGTACAGACTGCTCCCAGGCGCGGGACAATCTTTTTAAAACCCATTTCTCATTGTGGGCTTCCTCTGAGGGGTCATAATTCGTACAGGCTTTTTGTCCTGCGTCTGTGGCATGGGAGATAAGGGTGCGGGTCCATTTGGCCATACCGTCTTGGGACAAATGGGCGCGTTCTAAATTTCCAAAAACTGCTGTGAAATGAATCCACAGGCGTCCAGCAAACGCTGTGGGGTGTTCTGTCTTTTCCTGCCTGCACTTATTCAGGCCTTCTACAGGGTCACCTCTGTTGTAGCCGATCGCGTCTAGGATCGCTGCGTGCATTTCCTCAAGGGTGCCTCCTCCTACATTCTGTGGGTCGGGAAGGGCTGCTACGACCGAAGGGTCTAACCTTAAAACTGTGGACTTCATGTGCTCGCCCTCATCCAGGCCGTACATGGTCGCCTGCTGCTTTACTCTAGCAAAGAAGTGGTGGGGGTCTGAGGTGGGGAGGAACGGAGTGATTTTCTCGCACGCGTCCCGTAATTGGGTCACGGTTAAGGGGGTCGTGTACGGGACTTCCGTGTCTCCTTCCGATATGGCTGTGCGGTGGGTGGTGACTGGGTTCATTGGAGCCTGAACTATCTGCTCTGTGGGGGGGTTGAGGCGCTTTTCACTTCTGGGGCTTTCCTTGCGCACAGGTTCTCTGAACATATCTATGCGCGGTCTCATTTAATTCTTCCCAATCTGGGCCGTCTTCTGCATCTAACTGGGATCCAAAGGTGCTCTGGAATCCATTCTGAACTGAAAGCAAAGACTGCAGTTCTGCAATCTGCTTCCGGCACTTTGCGTGATCTAGTGAGCTCTGTCTGTGCTCCGTGGTGGTAGCATGGAGTGCTCGTAATGCTGCTTTCAGGTCGCTACACTGCCTTTGCAATGCCTCTACCTGTTTCTCTGTTTCCTCTCTTACCAGGACTGCACGTTGCGTGTCCTGATAGGGCTTTTCGTACTGTGTCTGGAAGCTGCTTAGGTGTGCCAGACAAGACTGGTGTGCCCACTTGGCATCATCCACCTCTCCGTCCTTTGCTGCTAACTCCCTTCTTAATTCTAGGTTCTCTTTCTTTATCTCGCTCACATCGACCTTACTCATTCGATGTATATCCTCTATCTCTTTACGGAGCGTCCGAACGACCTCCTCTGTGCCTCGCAATTGTGCCAAACAGGACACGATTGCCATCGGCTTGCGAGCTTTTCCCAAGCTTTTCTTATGGATTTTGCTCAGGTTCTCCCACCAAGTATGTCCTATACTCCCGGGACCTGTTTCCTCATTTTCACAGAATTCGCTCCAAAGGGACCATCCTTTCCCTTTGAGGTACTTTCTGATTTCCTCTTTCCAAACGGGACACTGTCCTACTCTACTGCTGGTCGCTGCGACCACAAATTCTTCGGGGTTCATGAGGCGTTGCATTGCCTGCATTGCCATCTTTCCTCTCTGAATACTTCTCTTAAAATTTGGAACAAGGGGTATTAAGGCGGTGCTGTAATTACGGGTACGGCTTTCGCTATTTTCCGGAATACAAACTCCCGACAGTTTTGTCGCAACAAAACTCTATCAGTTTACCTTATAGCCCTGTTAGTAATGCATGCATTAACACACTTCCGAATTATGAGGATTGATCAGAACTGCTTGAACACTTGTGGTTTTCTGTTCCCAATTGGATTTCTAATTCAGATTTTGGGTTCTCCCCGAGTGGTTAATCCACTTCTAGATCAGGGTGTCGCCAGTAATATGTTGCTAACTTTTGGTTGGCTCTTAATTCGTAATTCGCTCTGTTTCTTTAACCTTTGCTCTAGAGTCGCCAGGTATCTTTATGATACCGCCACGAGGTTCAAGTTCAAGTAATGATCAATAACTCAACACACCAATTAGTAAGATTCAAATCAAAACACATTTATTATACACACTAAATCACTACTCATGCATAAACTCTACTTTCTAGGCTATTCCTATCACGAAAAGGCCTATACTTAGCTTCAGACTGGCCCACCAGGTCAGGGGAATAAATGGCCTTTTGTTCAGGTCCTGAGTCTGTAGGATTGAAAAGCTGGTATGGACTGGTAGCTAGGAGCGCCTATCTCATAGCGTGCGTTGACTTGAGACTTACTTGGTTGGCGGCAGCTGAGACAGGTCACTCTCACGGTTTGATTCAAGTTGCTGAGTGACCCTGCCAAAGAAGAACGATTTGAACTTGGGGGCTTTACTTTATAGTCCCCAGGGGCTTCCCGCCCTTCGGGGCGGACCCCGTACCTGGTTCCAAGTGATTGGACTGCGTTCCGATCACTTGGATCGATTTCTCCAATACTGGAGTTGTTCCCTGATCATTGGGCGGTCCCTAAATGTCCGTTGGCCTTCCTTTGTCTTGGCTCCTGCTGGCGCCGAGGAGTCTGGCTTGGCTTTATTCACCTTAACTGTTGCCATTGTGCCTGGGAATCGCTCATTACTATGCAGATGGCTGCTGCATTACTATGCAGATGGCTGCTGGCTTCAGTGCTGTCTGGTTGTTTTGCAGGTTCCAATATACATGATTTCTGTATTTGCTAGACTTTGCCTGTGTTGGCTGAATTTCCCTTCAGCCTTTGCGGTTCTCCATTTTAAGTCGGGAAGTGGCCAACTCAGGTGGCTACAGGATCATCACAGAAAGCAGAGATTTTGACAAATTTAAAACAACTAATTGAATGTATTCAAGTCAGGCAGAGTGCAGCCACTAATGCTGGAGCAGAGGATATTTGAAATTTCACTTGTAGTGAGAAACCTTTTCCAATTAAACAAGCAAAAGTACTCGGCCGAATCTTCTCAAGCCCCTGATAAACAAAGTGCTGTTTTGAGCTCCATGCGTTGTGCTGTGAGGGTGACATGATATGCATTAGCCAACTCAGAGCCCTTTACAGCTTCAGGACACTGCATTTCAACAAGAGACCTGTCATCGACCTCAAATCCATTTGATGTGGTGCATTGAAGAAACCGAAACAGACAACTCAGTACCAGAACAGTAGTTTCATTCTAAACACACCATTGGATAGTTCAACCAGACAAAAAAAAAATCACATGAAACAGTCAACAATTAATTGAGCAAAGGGCTAAATGCTTTATGATTTTTTTAAAGAAGAGAAGAAAATGGCTTTGACAATGGTGGTACCACTCGAATCATTTGGAACAGAACACCTGATTGTTTTCATGCAGACTGGCCAACTATTTTTGGCACAAAATTAAAGTACATTTATTACTGACATTACGTAATGCTGCAGTTCATACAGACCCTGCCTGATTCTGCATTGAATAGCTGGGACCAGTTTACAAAGTCACATCCCTTTCAACACCCAGAAAAGCAAAGACTCGGCATTTAATGCTTCGCATTTTGGACCAGTCGCGGCAGAACCTTCCAAGGACAAAGGTGAGTAACGGCCTTTGAAACAAATAGAGCAGATAGTCAGCTTTTGAACAAGTCGGTTGGTAGAATTCGGCGGTTTGATAGGAATAAAACACCAGACGTTTCTGCTTTTGTGGTGAAGAGGTTGTCAGGCGAAGCCAAACCTGTTCTCGTCCCACAGACACTTTGCGGGTTGTGTGTGGGGGGGAGGTTCCTGGACAGCGATAGAGAGTTAGACCCCCCCCCCCCGCCACTGCTGCCCCCAAGGGAGTGAAGCCAGTTGTAGTGTTTCAAACTTCTGGCACTTCTGTTTAAGACTTTTGCCAGCCCTTTTCTTTGGCTTAATTCGGCCCGCAAACTAATGGGCTTTCTTCTCCCCCCGAAATAACTAAAAGTTTGCTTTTGAAGATTAAATCTGAATTGTAAAAGCAAAAAGCAAAATGAACTCCTTTGACTGCTTAGATATTGGTCAGGACCAATGTGCTGAATGAGTACAGGGTGATACATTTACAATGATAACAGATAAATTGTGATTGGCTCTAATGATTTGTTCTGCAATAGAATGCAGCATTGTTTGAAGGTTTGATGAAATCTGCAGCAATATTGTGTAAGCAGTGTGTCACAGAGAGAGCCCCACTATCTAGAATAAAGTAAATATGCAGAATGTTACAGACTGTGTCTGCTTAGATAAGTTAATTTCATTCTGTTATCGAATCAAGCATTCGATCTAATGTGGGCCTGTATAAATAATGCAAATAATTAACCCTTAAAATCCAATAATACGTTTACCTGCCATGCAGATTTATTAATGGGGAGTATTACGTTAGTGACAGTGGAGTATGTACTTTAAAAGTGAATTGCTGCCCCCATGTGTACGGCTAATTGGAAATAATTAGTTCTACCTGTGAGGGGAAATGTCAAATTTCTTTCTTTCATTTATTCATTCTGTTGTTGCCCACTCTGGTTCCAAACAAGGGTGAAACTTTTTTTTCCTAAATTTAGAGTACCCAATTCGTTTTTTTCCAATTAAGGGGCAATTTAGCGTGGCCAATCCACCTACCCTGCTCATCTTTGGGTTGTGGGGGTGAAACCCACGCAGACACGGGGAGAATGTGCAAACTCCACACGGACAGTGACCCAGAGCCGGGATCGAACCTGGGACCTCGGCGCCGTGAGGCAGGAGTGCTAACCACTGCGCCACCCCGCTGCCCTTAAACAAGGGCGAAAACTGCTTTGTGGGTTTTCTTGTACATTTAAGAATTAGAATCCTTCACAACAACAAAAATTGGGATTTCAACGTTGAGGCAAAGAGCTGGCAATTTTCGTCAGCTACCAAGTTGGCCAGGAGTTGAATGGTTATCCCGTCAAATGAACATTGTGCAGACTGTGGTCCAGCCAAGCAGCTGGTTTGTTCATGTGCCTCAAGGCAAACAATACAGGCTGGGGAGGGTTGTGAAAGGAATAAGGAATATGCAGCAACCATTGCTTGAAATACTCTGGACAATGGCTGTGTCCCTTTTGCTCTTCTCTCCCGTTTAAATTCAGAAATTTCCCCCAATACCTTTCCCCCTTCCTCAAACTTTTTTTGGTGACAACCCTTCAAATCATCTGCTTCAGCACCACATAGATCAGTGCATTAATCCACAAAGGGAACAGCAGACCTCATAACAAGGATGTAGTTATTCCATTGATATGTTGTTGACTGACCCTGGCAAATTATCAAAAATAGGATTGTAAAGGAAGTGGTGATGGCAGAGGAGTTTTCCACGATAGGCCCAAGTCAGGAGTGTGATGGAATACTTTCCACTTGTCTGGATGAGTGCAGCACCAACAACACTCAAGAAGCTCAAAACCATCCAGGATAAAGCAGTCCACTTGATTGCTCCCTTTTCCATAAATATTCAAACCCTCCACGACCAACGAATAGTGGCAACCGTGTGCACCATCTACAAGATGCACTGCAGTAACTCACCAAGGCTCCTTAGACAGTACCTTCCAAACCCATGACCGCTACCATCTAAAAGGACAAGAGCAGCAGATACCTGGGAACCCCACCAGTCAGGTGACTTGCGTGAGATTTTGTGTCCGGCGCAAAGTCCGATTTGAGCTTCGCGCATGATTCACCCGTTGCTCCTGGCTTCACGCCGGGTGCAGCGGGGGATCACTGGGACACGCCCCTATTCTCCCAAACAGACAATTCTAGCCTTTGAATTTGGTTCTGAATCTACCGGTCAAACGATATATATTAAATACGAAGATGCATGCCAAAAAGGTGGCTGAATGAATTGTTCGTAAATGTTTTTCGAAAGCAAAGATTTAATTTTCTTGCTGATTTTTCACAGAGAAAAATTCAAAGTGTTCCATTCCTTTCTAAAGACGCTCACTGGCAACTGTGCATCAGCCAGTAACCTGACCCTCACGGTTTGGTGACCTCAAGGGACACTGACTGTTCTTTGGCTGGCTTTTGGCAGACCATCCGTCGCAATAATTGTGGTTGAAACCCTTGGCAACCCAAGCGAGCAAATTCAGTTTGGAAAGCCCAAATCGAAGCCTGAGAAGAGCGGAGTGTACGCACAAAGAGAGCTTGTGATACTCCAGCCGCCCCATCCCATCCAGTTCAGCCTAGAGTTGGAACCGGAGAGCATTGACCTGCAACTGCAAATACTTTGCTCATCGCCTAAACTGGGAACTTGGTGTCAGGATGAAGATTGAGAAGGGAGGGTTCAGCGATGATACCTCTTAAAACTGAATAGTTAGCATGCCACCAGAGTAGTTTTACATAAGTTACTTTATTAAGGATTGAGATGAATTATTGGACTGAGTAATCATTATTAACCATTAAACATGTATTTTTAGGACATAGCAGTAATAAGTAATCGAATGGGATTTAGGATAGCTAACTTGTCCAGCAGGACATCACTTCTGATATCTTGTCTTTGTGAAACAAATGCAGGAAGCTGGTTTTGCTGCCCTGCTTTTCACAGACAATGAATGCACAGCAAATTACGAGTAAGCATAGCTATCAGGATGAGGATCAATCATGCACTGCTTGCAATCCTACAGGTTGTGCATAGTGAGCTGTTGAGCTGAAGGGCGTAATGATGTAATCAGGAAATAAACCACTATCTCATTCCAGATATAGCCTGAAGTGCTTATTCCCACAAAAGTGTGACAAAGCTTATTCCCATTCCGAAACATTCTCCTTTTCTTCACACTTTGCACCAGATGCCTTTTGCTAACATTGAATCAAAGGAAGATGTTGCTGCTTTTTGTACACCCATTGAAATACCCCGCTTCTTAATTCATTCATTCTCCTTTTCTCTCATCAACTGTGGCTGGTATTTAATTTGCCTCCTTGCTGTAAATCAATTTAAAAAAAAACACACAACCTTTGGCACCCTGCTCTCTCTGCACCATTTTGTCAGTAAGGTCTGTGTGAATCAAAGTCGGTGCTGTTCATTCTGACCAGGGGAGGCCAGGTTTATAAATGAGCCCCAGTGATGCGTGAACCTACGGCACTTGGGAATGATGGTTCCTGGGATATGACACGGGGATGAGTTCGCTCCTAATGGCAATGCCTGTTGTGCTTTCGGAAAGAGAGGCATCCCATAATAATGCCGTCACACATTTACAGACCGTGTAAAGCAGTTACTGGGTCAAAATTTGATTAGTTAATAATTGGATTGATGCACCATTTTCAAACAACAATAATAGCAATGTTAAACAGAGTCTAAAACAACCAATTTGGCTTCTTATCAGATATGAGCACAAATGGACTTGCTTTCCCCATGACAGGTTTCCAGCAGAATACTGAACTATTAAGGAATAGCTTTTAAATGTCTCATTTCCTTCAAATGCAGTTACATTCGCTCCAAAATATCCAGTCACAATGTGTTTGTGGCAATTCTGCTTTAATGCTTCACATGCATCCCCTTGTGCAAATGCTGGAAAGTTTGCTCATCTAATTATATAGTTTTTGTCAAAAATTGCTGAGCGACCATTGAGAGAATCCAAATTCAGCTATAAATTTGGTCCCTATTTTAACTCTGCACGTGGCCGGATTTTGAGTGAGTGCAAATCTCGCCCAAAGATATTACACTATTGATACCTGATACAATAGAGCGATGGGCAGCATGGTAGCACAGTGGTTAGCACTGTTGTCTCACAGCTCCAGGGTCCCAGGTTCGATTCCATGCTTGGTCACTGTGTGGAGTCTGCACGTTCTCCCCGTGTCTCCGTGGGTTTCCTCCGGGTGCTCTGGTTTCCTCCCACAAGCCCCAAAAGACGTGCTTGTTAGGTGAATTGGACATTCTGAATTCTCCCTCTGTGTACCCGAACAGGTGCCGGAGTGTGGCAACCAGGGGATTTTCACAGTAACTTCATTGCAGTGTTAATGTAAGCCCACTTGTGACACTAATAAAGATTATTATATCACCAAATGTGGAGGGAGAACGGCTTGCAAATACAGCAAGAGAGCAGCAAGATGACACTATGCCGTGGTGTTGTATGTGGTTGGTTGGTAAAACCCTTTCACCGGAGTAAAGGTTCTGGGCTTGTATCCCACGCCAGGAATTCAGCATAATAGTCATGGCTGACACTCGAGTGCTGTACTGCCGCAGAAGCTGACTTTTGGGTGAGATGCTAAAACATGGGCCTATCTGCTCCCTCGAGTGGCCACAAAATATCCCATGGAGCTTTTCCAAGAAGAGACGGGTAATTATCCCTGGTGTCCTGGTGAATATTCATCCCTCAATCATAGGATCCCTACAGTGCAGAATGAGGCCATTCAGCCCATCGCGTCTGCACCGACCCTCCTAAAGCAGCCTACCTCAGCCCCCACCCTATCCCTGTAACCCCATAACTCCACCTAACCTTTGGACACCATGGGGCAATTTATCACGGCCAATCTTCCTAACCTGCACATCTTTGGACTGTGGGAGGAAACCGGAGCACCCGGAGGAAACCCACGCAGACACGGGGAGAACGTGCAGACTCCACCCAGACAGTGACCCAAGCTGGGAATCGAACCTGGGACCCTGGCGCTGTGAGGTCGCAGTGTTAACCATTGTGCCGCCCTAACTAAGGTCAGGTTATCTGGTCATTATCGCATTTCTGCTTCTGGGATCTTGCTGTGTGAAAATTAGTTGCCAAATTTCCTACATTACCACAATGACTGTGCCTCTTTGACTGTAAAGTGTTTCGGGATGACCTAGAAGGTGCTATATAAATGCAAGTCTTTCTTTTCTCAATACATTACTAAATGTTTACACAATTTTGCAGTCAGCATGCTGTCATTTTTAGAAAAAGTAACACATCCGATGTCCAATCAACCGTGGGGCAGCATGGTAGCATTGTGAGTTGGGTGGGGTTACTGAGTTATGGGGATAGGGTGGAGTTGTTGACCTTGGGTAGGGTGCTCTTTCCAAGAGCCGGTGCAGACTCGATGGGCCGAATGGCCTCCTTCTGCACTGTAAATTCTATGATAAAAGCTTTCCACAAAAGCTGACGTCTATAATGTTGGCGGTGGGTGAAAATCCCTAACATAAATGATCGTGATGACTTAAGCTGCCACTTATAGTCGACTGACAGGCTAACACCATATCGCACTTGATCCCGTTGTGGTACATTTGCTTCCAATTGTCTTCCCTCACCCAGTGGTGCGCCAAGGCAGACTTTTGTCTCTTTCCATAGCGAGTAAATCCCAGAACAGGTCAGCAGTCTGTTGCCAAGGGGCTTATATCTTGAGGGGCGCCACACCACATCGCGCGTGGCTGACCATGGGTCTCTTTGCGCTCTTACCACCAGCCATTGGCTTGTTTGGAAGGATTCGCAGGTTGACGCTCTCCACCTGTTTGTCCACATTATGTACGCACCTTCCTCGGCCATCAAGTCCTGGAGTGGGACTCGAACCCGGGGCTTCTGGCTTAGAGGTAGGGGCTGTGCCCACTGCACCACAAGACCTACATTTGCTTAATGGGATGGAAGCTGCTGGAATCATGCATGTCCTGCGTTATTCTGGTACACCCATTATGCAATTGCTCCATAATGTCACCTAACTCTGCCTCCGAAGTCTGAATAAGAGTATTTTACCTGAAAATTATCTCTGGGCTGCATTTAATGGAGGCGATGGAGGTCTCGCTGGCTGGTTGGAGAGATGTTGGGAGTCCCGCGTTGCGTCTTTTGGGGAAGGGCCAATCGACTTAAGTGCCACTTGGGCACTGGATAGGCCAAGGGCCAGCCTTTCCTGGGATCAAGGACGGGAATGAAACAGGGCAGGAATGATCTGCCTAGAGCTGCCAGCTCAATTGAACAGCAACAGCACGGGGGAGGCAGTGGCTGACACCCAGGATTGCCAGGTCAGAGGTGAGCGATGGAGGGATGAGTGTCAGGGGGTGGGGGTTGCAGGAGTGTGTGTCAGCAGTCTGGGCAGTGGGCTGTTCTCAGGACCCCCCCCCCCCACACCTCCGCACTTCCCAATGCCGGGTCTTCCGACCAGGCACTGAGTTCCCCTGAACTGGGGAGCCCCCCCCCCCCCCCCTTCCAGGTAACTCTGCACTGTTTGGCTTGTTGTCCTCCCAGAAGATGATCCTCCCTGCCTATCACAGGGTTAACATGAACAGCACTGGGATGGGGCACTTAAGTGAGCATTAGTTGCCCAATTAATGGCCTCAGTTGGCAGTGAAGCGGGAAGGCCCTCCACGGGGCTTCCCACCACGGAAATAATTGAGGTGCAGGTGGGAAGATAGCGGGGTCTCCACCCACCAAATTCCTGCCTGATTAAATGACCTCTCCTCCACCAAACTTGCCATGGGGACGGGCACCTCCACCCCCTGTATCTCTCTCCACAGACGCTGACAAACCTGCTGAGTAATTCCAGCGTTTCTTTGTTTTTATTGCTGCAGAAGCCCTCATGCAGGCCTTTGTTAACTCCGGACCTGACTACTCCAGTGCTGTCCTGGTCGGCCTCCCATCTTCCACCTTACAGAAAGCTCACCTGAAACTCTGCTGCCTGTATCACAAGCCACTCAAACAGACACTCATCCATCACTCAGGTGCTCACTGACCCTCGTCTTGCAATGCCTCAATTTTGCAATGTCCATTCTAGTCTTCAAATTTCTCCATGGCCCAACCCCTCCCAAAGTCTCTGAACCTCCTCTAAACTTCTGCATCTCTAAACCCCTAATCAATCCACCAACTGAAGGGCCTGTACTGCGCTGTAATGTTCTATGTTCTATGTTCTATTGGTCGAAGGGTAAGGAGAGCAGGTAGGACGGTCGAGTTGAGGCCAGGATGGGATCAGCCATGATCACATTGAGGATGTTAGGCTCAAGAGGTTAAATTGCCTACTCCCGCTCCGAGGTCACGTGTTCCAGGAAGGAGATGCTGTGGCTGATTTTGCAATCCAGCTCCTGGCCTGTAGCATTGTGGGTAACAGATGAGGAACATATCAGCCATGATAGAATGACGGAGCAGACTTGATGGGCCGAATGGCCTCATTCTGTGTCTATATCTTATGAACTTATTGGCAGCTGTGCTAGCTGAGTCTTAACCTCCAGAATTCCATCACTAAACTCCCTCGCCTCTTTCTCCACCACGCTGACGCTTCACAAAACCTAGCTCCTCCATCCTAACATCTCCTCATTTGGCTTGGTGCGCAGTGTTGTGCGATACCACTCCCGTGGCAGCGCCTTGGAACATTTTGTTACAGTTGTACAGTAGTCCAGAGCGTGGCACGGCTGAAAAAGGACACGAGCTATCTAAGCTTTATTGCACTCATTCGTCCATCTCACAAGAAATGACCAAACTGTAATGAGAAAACAACAACTCATCCCACAAGAGAAGAGAATGCTGAGTTGCCAACCAATCAGCAAACTCCTCGCGTCTAAATTATTGTCCCCCTGTTGCAGTTGGTTAATTTCTTGCGAGCTATTGGCCAGGGATTTGCAGCCCCACCACGGCGTGTCTACACCCACCCAACTCAACCACACCCAACCCAACCCAGCCATTTAAACTGCCGTTTGCTCTGCCGGGAACCAAATAACCGACCGTGCCAATTCTGACGAATGCAAGATTAAAAAGCTCAGATATCCTGATCTATACATTGTATTATGTTGAAGGCGCTATGTAAATGCAGGTTGTCGTTGCCTTGTTCTTGCCACCAAGCTCCAGGGAGAGATAACACAAGCTGGGGAAAAATAAAAGCACCTTGTCAAGCTGTACAAAGCTGCTGATCAAAGCCATGATGATGTTGTCTTAAAGCTCATACATTATCCACGCAAAGAAACGGCGAACCAATTGTTAAGGCATCAGGCATCCTTTATGCGATTTCCGAAGTAGAGGCCTTTAGGCCTGCTGTATAAATCCAAATTCTCATCCTCTTATCAGGATTAATTCTGTTCCCCCCCTAATGGGCAGTTAATCTGTGACGCACGGAATAATATCTTTACACCGATTATCAGTTGTATTTTCGGGTTCAGACCAAGGAGAGAAACGTGTTCATCCTCCCACTGTCCTTATTTCTCTCAATCAGACACTGGAATCTGCCCGTTGTGATCAGAACAGTTTCTTGTTGCATTGAGACCAGGCCCTGACTGAAATATCAAAATGGGCATTCTTTCAAGGAGCCACAACTCATCGATGGCACAAATATATATACATATCCCTTTGAAAGTTTCCAGCAGGGACTACACATAGCAATTCCCCGCCAAGACTAGCAGATGGACATCTGTTTACGGCCTCGCCTCGGATCCAAGAAATATAAAAATTTAAGAGATTAGTTAACTTGCATCTTCCTCATGAATATTTCTGTAACATTTAATGTGGATTAAAGGTCGTGTGGAATAAATTCATTTAAATTCAGAGCTTTTGATCAGAAGCTCCCTCTAAACTTGAAGGGTGATAGACCAGAACTTCACTTTCCTGACTTGCCCCCCTCCTCCCATTAACCCTGACTCCCTTGTTGATCATAGATCTATTCAACTCAGCCTTGAATGTATTCAATGACTCAACCTCCACTTACTCTCCGGGGTAGAGAACTCCATAGGCGAATGACCCTCTGAGAGAAAATACTTCTCATCTCGGTCTTAATCGAAAATGTGCCTCCCTTGTCCTAGACTCCCCCACAAAGGGAAACATCCTCTCAATATCTTCCCTGTCAAGATCTGTGACGACGGAAAGACTTTAGGAATATTGGATTCCAAGTATTGGGTAATTTAAGGATTGGAAGCCTGTGGTTAGAGTGTGTTTGACTGCAGTGGTCCTGTTTATTTAAAAAAGAATTCTGCGTGCAGGGCCCTGAGCATTGTTATAAGCCAGAAGGTGAAATAGATGAAGCAATGTGTTTTTCAGTCTGGGCTAATGGACAATGGTTTGATAAGGGAAGTCCCTGGGGAGTTAATGTGCTTGGCAGACTGCAGAGGTTATTTGTGTATTCAGCTTGGGGAGATCAGGTCATTGCTAGGTGGAGCCAAGGAAGGCAGAGAGACATTTTGAGAAGCTGTGGAGAGAGGCTGTTTTGGAGAAACGCTTTTGGAAGTGAAGTCTGGAACACGATTAAACTAAATGGGAACATAGTCCCATAGCGAGCGGGTTTAGCCATGTGTTTACCGCCACTCGCAGTGTCACAACATTATTGAACAGCACTCTGGTTAGATAGGGGGCCTCAGCGGGGAGCGCACAGCCGAGGCTGCACATAGACCCATTTTTTGCACAGCAGAACTCCTCAGTGCAACAAGAGACCAGGACACCATTTCGAAATGCCGTCCTGATCTCTGCAGCCCCTGACCATCAGTGCCAGGATGCCACCTTGCCCAAAGGGGGCCTCTGATCCTTTGGGGGACCCCCGCCAATCTGGTCCCTGTTAGTGGACACCAGTACTGAAAGGCACTCACCTGAGGTCAGCAAGATGAAGGGGATAGATCCCAATGCCTTGGGTGCCTCCGGAAACCGCATATTACAGAGACTAGCGAGATTGCGTTGGGTAAATCCTAGGAGTGGCATCTCCCGGCTTCTATCAACCACGCTGCGCCGCGACGCGCTGTTCTTTGGGCGCAGCACGGCCATTCGATTGCGCCCCAACCTCTGATCTGTCAACCCTTCCTTTTATCCCAGAAGTGCAGACAGTTTTCTTTCCCAGTAGGAGAGTTTTTAAAAAATGTAATGAGAGATTTTAAAAGCAGAGAACTCTTGTCTGAAGACAAGGGAGAGGCTGAAACAGCCTAGTTGAAGCAGCTATTTGAAGATATTCAGCCAGAGTCTGAAGGGGTTTAACTAGAGCCAGAATTTGTTCTGTACTGCAAAGTTACTCTGTGATTGAGAGCTGTATGTTTTGTTTCTTGTTATTTCATGGGAAATTGAGTTAATGAAATTAAAAGTTTAATATTGTATTTGTAAAGTTTTGTTTTCGAAATACCAAAGCCCTATTTTTTCATGCAATTACTCCTGGAGCGAATCATTCTTTCTCCACAGTCTTAAAATAAACTAAAATATTGGGGTTTCCGTCCCAGTGTGCTAGCCGCTGTTGGGGTCTGGTCTGGGATCGTAATAGACTCCACAAGACCTCTTGGGTTGAATTTAGAATTTTAAGGATGGGGAGCTCGCCATCCCGAGAGTCGGCCCCTAACACGCTACCGCCAACTCCCAGAAGCCCACTGTCATTAATGCTTGGGGCGTCCGTCCACCAATCAGATTGGCCGACAGCTCTCCAACCTGGCCAGGCACAGCGCTCCAGTGGCCAGAAGCGGTACTGTAGTGATCGCAACCAACCTTCACCCGCTCCCGCTGGCCTAGAAATTGAGATTGGTCGGAAAAATGCTCTTAAGCAGCCATGATGTGACCACTTAAAGGCCTTAATGGGTGAAAGGGGAGATTTCCCCCTCAAGGCCATGGCCACCCAACCATGAATTTGCGTCTGGGTTCTGTTGGGAAGTTGCCGGGGGAAGGCCATCCATTCAATTTTACTCTCACCTCCCCTGCCTCAGAACCAGCCTCGGGGGTGTGGTGATATGCATCACTGTAAATACACAAGGGGTTAATGTAAATACACTAGGACACTATAAATACACAAGGGATTAATGTAGATATACTAGGACACTGTAAATACACAAGGGGTTAATGTAAATACACTGGGACTAAATAAACACTCGAGGGAGCACCAGAGACATCATGACACACAGACATTTAACCAATAGGTCAGTAAGATAGGACACAACCAATGGGCAATCAAGGCACACCCAGAGGTGACACTACCACAAGGGGGCTACCCATATAAAAGGACAGGGCACACATGCTCTTTCTCTTTCCATAGGTGACACTCAGAGAGACAGGGGCAGATCCGGGAAGCATCACACCCACCGCATGGATTAGAGCAGACTGGTTAGTTAGATCGAGTTACTATAGTAAGATCAGCCAGAGAGTCGAACCCAAGTAGGAGAATTGTTAACTGTTCAATAAATGTGTTAAATCTATCTCCAAGTCTGAACCTTCCTTTGTCAGAGTATACATCAAGGAAGTAGCTTATGCTACATGAAGAAGCATAACACAACAGGGGGAGCATAAAATTCAGTCCCATATGTTTCAACAAGATCACATGTCATCTAAACTCACATCATTGTAGGCTCAACGTGTTCAACCCTTCTTCCTAAGACAACCACCTTATCCTAGGAATCAGTCAAGTGAACCTTCTCTGAACTTCTTCCAATGGGAATATATATCTTTTGTTAAGTAAGGAAGCCAGAACTGTACACAGCACTCCTGATGGGATCTAACCAAGGCCCTATACAACGATAGCAATACTTCCCTACCCTACTTTTATACTTGATTCCCTTTGCAATTAAGGCCAGCATTCCATTTGCATTTCTAATCACTTGTACCCGCATACTAACCTTTTCTGATCCATGTAAGGACACCCAGATCGCTCTGTACCCCAGAATTCTGTAGTCTCTCTACATTCAAATAATATGCTACTTTTCTATTCTTTCTGCAAATTGGACAAGATCACATTCTTCTACATTAAACTCTGTCTGCCTGGGGGCCGGTTGAACTCAGTTGGCTGGACAGCTGGCTTGTGATGCAGAACACGGCCAGCAGCATGGGTTCAGTTTCCGTATCGGCTGAGGTTATTCATGAAGGCCGCTGCGCCTTCTCAACCTTGCCCCTCGCCTGAGGTGTGGTGGTCCTCCAGTCAGCTCTCCCCCTCAAAGGGGAAATGTGAGTGTGCAGGTGTAAGTGTGTGTGTGTGAGTGTGCAAATGTGTGTGCGTGAGTGTGCATGTGTGAATGTATGTGAGTATGCCTGTGTGTGTAAATGTGTGAGTGGATTTGTGTAAATGTGTGAGTGTGTCTGAGTATTGGTGTGAGGACGTATGTGAATGTGTGAGTATGTGTAAATGTGTGTGTGAGTGTATGTGTAAATGTGCTTGTGTGTGAGTGTATGTGTAAATGTGTGTGTGAGTGTATGTGTAAATGTGCTTGTGTGTGAGTATGCGTGTGTAAGTGTATTTAAGTGCCTGGATATACCCGATGTGTGATGCCTTCTGCTGTGCACTGGATAGCATAGCATCTTCCCAAGAGTTTGAAAAAATATTTTTCTGAACAGTTTAATACTGTGATGTCAAGCGATAGAAAGCACCATTAATTAAAAAGTGTAAAACGACATTTTAACAAATGTTAAAATGTTTGAATTGTGCTGAAAAGTCATTCTAATGAGCATAGAGTATTTAATGTGCACTGTTTTGCAATTAAAGATTTGACATTCAGAATTTCCCAGTTGCAGTTCACCGAAACCCATACCCCAACTGTGTTGGCGATGTCAGTGAGCCTCGATAGGTATGTGACAAGAGTTGTTTTTTTCTTCCAACCTTGTCGTCCTCAGCATGTTCAAAACTAAGAATAGCTTTCCTCTGTCGCTTTGCGATACTTTTACTTGTCGTGCTCAGCTTTACTTCTGTTCCCGAATTGTCTGTTTTGGGTTTTATAGTGAGTTTGTCTTTGGTGATTTCTGATCATGAGAAGCGGGTGGAGTAAACTTCACTTCACCCTGGGTGGATGAACCTGACATATTCCGTAAGAAAAACTGACTAGAATGCCCATTGACATAATTATAATAATGATTCAGAGGCCCCCTGTGATGTTGCTGACGTTATGTTGGAGGATATGTTGCATTGTAAGAATAGAAATGTTTTGGCCTTTAATAGTACAGTCAAGTTTCCTCATTGCCTTGAACATTTATTACATTTTTGTCTTTATTAAGGGTAAGAAGATTCTTTCCGGTATTAAGCCATCATCGGCGGAAAGTATTTGGAAGATTTTTTTCTTCCATTTTGTTATTAGTGACTGACTTTTTCTGCCTGTTCCTGGTGTTCTCCTGCGTCTTTTAGCGGTCCTTACGGTGGCACTTGTACACACCAACTTTGTCACGTTCCATGCCTAGTCTGTAATTTATCACTGACTGAAGTTTCATAACCTGCAACAATTGGCGTTTGTACAGCGCCATCAATGTAGCAAAACGTCCCAACCCAAATACGACACTGAGCCGCATAAGGAGATATCAGAGTGGATGTTGGAAGGCTTGGTGCAACGAAGTGGATTTCAAGGAGCATCGGAAAGGTGGAAAGAGGCAGCGAGGTTTAGCTGGGGGGGAGTGCCAGAGTCAGGGTCTTGGCCACTGAAGGCGCAGCCGCCAATGGGCGGAGCGTTCAAAGCGGAAGGATTTGGAGAGGTGGCGCTGAGGGAGAGCTGGGTTCCGTCAGCGCGCACATGGAAAATGTCACAGTGCTTTCAGATGATGTTGGCGTGCAGCAGCATGCAGAGGAAAATTGGGAGGGAATAGATCCTTGGGCGACACCAGGGGTAATGGATTGGGAAGAGAAGCCATTGCAGTTTGTTCTCTTATCTCCAATTAGATAAATAAGAGTGGAACCCAGCGTTTTCTGATAGTTGATTGTTTTTCACAATGTAATTTTATCTGAACGGTTGGGGTGGCGGGGCAGGCAGGGTGGAAGTGGTGGTGGAGGTCGTGGGGGGGGGGGGGCGGGAATTTACATTTTAAAACATTTCTGGAGTGACTGAATTGTTAGCCCCATTTCTGATTGTCCGTTCTACAGTTGTAATCTTTTGGAAACTTATTTGACAGCTTTTAATAATCTTTATTAGTGTCACAAGTAGGCTTACATTAACACTGCAATGAAGTTACTGTGAAAATCCCCTAGTCACCACACTCCGGCGCCAGTTCGGGTACACCGAGGGAGAATTCAGAATGTCCAATTCACCTAACAAGCACGTCTTTTGGGACTTGTGGGAGGAAACCGGAGCACCCGTAGGAAACCCCGCAGACATGGGGAGAATGTGCAGACTCTGCACAGACGGTGACCCAAGCCGGGAATCGAACCCAGGACCCTGGCGCTGTGAAGCAACAGTGCTAACCACTGTGCTATCGTGCTGCTTGTTTCAGTTGCCACATGCTGATTAGTGCTAGGCCAGTTTGTTTGGTTGTGTTGCTCTGACTTCCACACACTCACTTGGTGCGATGCCAAAAATGTGACCGATAGCCACCAAAGGTATTATTCCAACGTATCTCCCATGCTAATGCTTCCAAAGTTCCTCTATTCCAGTGAGGTCATTTCTGGGGTGGCGGTGAAGCAATTTGATATCTAACTGATTCCCAGCAAATAAATAATTAGCGTTTTCCTGCCAGATAAGCAAATTAACTCTCTGTTGCTTCTGTCATCTGGTTTGTGCTGAACTGTCCCTACAGCGAAGGGGTTTTAACTTCCATTTTCTATGCTTTTGTATCATCGTGGGGCTTTCATTTTTAAGTCTTGCTTATGCGTTGGATTGACCTCAGAGGCAAAAAGCATCATATCATCGAACTGAGCATCTGTTTTCTCCATTTCCTGCCATGCAACACTCTTATAAAGGCTGGATGCCAATGTCAAAGCGTTTGAAGACATGCCTTCTATATTGACCCAGAGTGTCCAGGAATTGAAGATCAACCGCCCAGGTCATTGGAGAAAAATCATCCGGGCATCAAAAGAAAAGAGGGTCTTTTTGATCATTTTCACCGATTGAATATTGAATTTTTAAAATTTTGTTTTGGATGTGGGCAAAGCCAGTGTTTGTTGCTCTTGAACTAAATGCCTTGCAGGGCCGTTTAAGAGTCAACCACCTTGCTGAAGTCAGATTTGACCAGACCAGGTAAGGATGGCAGATTTCCTTCCCTAAAGGATGTCAGTGAACCAGATGGTTTTTACGACAATGGTTCCAGGGTCATCGTTTGACTTTTAATTCCAGACCTTTATTGAATTCAAACTCCACCATCTGCCATTGTGCTGGGCTTCTGGATGACTGGTCCAGTGACAATCCCACTCTTCAGGAGGGAGAACAGGGGATAAAAGGCCGTTTGACGGACAGTCAAGCATCAGCCACGGTAGCATTGTGGATAGCACAATTGCTTCACAGCTCCAGGGTCCCAGGTTCGATTCCGGCTTGGGTCACTGTCTGTGCGGGGTCTGCACATCCTCCCCGTGTGTGCGTGGGTTTCCTCCGGGTGCTCCGGTTTCCTCCCACAGTCCAAAGATGTGCAGGTTAGGTGGATTGGCCATGATAAATTGCCCTTAGTGTAGGGTGGGGTTACTGGGTTATGGGGATAGGGTGGAGGTGTTGACCTTGGATAGGGTGCTCTTTCCAAGAGCCGGTGCAGACTCGATGGGCCGAATGGCCTCCCTCTGCACTGTAAATTCTATGATAATCTATGAATTGGGTAACGAGTCTTTATGCTTTTCCGGTTAGTGTAGGCAGGCAGTCCATCACAAGGATGGATGTGTTTGGCCGACTAATCCATTTAAACACAGTTAGCAACCCCACATGTACATTATTGAAAGTTGAAGGGCAACAGTGGAACATGGACAGGCTGAAAGCTCGAGGGGAGAGGAGGATTATCTGATAAAAATCTGCTGCAGTAATGCGAGAAACTACAAGAGCCTTCCTAGATTTTGATGCAGTAATTAAATTGTGCACAAAGCTGGGTTTTAGAGAGCAGGCTTTTTCAAAGTGTGGGTCGCAACCCACCCACCGGCGGGTGTCAGGAGGGTCATGAAGCGATCGGTCGCACTGTACCCACGGTGGTCCCGATTGCGGGAGAAGCCAACGTCCACTACCGGCTTTTACATCGAGAATGGCGGCCACTGCTATCTTTTAAATGAAAATAAATGAGGCTGAGTGCAGTATTCCGGCCAGAAGCAGCAGCAGAGCAGGTCACACAACCTGCCCATACACTTGCCATCAAGTGTATCTGTTTTGGCACCAAATTATGAAGCAGAGCTGCTTCTATTTTCCAGCTGCTGGCAAGAGGACTTTGATGATGGATCATTTTCTTGAAAGTAAGAGACAGCCATAGACTCAAAAAGGCAGTGTATCTATTGGACAGGATCTCACAACAGAATGTACTGGAGAGAGCTGCTCAGGAGAATCCATGGCAGGACAGAGCAGTGTTAGTGTTAGCTCTGTACAGAGCTCCAGGGCCTCTTGTTACCTACAAAAAAGAAACTTAACTCTGGAACAAAGCAGTACAAAGATGATTTCTTAAGGTAATGTTTTTGTCAGGTGTGCCAGTGCAAATAAGGATGCAAAGCCCATGTGTGTTATATGCAAGGAAGTACAGGCAAACGAGAGGAGAAGTTTTAAACAGAAATGTGTGTGAAAAATTCCTTTTAAGGTTGAGACCCCAGAGTCAGTTATTAGCTTACAGCTGTCTCCAAATTAAAAGACTAAGCTGCTGTATCTGACCTGTGATGTCACATTAAAAACACACCAAAAGCCCATGAGGCCGTCAGCATTCTGGAGTAGAATCTCCCAGGAGTATCCAGTGCTGAGTAAAACAAGCATTTTGTTGCTATTGCCCTCCATGACGACTGACTGAAGTCTGCACCTGATATGCACATTGCCCTCATCTCCTGTCAATCTGATTGGAGTGAGATCATGAGGACCAAGCAGGCTCCCCTTTCGCATTAAACGTAAACAAATATGGCGTGTGTCGTAAAGGTAGGCCGGCGTGAGTCTGGTAGGTCGGCCGGTTGCGAAAAGTGGGTCCCGGGAAAAAAAGTTTGAAAAACACTGTTACAGAGTGTCATTGAGGGGAAAACCAGGGGTTATCGCAGTGAGGAAAGAAGGTTCTCTGGAGATGTTTCAAGCAATGGAGGAGATATAGGACATAAACCTGAGTCAGTGGGGCCTAAAAATGAAGAAGATTGAGTCTTCATAAGCAAAGGATGGCAATTGTTAGACTTGTGAGAGATGTTGTTGAAACCATAACTGGAGGAAGCAGGATATTCTTCAGCTATTGAAAACCATGGAGGAGGTCAAGATGTAATCACTCAGGAATTGCATTATGAGAGGACTGAAGGTTGAAAATGAAAATGAAAATCGCTTATTGTCACAAGTAGGCTTCAAATGAAGTTACTGTGAAAAGCCCCTAGTCGCCACAGTCCGGCGCCTGTTCGGGGAGGCTGGTACGGGAATTGAACCCGCGCTGCTGGCCTGCCTGGGTCTGCTTTAAAAGCCAGCTATTTAGCCCTGTGCTAAACCAGGATGTGATTATCAGCAGGTATAATGTGAGGGAAGTTGATGAATATCGAATGGAATGATCAACATAAGAACAGATAGAATCATAGAATTTACAGTGCAGAAGGAGGCCATTCAGCCCATTGAGTCTGCACCGGCTCTTGGAAAGAGCACCCTACCCAAGCCCATATCTCCACCCTATCCCCATAACCCAATAACCCAGTAACCCCACCCAACACTAAGGTCAATTTTGGACACTAAGGGCAATTTAACATGGCCAATCCACCTAACCTGCACGTCTTTTGACTGTGGGAGGAAACCGGAGCACCCGGAGGAAATCCACGCACACACGGGGAGAACGTGCAGACTCCGCACAAGCAGTGACCCAAGCCGGGATTCGAACCTGGGACCCTGGAGCTGTGAAGCAATTGTGCTAACCACTATGCTACCATGCTGCCTCAATAGGGATAGATGATGACTGGAAGATGTTATTGATATTCAATAAAACAATGAGAGAGAAAGAGAGAGAGAGAATGCTTGCGAATCAAGCATCAACAACAACAACAATGTTTACGCGAACATAACTTTGATGGTAACTTGTTTAGTTGTGCACAGGGCTAGGCCCTCTATAAATCACCACTAGAATGAGCACGCTGGAAATCAGCAGAGGGAATATGGCTTTAGGAGCAGGGCAATTGTTCTTGGCTGCAGAGTGAGAAGGTAAAGAAACAGAAAGAGTAACACCTTGGAATGGAAGCAATAAGATACCAATACTGATTACCCAACAGCCCTGCTGACTACGTCTGACTATAACTGACCCGAAATCTACTCTGGACTCTGAAAGATCAATTGCCACCACATCCTGCATCCATTGACTTAATAACATGGAATGAATACCATATCAACATTAATGCAATTTTATGTAACTTCTGTGGACAATTTGCTGTTTTATGATCCAGTTATCCTATCGTAATCCAGAGTTAATTAATAAAATGGCCATATTTAAAGACAAACTGTCTTTTCTTAACAGTGCAACTGAACTACAACATGTAAGATATTTAAGTTGTTTAGTTGGGGAGGTGAGGTGGGTGGTGGTGGTGTTAGGATTGGGCCTGGGTAGAGTGGTCAGTCGAAGGGTCGGTGCAGACTCGATGGGCTGAATGGCCTCCTGCACTGTAGGGCCTCTATGATTCTAAGAATGCCAATAACAGGGGAAACAACTTTATCCTGGATGAGAAGAGAGATTGGTTGGAAAGTAGACCCCGATTGGTAGAGGCATTGCCATGGAGAATGCACCAGTTAATGGTGACTGACAGTTAACTGCCAAGCATTGTTTTAAAATTTAAACCAGGCAAATTGATTCTGATTGGTCAAGGAATGAATCAACAAATGGCTATCACTTATTTTGTTTAGCTCAATCAGGTGCAATGTGTGTACATGTTCTTTCTGTCTGCAAAGAACAGGGCCTTCTCCACTACATATAAACGCACCACACTGCGAACCAGACTGACAATCCTAAATTGGTTGTCAGCGTAATTCTTAGCACACTGAGGATTATTTAGCAAATGTTGTCCAGTCGCTGAATCACAGCGACTGTTGTTCACTGTGCTTTGAGTTTTGCAAACACGGGCTGATTGGGTACGGTCTGTACCTTGCCCATTGCGAACAGTGGAAGGGATAAGCTATTTGAAATGATCCACCAGTCTTTGCGACATACCTAGCATCGCACTGACACTCAAATTCATACCCACATTACTCTTTTGTATCACAGGCAGAACGTCCTTTTGACTTGATGCCAACATCCTGTGTTCGACGAAATGTTGGCCGGAATTCTGCAGTCATTGGGTCTCTCTGTTCTCATCAGCAATGCAGCCCCGCCTGTGAGTTTCCCAGCGGCGTGGGGTGTCTTCAATGGGAAATCCCATTGACAAACGGCGGGGAAGAGGGAATCCCACCACCAGCAAACGGGGCCACCGCCAAGAAACACGAGGAAAATCCCACCCTTCTTTTTTCAGCAATATTCAAGTTCTGTTCTACCAAACAGCAACTTTAAGGATCATAATCTTAATTCCAGAGTTCGGATTCCAAGCTGCAGTTTTACTTATGATAGAACTGGAGCCTATTCTTCACACACTTCTTTTATTTTTATCTATATTGACAGAGACACCCGTTACAAACGCGCGACACAAAACCCCACAACCACTGTTTCGGTCTGTCCCTATATATAGATACAAAAGTGAATCCCCAATTGATTCCCACCACCTGAATACGATTAAACACTCCATTAACAACCTGTATCGCTGCAATTCTCATGACAGGAACCTGCTACTCTCTGGATACAATAACAGAAAATCCATATCAATTGCTGTGTGCTGTGGTAGGACGATATTAACGGAATATTAAGTGAAATATAACGCAAACAGACACAATTACAAAATGCGACTTGATTTGTTCCATATGAAAACAAAATGGTTTGATGATTCGGATACATATATGTTTAGTCATGTCTCTCGGGTGAGGAAAAATTGACTTTTGTCTGCAGTTCCTGGTACAATTGATATTTTTGCTGAAAATCATCCAAAACCACTGTGAGATGGACATCAATACTTCAGACAGTAAAAATACAAGCACGTTATTCGGCAAGGATCTTTCAACAACAGCAAAGTTCTGAAAAATTATCAAAAGCTTAAAATAACAAAACCCTAGTTTCTCTTTTTATGAGCATAGCTTAGAGCCAGATGGGTTGCTGGAAGTATTGTCCAGACCAAAAAGAAGTTGTGTTGTAGGCACCTAACTGTCTATGCTTAGCGTATTTGCACAGCATGCTGGGTGGGAGTGCAAAGTTGGGCCTACATAACATTTAAAGGGAAGGGAACATTTAAAGTTGGATATCGGAATGAGTACTAACATTCTGAATCCCCTTTAGAACAGAGGTTCCCGAACTGGAGGTTGGGGTTCACGAGATGAGATTCTGGGCTTGCAATGGCTGTCGTGGACTGAATGTTAACAGCTGTGAGGGCCCTTTAAATCCTTGCTTTTTAGGCATGGTCTAAATGGCCGATGACTTGTTTTTTAGTTTCGGGATGACTAATATCATTGTTGTAAACTAACTTTATTGCTAACACATTTTCGCAACATGAACGCACAACAGCAAGGCATCAGCGGCCTTGTTACAATCGTAGAATCATAGAATCCCTACAGTGCAGAAGGAGGCAATGGGCCGGTTGGCAGCGCCCCCCCCGGCGAGTCTCCACCCCACGATGGGCCGAGTGGCCACCCATTTTCGGCCAGTCCCGGAGGCGTATATTACACCAGGTCCGTACCGGCGGGACCTGGCTCTGCGGGCAGCCTGTGGAGTCCTTGGGGGCGGGGGGGGGTGCGTGGGAGGATCTGGCCCCGGGGTGGGGGGCCCCCGCGGTGGCCTGACCCGCGATCGGGGCCCACCGATCCGCTAGCGGGCCTGTGCCATGGGGGCACTCTTTCCCTCCGCACCGTCTGGTGTAACAGTCCGCCATAGCAGGTGCGGAGAAGAACCCGCCTGCGCATGCGCTGGGGTGACGCCAGTACTCGCACCTTCCGGGCGGCCCGACGTTGGAGTGGTTCATGCCACTCCTCGGCGCCGGTATGACCCACCCCGCCAGATAGCGGAGAATCCCGCCCAAGGTGTTAGTAAGGAGTTAGTAAGGAGTTGATAGCAGTCGCATATTAGAGTAGCTCTGTAGTATCTTAGTGTGATTTAGTGTTAGACCATTATTTCTAACTTATTAATCTTAGACATTATAGCAATCTTTAGAGTAGTGTTAGTAATAAATAGTTTTGTTGTAAAACAAAGTCTACTGTTCTTTGCTAACACTACCACATCAAGATTCAACATCAGCATAATCAAAGAACATTACATTCTCCAACTCTCCACCCCAGCCTAATATTGATGAGGAAAATGGAGGAAGAAACAAGCAGAAACGAAAGGAAGGGAAAACTAAAGTTCAGGAGTGGCTCTTCAGACAGGTATCAGTGCAAATCCAATAGTTTGAACATTGGGTGATTAGAAAAGTGGGTCCAGAGAACAATATTGGCATTAATTTCCACCTCACTACAGGATTGTGTGGAATATATAGAATCATATACAGAAAAATAGAAGCAGGAGGAGGCCATTCGGCCCTTCGAGCCTGCTCTGCCATTCATTATGAACATGCTGATCATCAAGTTCAAACCCTGATCCCGCCTTCCCCCAAAACGTAACCCCTCTTGGCAGAAATAAGAAGATTGTGAAAGTCACTTTAATAAATTGATGAGGTTGATAGATTAGCTCAGTCCCTACCCTCAGATTGTTTTACAGATGCAATTATATCAGAATGAGCAGGCAAGTCCATCACCAAAATGAAAACTGTAGGACAACAGAGAATATTGAACTTCCAGAGTGATTAGCTCCACAGTTATGTCTTGTGGAATAACTAACGTGTCTCATTATATTTTCATAAATGATTAAATCCAATTGCGGCAACAACTGGGAAAGGTTTGGAAGCTAAATACTTTTAAATTGCAAGCTGTGGCTTGAAAATTAACACCATAGATGTGCAGGTGCAGGTCTTTTCTTGGCCCGGTATTATGTGGCAATAATGTATTATTTTCACTCTTTAATGACTGCGTATAATATTTATATTGCACTGCTGTGTATCGTGTGGAATTTAAGTATAATAAAGCTCCTGTACCAGCTATCCCATGTGAAGCGATGTACAAGTGACACGTTACCAATCTTTGCCCAAAATGTTTCTTTTAACCCAGGTCATCCTTCCAGGTTGTTGAAGATGGGGAACTAAGACCTAGGGTAGTTTTTGGGTTAAACCGGTGTAGAATTAAAATAGGGTGGTCAGGCAAAATTCAGTCCCCATGTCAAAGTCATACATTTGATTCTAATTTCCGCAGTATCACTAGAAAGCTGCCGTGTGAAGCTGCCATGCTGTAGTGACACCCTCATGCCATTGGTGGCACCAGTGCGCTTCCACAGAAGGAGGGCACGATTACAGCATGACAAGTTTACATAGGCCCTTGGCATTAGAATAATAATAATCTTTATTATTGTCACAAGTAAACTTACATTAACACTGCAATGACGTTACTGTGAAAATCCCCTAGTCACCACATTCCGGCGCCTGTTCGGGTACACAGAGGGAGAATTCAGAATGTCCAATTCACCTAACAAGCACGTCTTTCGGGACTTTGTGGGAGGAAACTGGAGCACCCGGAGGAAACCCACGCAGACGCGGGGAGAACGTGCAGACTCCGCACAGGCAGTGACCCAAGCCGGGAATCGAACCTGAGACCCTGGCGCTCTGAAGCAACAGTGCTAACCACTGTGCTACCGTGCCGCTCAAAGGCGGACAGGAGTATTTATAATGGGGATGGTTCACAGGAAGCGCCTCTAACCCGGGTGAGGAGGAATGGCTGAGTTCCCTGTCTTTATTCAACCTCACCCTCTGCTGGTGTCAACAAAGGTTTAATTGTGAGCAGCACAGTGGCACAGTGGTTAGCACTGCTGACTCAGACTCAGTAATTATGTGTAAAAGGAGCCCATTTAACCAGTCTTTCTTGAGTTAAGATGGAATACAGTTATTATCTATTAAAAGGGTAAGGAGAAATGGTAAAACACATGCATCCACAGGCATAGAGATTTGAATTAAGAATTGAGTCGAATAGTAAGTAAATATTTTTTTTTATGTATATGCAACAGTCCAAGAGTTGCAAGGAGTAGATGATTATTATTATTTGCAGCCATTGTGTATAGGAAAGAGACTAAGTGCGGCCTTGGCGAGATGTTCTTCCCTGCGTTTTTCCCCATTAAATCGTGACCTGTGAGTTAACAGCTGACGATCAATGTCCCCCAAAACACTTGTTCATCAGTATTAGTGCTCAGCTTCATTGCAATACTATTTGTTCAATCGCAAGGATCCTGAAATCTTCCCAACAATAATAGCAATTATACATTTTGTTTACTTTTCACTCACCTATTGCAATAGTTCAAATTAATCATATTCTCCAACACTTTCTGAATCTCGCCAAGCGATGCCCCCTGGTCTAGCTGTATAGCCCCATGCCAGGGGTCCCTTTAAATGAAGACCATGATCGCCTTCCGGGTCCCAGCCTGCATCTTCTGCACCCAGATGTCCTGCCCTCGTCAGACCATTGGGAATGCTGCCCACCATCAGCTGAAGCAGTTGGCTGGCCTGCCACTCAGGGGCCATTAATTAGCCGCTTCACCTAATACGTGTTGTTTTCAAGGGTGGTGGCGGGCAGCACAGAGCCTCCAGCTTCTGGGACGGACAACTGCTCATCGCCAAGGTAATCCAGCCCATGTCTTCCCTGAAATTGCACATTACATTCCTCATTCTGTTTATGGTTTACAAATTTGCACATCTCCATGACCATTCCCCAGCTGCGCACAAGTCAATAAAATCAAATAATGTAATTTAATCCCGCCCACTCTATCGTAATGATTATTGACGGTGTAAATTGTGCATAAAGTCAGCTAGTAACTTGCAGGAGTGCACAATACGACATGGCGGGAGCCATATTTCACATCATAATGAGCATGTCTTTGAGCACATTGTCCTGTCGAAATGTGTGGGACAATGAGATCGTACTACCAGTATCATATAATGTTCTCCTTTCTCAGAATAAATAAATCTGTAAACAAATAAATCAAAATAAATCTGTAATTATAAAAGCACAATTTTTATCCATACATAATGAACAATATTCATTTTCAAAAGTTAATTGTGTGGTGGGGAACCAGGGTAGGTGTGTAAGGCTGCATGTTCACCTGGAGATCCGGCCCAGACAGACAGTGATGGATTGGTAATGCAGTGTGGTGCTCGAAATGGGATTAATGTACAGAATTCGCAGCGGAAATACACATATGTATGCTTGTCTGTGTGTATACACAGACACACATGTATATACATATATATTTATTTAGATTTCCAGAAGGCCTTTGCGAAGGTGCCGCATAGGAGACTATTAAATAAGTTAAGAGCCCATGGTGTTAAAGGGTAAGATCCTGGCATGGATAGAGGATTGCCTGACTGTCAGAAGGCAGAGAGTGGGGATAAAGGGGTATTGTTCAGGATGACAGCCGGTGACTAGTGGTGTGCCTCAGGGGTCTGTGCTGGGACCACAACCTTTCACAATAAACATTAATGATCTGGAAGAAGGTACTGAAGGCACTGTTGTTACGTTTGCAGATGATACAAAGATCTGCAGAGGGACAGATAGTATTGAGGAAGCAAGGGGGCTGTAGAAGGACTTGGACAGGCTCGGAGAGTGGGCAAAGAAGTGGCAGATGGAATACAATGTGGAAAAGTTTGAGGTTATGCACTTTGGAAGGAGGAACGGAGGCATGGGCCAGGATTCTCCCTTCCCCATGGCGGCGGGAGAACCGGCGGCAACCATTCCGGCGTCAACAGCCCCCGAAAGTGCGGAACACTCCAGCTGGCGGCAAAGGGACGGCGCGAGTTTGCGCATGCGGAGCATGGCCGGCGTGATCTCGCACATGCGCGGAACTGCCGGCGTGGGTCCGCGCGTGCGCAAACCGGCCGGCGAATTTTGGCGCCTGTGCGAGGGGTTCTCTTCTCCGCGCCGGCCATGGCGGAGCCCTACAGGGGCCGGCGCGGAGGAAAGGGCCCCCACTGATCAGGCCCGCCCGCAGATTGGTGGGCCCCGATCGCGGGCCAGGCCGCTATGGGGGCCCCCCCTGGGGTCGGATCCCCCCAGAGGACCGCCCCCGCCGACTTACCTGCCAGGTCCCGCCGGTGTCAGAGGTGAGTGAGTCACGCTAGCGGGCCTGGCCAAAAGCAGACGGCCGCTCGGCCCATCGGGGCTCAGAGAATCGCTGGGGGCGCCGCTGCTAGCGGCCCACGACCGGCATGGCGTGAATCCCGCCCCCGCCTGAAAAACGACGCCGGAAAATAAATTTCTAAATGGGGAAATGCTTAGGAAATCAGAAGCACAAAGGGACTTGGGAGTCCTTGTTCACAATTCTCTTAAGGTTAACGTGCAGGTTCAGTCGGCAGTTAAGAAGGCAAATGCAATGTTAGCATTCATGTCGAGAGGGCTAGAATACAAGAGCAGGGATGTACTTCTGAGGCTGTAGAAAACTCTGGTCAGACCCCTTTGGAGTATTGTGAGCAGTTTTGGGCCCCGTATCTAAGGAAGGATGTGCTGGCCTTGGAAAGGGTCCAGAGGAGGTTCACAAGAATGATCCCTGGAATAAAGGACTTGTTGTGTGAGGAATGGGTGAGGACTCTGGGTCTGTACTCAATGGAGATTAGAAGGCTGAGGGGGGATCTTATTGAAACTTACAGTATACTGCGTAGCCCGGATAGAGTGGACGTAGAGAAGATGTTTCCACTGGTAGAAAAAACTAGAAGCAGAGGACACAATCTCAGACTAAAGGGACGATCCTTTAAAATAGAGATGAGGAAGAATTTCTTCAGCCAGAAGGTGGTGAATCTGTGGAACTCTTTGTCGCAAAAGGCTGTGGAGGCCAAATCACTGAGTGTCTTTAAGACAGAGATAGATAGGTTCTTGATTAATAAGGGGTGATGGGGAGAAGGCAAGAGAGTGGGAATGAGAAAAATATTAGCCATGATTGAATGGCGGAGCAGACTCGATGGGTCGAGTGGTCTAATTCTGCTCCTATGTATTATGGTCTTATATATTCGGCATATATATTTAAAAGTTCCATTCCAATTAGACACAACTGGAGCACTGTTTACAGGAGACTTGTTTAAGCAACAGTCTGATAAGTTCAGGGTGTGCCTCCTGCCTCCTCTCTCCCCACCAGGATACCGAGGTCCCATCTGGCATCTCAGAGACATGTAAAAGATTCCATTGCACTATCTTGCAGATGAGGAGAGTCCTGGCCAATATTTATCCCTTTCTATCTTTGCCTTTCAGCTTTTCCTATGTTACATGGGGTTGCCCTTCAAACTAAGCTGAATAAGACCGGGTTGGGTTGGGGGTGGGGGGTGGTGGAGTTCGGCTGAATTGGCCGCAGCTCCATCAGTCCCGGCAGCGCCAATAGTATATTAGTGGCCGCTGCCGGGACTGCAAGAGGAAGAAGGTTCAGGGGATTCCTGAAGTCGCTAAATTCGGCAGGGAGGGTTTTGGTTGGTCAGGGCAGAGGGGGTTGGGGAGAAGTTGGACAAAAGACCACAAGGGGTAGGAAGAAAGTGGCGCAGTCCCTAAAGATTGAGCCCCCCTTTCTGGGCTGAAGACCAGCACGTATACACGCTTGTTCGCCTGAGGCTGGCCAATGTTTAGTCCTCAAGAAACAAATTTAAAAATAGATTTATTTGCTCATTATCAAGTTGGTGGTTGTGCTGCGCTCAGTTTGGTTGCTGGACCTTCTGCGCGACCAACAGCCGCTACATTTCAGAAGTATTTAATTGGCTTTTAAGAAATCCTGAGGTTGTGAAAGGCACAATTTAAACGCAAGACTTTCTTTTAGCGAGCTTCTGGCCTGCAGTGAAAATAGCCGCTGTGATAAAATTGTTCTGGTTGGTTTACCGATGCTCTTTCTGTCCTTAATGCTGACCAATTGGAAAAGCCGGCTCACAACAGCTTTGAACCTTGATTCCTGTTGGATGCAGTTGTGCGTGATCGCACAGTCTCCTGTTTTATTTTGTTTTACGTGTGATGCTCGCATTGCCTTACTTAGCTGATAACTTTGCCAAAACTGAGACCCCCTCGACCAACCAACAGTATTGTAACTGGACCTATCTTGTTGATGGATGAATTGGCTAATCAAGCATCGCTCTCATTCTCACAAAGCTACAAGGACTCCTTTCAATTGTCATTACCCCAGCGCAGCCCAGCAGACTCGAGAGAAGTTACTTCGCTCCACTGGATAGTCCATCACTCTGGCATGAATCTCATGGAGTGGCTGAGCGTGCTTACAATTCAGTGGAAGACATCCGCTGGCCTTTCTCAATCTGAGACTTTGCAACTGTTGGACACCCTAAAGAGATTCCGCTTGGTTACAAGTCCCCAGCACCAAATGAATCGAAATAGAAACTCTGCAAATATTATGTTCAATTTTCTGCACGATGGAGTCACAATGTAACACATTACAATGGGCCTTAGAAGCAGCTCCAATTCCTTGTGCACACAATGCCCAGAGTCTTTGTAGCAACTACCAGGAAATATAATCCCCAGGGATCCCAGGATCATATTTATGCATCAAGTAACTTTTGTTTGTGTCACTGCAGGTTCATCCAACAGGATTGCGCTGTATTCCTTTATTAAATCCACTTGTTCCTGGTTTTTTTCCTTTACAGAGAGATTAACAATATGTCTCTCTCTTATATGCCAATAACAATCTGCATTTATATAGCGTGTTCAACACGGTACGACATCCCAGGCGCTTCACAGAAGCGTTACCAAATTAAAAACTTGACACCCAGCCACATGGAGATATTAAGGCGAGAAGTGAGTTTTCGCGAGTGTCTTCAAGTAGGGGAAAGAGGTGGAGAGGGAGGTAATTCCGGAGCGTAGCTGAGCCTGGATGCCAGAGGAAATCAGCAGGCGGGTGGAATGGGGCAAATTGTGGCTTTCCCCATTCCGGGTAGCACGTTGTCGCTGCAATGAACCCGCAGCCAAACATTTTCTGTCCATTGTACCGGTTGATTGGTATCTTGGAACTCAGCTGTCATGGTTTGCAGCCATTACTCTGAGCAAGGCTTTCATCATTGTAGACAGTGGACAGTCAGGGGATTGTGCATCACTGTGGGATGTTGCCAGTTAAACCCAAATGGACAAATCTGCTCTGCAGACACCAGGGATTTGTCCTAATCAGCTGTGGTCTGTTCTTTATTGGCACGTCACATTCATATTCAGTGAGATGCACTCCGGGAAAGAGAGCGTAATACTGATTGGAACCGAGCCCAAGCTCTCAGATGGCACAAGCAAAGGGATAAAGATCTTTACAACATGGGAGCAAAATAAAACTATAAAGCAAAGACTAAATAGAAGTCAATTTGAATAGGATCTTTCTCTGCAAAAACCTGGGGGGAAAAAAAACAAGTATTTAATATTGTAGGAAAGTTGTGCTTCATAATCATCAAATGCTCTTTTTTTTTTAAATATTTCCCTGTGAGAAATTCATTCTTCAGGCCAGATGGGTCCAGATTTCAGCACTAGGTCAATGCTGCGTGAGATGATCTCAGCAGCTGTTACAATTGGCCTTATCATCCCCGGGCTAAGGAGAGGCAATATCAAGCAGATTTTCTGCTCCTGATACCGTGGTGTCCCGTGTATGCCCGGATCTTTATGCAGTCCAAGATCTCACCTCGTCATGAGGCTCTGTATGGTCAACTTTCTGCGAAAGCTCACAAAGGGGTCAGCTAGTGACCACATGGACAACGGGCAGTATGGTAGCACAGTGGTTAGCACAGTTGCTTCACAGTGCCAGGGTCCCAGGTTCGATTCCCGACATGGGTCACTGTCGGTGCGGAGTCTGCACGTTCTCCCCGTGTCTGCGTGGGTTTACTCCGGGTGCTCCGGTTTCCTCCCACAAGTCCGGAAAGACGTGCTGTTAGGTGGATTGGACATTCAGAATTCTCCCTCACTGTACCCGGACAGGTGCCGGAGTGTGCTTTTCACAGTAACTTCATTGCAGTGTTAAGAACAAAGAACAAAGAAAAGTACAGCACAGGAACTGGCCCTTCGGCCCTCCAAGCTTATGCCGACCATGCTGCCTGTCTAAACTAAAATCTTCCACACTACAGGGTCCGTATCCCTCTATTCCCATCCTATTCATGTATTTGTCAAGATCTCTAAATTTCACTAAGTTTAGAATGTCACTATCGTCCCTGCTTCCACCACCTCCTCCGGTAGCGAGTTCCAGGCACCCAGTACCCTCTGTGTAAAAAACTTGCCTCGTACATCTACTCTACACCTTGCCCCTCATACCTTAAACCTATGCCCCTGATAATTGACCCCTCTAACCTGGGGAAAAGCCTCTGACTATCCACTCTGTCTATGCCCCTCATAATTTTGTAGACCTCTATCAGGTCGCCCCTCAACCTCCGACGTTCCAGTGAGAACAAACCGAGTTTATTTAACCGCTCCTCGTAGCTAATGCCCTCCATACCAGGCAACATCCTGGTAAATCTCTTCTGCACCCTCTCTAAAGCCTCCACATCCTTCTGGTAGTGTGGCGACCAGAATTGAACACTATACTCCAAGTGTGGCCTAACGAAGGTTCTATACAGCTGCAACATGACTTGCCAATTTTTATACTCAAAGCCTACTTGTGACAACAATAAAGATTGTTATAAAAACTGGAGGCAAAAGAGGTGGAGCATCTACATATACCCCGTCCTTCAGGACACGAGCAAGATTCTGCTATTGCTGTCAGCAAATGTTCTTAGTAAATCTCAGTCCCTTGATGTGGGAGGTGCCGAGATGGGTCAAATATAACAAGTGGCCATTGAAATGTCACACAAATAGACTGCCACAGGAAAAAGGAAATGAAGTCCAAGCACTTCCCCGGAGGAAGGCAGGACGTTACTGGCGAAGGCTTTAATTTTTCCCGTAAAGATGCTAGGCTATTTTTTCATTGACCTCCATTCAATGAAGTCACTTGACACCCACTCAAGTAAACTGGTTAGACAGTGGCAGAATTAATGATCCTCTTCCCACTTTGACCATCACCATAAAAAGGCATTGAAAAAAATCCCTCATCTGGACACCCCTTGTTTTTGCTAAAGTGTATTTCAAATCGCCCTCTTGACTGGAATTGTATCCTCAGCAGAACAGAGTTCCCACTCTTTGGATCTGGATGGAAATCATTGGGAGGGGGGTAATTTAAAACAAAATGTGCTTTTCTTAATTTTGCCAGATGTTTGTTCCCTTCTATTGGGTTATTGGGGGTATTAAACAAGTCTGAATATTGTTACCAAAGCAGCTTCCCACAATAGGAAAACCCAGATTGTAAAGTCACAGCTTCATTTTGTGTGTGTTTATAAAGTACAATTCTCACTGATTTTCTGCCCTCCTTCCAATCTTTCCTTGAGTTGAGTTTAAGATGTGCCATTTCCAATTCCAATTCTCTTCTCTCATCTGGTGGTGCATTAAGGCAGACTTTTGTCCATTTTCATAGCTAGTAATTCCCGGTCTTTAGTCTGTCGCCAGGGGCTTGTAGCTTGAGGCATGCCACTCCACATCAAGCATAGAATCCGTACAGTGCAGGAAGAGGCCATTCAGCCCATAGAGTCTGCATCGACCATCTGAAAGAACCCCCTAGGCCCACTCCCCCGCCCTATCCTCAGAATCCAGCCTTTGGACACAAAGGGGCAACTTAGCATGGTCAATCCACCTAACCTGCACATCCTTGGACTGTGGGAGGAAACCGGAGCATCCGGAGGAAACCCACGCAGACACGGGGAGAACGTGCAGACGCCACACAGGCAGTCACCCAAGGTTGAAATTGAACCCGGGTCCCTGGCACTGTGAGGCAGCAGTGCTAACCACTGTGCCTCCATGCCACATGACCTGTAGTCTCTCCCGCTCTTACCACCAGCCATTGGCCTGTTGGAATGATTTTGCAGGTTGACACACTCAACCTGTTGACTGCATTATGAACGCACCTTCCTTGACCATCAAGTCCAGGGGTGGGACTCGCACTCAGAGCTCCTGGCTCAGAGGCAGAGACACTACCCATTACCCCACAAGACCTTCAAGCGATGCTGTTTGAACTCTAATAACTCCCCTCAAGTTGCTATTCTTTGTGGGTGAATTTTTACTATGTATGGGCAAATCGCAACAGAGATTCCTTCTCAGTAGCCCCACCTTCTGGGGGTCCTACCCAACACATGCAATATGTCCCACCCCTCAATCAGCCTCTATCAGAAGGACTACCAAGGGCAAGAAACTCAGTGGATGTGTTGGTGCCCCAAATCCCTGCCACTTCTTCCACCGGCTGTTTGACATGGAAAGCTGACCTGGAATTTCTGATGGCAATGAAGTTAGATACCACACTGTTAACCTCCGAGAACAGCCTATTTCTGTGGTGCAGACACCAATAAGACAGCGACATTGTCTGAACGACTGCATCTTAAATGTCCCTGGTTTCATAAAGAACTCTTCTGCTGTTCCAATGCTTTGCCATACTAATAAAGAATTCAGTGTCGCAGCTGCCCTTTTAGCTAGTAACTTACAGCAAGAGGCAAGTCCAGGCTTGACTGCACCTCGACTGGAATTTATAACCACGTGTTTGATTTCACATTTATGGTTTTCCTCAGGGCTACGTCCCTATAATCAATACAACTGATGCGTTATGTTGATCACAGTGATAGAGCAACCAGCAGCTAGACTGGCAAGATTCCAAATCCTATATCCAGGATATCTTTTTAATTCTTTGTTATGGGAATTGACGGAGTGAGTATCTCCGGGAACGGCAGCACATGCCGGCAACTGAGGTTCTTGCTAGTTTTGTTATTCAAAGGCTGGCCTCCGACATTTAAAGTTTAACGGGTTGAATAAATATGAGTTAAATCTTGGCACGTTTACAACATTGAGAATGGATGGAATAATGAAGCTGGGTGAGGGACATTCCTGTCAGAGGTGAGTCTGGCCACTTTACCTCCCCCCACCCCCACCCCCACTCTCCTTTAAGGCACTCCTTAAAGTCTACTCCTTTGACCCAACCATTGATCATCAGCTTGACTATTTTCCTATGTAACTGGGTGTCAAACGTTTCTTGTGAAAGGCCTTGGGGAGGTTTCCCCAAATTACATTCAATACAATGTCACACAACAGACTAGCGAGAAAGGTTATAGCTTGTGGAATAAAAGGGCCAGTATCAACATTGGTACAAAATTGACTGAAAAATTGGAAGCAGAGAGTAATGGTCAATGGATATTTTTCAGCCCAAAGGAAGGTGCATGTGGTGTTCCCCAGGGGTCAGTCTTGGGACCCTTGCTTTTCTTGATATAAATTAAGATATGGATCTTGGTGTTCGAGAGACAATTTCAAAGTTTGCAGGTGACACAAAACTTGGAAGCATTGTAAACTATGAAGAGGACAGCGTAGAACTTCAATAGGACATAGACAGCTGGTGCAGTGGGCAAATAGGTGGCAGGTGGAGTTTAATATGGAGAAGTGCGAGGTGATGCATTTTGGTCGGAGGAACATGGAGAGACAATATCAAATAAGAGGTAAAATTCTTAAGGGGAAGCAGGAGCAGAAGGGCCTGGGTGTGTCTGTGCCAAGATCATTGAAGGTGGCAGGGCAGGCGGAGAGAGCAGTTAATAAAGGCACTTTCGAAATAGGAAAAGACTTCAGCTATCAGAAGCACAAAGGGATTTGGGAATCCTGGTTTAGGATTCTCTTAACGTTAATGTGCAAGTTCATTCGGCAGTTAAGAAGGCAAATGCAATGTTAGCATTCATGTCAAGAGGGCTAGAATACAAGAATAGGGATGTACTTCTAAGCTGTATAAGGCTCTTGTCAGACCCCATTTGAAGTATTGTGGGCAGTTTTGGGCCCCGTATCTAAGGAAGGATGAGCTGGCCTCCAGAGGAGGTTCACAAGAATGATCCCTGGAATGAAGAGCTTGTCGTATGAGGAGCAGCTGAGAACTCTGGGTGTGTACTCATTGGAGTTTAGACGGATGAGGGGGGATCTTATTGAAACTTACAGGATACTGCGAGGCCTGGATAGAGTGGACATGGAGAGGATGTTTCCACTTGTAGGAAAAACTAGAACCCAAGGGCACAGCCTCAGACTGAAGGGACGATCCTTTAAAACAAAAATGAGGAGGAATTTCTGCAGCCAGAGGATGGTGAATCTGTGGAACTCTTTGCCGCAGAAGGCTGCGGAGGCCAAGTCACTGAGTGTCTTTAAGACAGAGATAGATAGGTTCTTGATTAATAGGGGGATCAGGGGTTATGGGGAGAAGGCAGGAGAATGGGGATGAGAAAATATCAGCCATGGTTGAATGGGGGAGCAGACTCGATGGGCCGAATGGCCTAATTCTGCTCCAATGTCTTAGGTCTTATAAAGCATATACTATTTTGGGCTTTATTATTGGGGCATAGAGTACAAGGGCAAGGAGGTTGTGCTGAATTTATACAAGACCTCAGGTGGAATACTATGGGCACCACACTATAGGAAGGATGTGTACACATTGAAGGGAATGCAGAATAGGCTTACGAGAATGGGTCCAGGGGTGAGAAAATTCTATTCGGAGGTTAGATTGGAGAGCATTGCAATTGTTCTCCTTGGAGAGAAGAAGGCTGAGAGGAGAGTTGACAGAGATGCACAAACTCGAGAGGGGCCAGCACGGAGTAGTCAGGGAGAAACCTTTCCCACTCGCAAAAGGATCGAGAACGAGAGGGCACAGATTTAAAGTGATTTGCAAAAGAAGCAAATGTGACGTGAGAAAAAAAAACTTTTCCACGCTGCGAGTGGCTCGGGTCTGGAATGCACTGTTTGGAAGTGTGGCGGAGGAAGGTTCAATCGAGACATTCAGGAGAATGTTAGATGATAATTTGAATCGAAACAATGTGCAGGGGTACAGGGAAAAGGCAGGGGAGTGGCAAAGTATTGTTCTCTCTCTCTCTCTGCCTTTCTTGCACCTGACCTTAGAATCCCTGAACTTACACTGAAATTGGAAATGTGTTTCATTGGCCAGTCCTGCCCCTTACTGCGAGATGTATAAATTTCTCCAGCAAGATATAATCCTGGCACCATTTTGATGGCCATTATGCCACAAGTCCAACTTAAGAGAAAAAGCAACGACGAGATTGTGCATTTCAAATGTATGTAAATTCGCCACACATATCTACATATTTGTCGTCCATAAGTCTTTTTTATTCGTTGCCCGTTGGCTGGGCCAGCATTTGTTGTCCATCCCTAATTGTCCTTTAATTGAGTGGCTTGCAAGGCCGTTTACGAGTCAAGCATTTTGCTGTGGATCTGGAGTCACATGTGGGGCAGCCCAGCTACGGGTGGCAGATTTCCTACCCTAAAGGACATGAGTGAGCATAATGTTTTTTTTTTGACAATCGACAGTGGTCACCTTTAGACTTTTAATGCCAGATTTTTATTTAATTCAATTTTCGACACCTGCCACGGTGGGATTCGAACCCGGGTCCCCCAGAGCATTGCCCTGGGTCTCTGGATTCTAGTCCATTGACAATACCGCTGTTCCTTTTCAGCAAATTCATTATGATGCTGGCTCTGTAAACATTTGGGAGTCCATGACAGTAATTCAATAACGGTGGGGGTGTTACGACAACAACAATTATTTACCACGCACAATAAGCTTCATTTCAAAACAGTTGAACCTCACATTGATAATTCTGACACGTTTACTAAAATGTCTTGTCTGCGTTTCTATCTTACTAGATGGGATGCCGATTGGTGAACTCACGTGGTCCTCCTCACTTGCTGTGGTAGCAGTGTCTTTTTCTGGTCTTTTCACCTTCATCTTCCTCATGCTCGCCTGCCTCTGTTGCAAGAAAGGAGATATTGGGTTTAAGGTAAGTGCCGCAGGAGCAAATGGGATAAACGGATTATTCCTTTGTCTGTTCTCCGTACATTCAGTCAAAACTGAGAAAGAGTGGCGTACCATGAGGCCCTGAAACTGATTTCAGTATATTCAAAATGTTGTTATTTTGGGCAAAGTGAGGCCGTCAGCCTGAAGATTTTAGTGGGGGGAGGGGCGCTCAAACTGATCATCACAAGCTTACCACAACACAAATCACTTGATTTGATTTGATTTGATTTATTGTCACATGTACTGAAGTACAGTGAAAAGTATTTTTCTGCAGCCGAGGAGCGTACACAGTACGTACATAGTAGACACAAGAATAATCAACAGAGAACATTGACAAATGGTACATTAACAGAACAGTGATTGGTTACAGTGTGGTACAAGGGGCCAAACACAGCAAACAAAGCAAATAGATGAGCAAGAGCAGCATAGGGCGTCGTGAATAGTGTTCTTACAGGGAACAGATCAGTCCAAGGGACTGAGGAGAAACATACAGAGAAGTATTTGCAGGCACAGGTATAATGACAGGTATTTGCAGATTGGGATGCCCTGAATAGTGAATGAAGATACATGCAAATTGAGAGGTTTGCAGGTAGAGGTATACCAAAGAATGGTTGCAGGTACAGGTGTACCAAAAGATATTTACAGGAACAGGTATACCAAAGAGTGTTTGCAGGTAGCGTGTATCGAGAAGTGTTTGTGGGACAGTGTATTGAGCAGTGTTTGTGGGTACAGTGTATTGAGAGGTGTTTGTGTGTACAGTGTATGAAGCAGTGATTGTGGGACAGTTTATCGAGAAGAGTTTGTGATACAGTGTATCAAGAAGAGTTTGTGGGACAGTGTATCGAGCGGTGTTTGTGGGACAGTGTGTTGAAAAGTGATTGTGGGTATAGTGTGTTGAAAAGTGATTGTGGGTATAGTGTGTTGAAAAGTATTTGTGGGTAAAGTGTATCGGGAAGTATTTAAGTGTATACTGTATCGAGAAGTGTTTGTGGCTACAGTGTATTGAGAGTTGTTTGTGGGTGCAGTGTATCGAGAAGTGGTTGTGACTGCAGTGTATTGAGAGGTGTTTGTGGGTGCAGTTTATCGAGAGGTGTTTGTGGGTGCAGTGTATCGAGAAGTGTTTGTGTGTACAGTGTATCGAGAGGTGTTTGTGGGTGCAGTTTATCGAGAGTTGTTTGTGGGTGCAGTGTATCGAGAAGTGTTTGTGTGTACAGTGTATTGAGAGGTGTTTTTAGGTACACGGTATCGAGAAGTGTTTGTGTGTACAGTGTATTGAGAGGTGTTTTTAGGTACACTGTATCGAGAAGTGTTTGTATGTACAGTGTATTGATAGGTGTTTTTAGGTACACTGTATCGAGAAGTTTTGTGTGTACAGTGTATTAAGAGGTGTTTTTAGGTACACTGTATCGAGAAGTGTTTGTGTGTACAGTGTATCGAGAGGTGTTTGTGGGTACAGTGTATCGAGACGTGTTGTGGGTACAGTGTATCGAGAAGTGTTTGTGGGTACAGTGTATCAAGAGGTGTTTCTGGGTGCAGCGTATCGAAAAGTGTTTGTGGTACAGTGTATTAAGAGGTGTTTTAGGTACACTGTATCGAGAAGTGTTTGTGTGTACAGTGTATTGAGAGGTATTTTTAGGTACATGGTATCGAGAAGTGTTTGTGTGTACAGTGTATCGAGAGGTGTTTTTAGGTACACTGTATCGAGAAGTGTTTGTGTGTACAGTGTATTGAGAGGTGTTTTTAGGTACACTGTATCGAGAAGTTTTGTGAGTCCAGTGTATTGAGAGGAGTTTTTAGGTACACTGTATCGAGAAGTGTTTGTGTGTACAGTGTATCGAGATGTGTTTGTGGGTACAGTTAATCGAGACGTGTTTGTGGGTACAGTGTATCGAGAGGTCTTTGTGGGTGCAGTGTATCGAGAAGTGTTTGTGTGTACAGTGTATCGAGAGGTGTATGTGCGTACAGTGTATCGAGAGGTGTCCGTGGCTGCAGTGTATCGAGAGGTGTTTGTGGGTGCAGTTTATCGAGAGTTGTTTGTGGGTGCAGTGTATCGAGAAGTGTTTGTGTGTACAGTGTATTGAGAGGTGTTTTTAGGTACACTGTATCGAGAAGTGTTTGTGTGTACAGTGTATTGAGAGGTGTTTTTAGGTACACGGTATCGAGAAGTGTTTGTGTGTACAGTGTATTGAGAGGTGTTTTTAGGTACACTGTATCGAGAAGTGTTTGTGTGTACAGTGTATTGATAGGTGTTTTTAGGTACACTGTATCGAGAAGTTTTGTGTGTACAGTGTATTAAGAGGTGTTTTTAGGTACACTGTATCGAGAAGTGTTTGTGTGTACAGTGTATCGAGAGGTGTTTGTGGGTACAGTGTATCGAGACGTGTTGTGGGTACAGTGTATCGAGAAGTGTTTGTGGGTACAGTGTATTGAGAGGTGTTTTTAGGTACACTGTATCGAGAAGTGTTTGTGTGTACAGTGTATTGAGAGGTCTTTTTAGGTACACGGTATCGAGAAGTGTTTGTGTGTACAGTGTATTGAGAGGTGTTTTTAGGTACACTGTATCGAGAAGTTTTGTGTGTACAGTGTATTAAGAGGTGTTTTTAGGTACACTGTATCGAGAAGTGTTTGTGTGTACAGTGTATTGAGAGGTGTTTTTAGGTACACGGTATCGAGAAGTGTTTGTGTGTACAGTGTATTGATAGGTGTTTTTAGGTACACTGTATCGAGAAGTTTTGTGTGTACAGTGTATTAAGAGGTGTTTTTAGGTACACTGTATCGAGAAGTGTTTGTGTGTACAGTGTATCGAGAGGTGTTTGTGGGTACAGTGTATCGAGAGTTGTTTGTGGGTGCAGTGTATTGAGAAGTGTTTGTGTGTACAGTGTATCGAGAGGTGTTTGTGGGTACAGTGTATCGAGACGTGTTGTGGGTACAGTGTATCGAGAAGTGTTTGTGGGTACAGTGTATCGAGTGGTGTTTGTGGGTGCAGTGTATCGAGAAGTGTTTGTGGTACAGTGTATTGAGAGGTGTTTTTAGGTACACTGTATCGAGAGGTTTTGTGTGTACAGTGTATTAAGTGGTGTTTTTAGGTACACTGTATCGAGAAGTGTTTGTGTGTACAGTGTATCGCAGAAGTGTTTGTGGGTACAGTGTATCGAGAGGTGTTTGTGGGTGCAGTGTATCGAGAAGTGTTTTTGTGTACATTGTATTGAGAGGTATTTTTAGGTACACGGTATCGAGAAGTGTTTGTGTGTACAGTGTATTGAGAGGTGTTTTTAGGTACACTGTATCGAGAAGTTTTGTGTGTTCAGTGTATTGAGAGGTGTTTTTAGATACACTGTATCGAGAGGTGTTTGTGGGTGCAGTGTATCGAGAAGTGTTTGTGTGTACAGTGTATCGAGAGGTGTTTGTGTGTACAGTGTATCGAGAGGTGTTTGTGTGTACAGTGTATCGAGAGGTGTTTGTGGCTGCAGTGTATCGAGAGGTGATTGTGGCTGCAGTGTATCGAGAGGTGTTTGTGGGTGCAGTTTATCGAGAGTTGTTTGTGGGTGCAGTGTATCGAGAAGTGTTTGTGTGTACAGTTTATCGAGATGTGTTTGTGGCTGCAGTGTATCGAGAGGTGTTTGTGGGTACAGTGTATCGACACGTGTTGTGGGTACAGTGTATCGAGAGGTGTTTGTGGGTGCAGTGTATCGAGAAGTGTTTGTGGTACAGTGTATTGAGAGGTGTTTTTAGGTACACTGTATCGAGAAGTGTTTGTGTGTACATTGTATTGAGAGGTATTTTTAGGTACACGGTATCGAGAAGTGTTTGTGTGTACAGTGTATTGAGAGGTGTTTTTAGGTACACTGTATCGAGAAGTGTTTGTGTGTACAGTGTATCGAGATGTGTTTGTGGCTGCAGTGTATCGAGAGGTGTTTGTGTGTACAGTGTATCGAGAGGTGTTTGTGGGTGCAGTGTATCGAGAAGTGTTTGTGGTACAGTGTATTGAGAGGTGTTTTTAGGTACACTGTATCGAGAAGTGTTTGTGTGTACATTGTATTGAGAGGTATTTTTAGGTACACGGTATCGAGAAGTGTTTGTGTGTACAGTGTATTGAGAGGTGTTTTTAGGTACACTGTATCGAGAAGTGTTTGTGTGTACAGTGTATCGAGGTGTGTTTGTGGCTGCAGTGTATCGAGAGTTGTTTGTGGGTGCAGTTTATCGAGAGGTGTTTGTGGGTGCAGTTTATCAAGAGTTATTTGTGGGTGCAGTGTATCGAGAAGTGTTTGTGGTACAGTGTATCGAGAGGTGTTTGTGGGTACAGTGTATCGAGAGGTATTTGTGTGTACAGTGTATCGAGAGGTGTTTGTGGCTGCAGTGTATCGAGAGGTGTTTGTGGGTGCAGTTTATCGAGAGTTGTTTGTGGGTGCAGTGTATCGAGAAGTGTTTGTATGTACAGTTTATCGAGATGTGTTTGTGGCTGCAGTGTATCGAGAGGTGTTTGTGGGTACAGTGTATCGACACGTGTTGTGGGTACAGTGTATCGAGAGGTGTTTGTGGGTGCAGTGTATCGAGAAGTGTTTGTGGTACAGTGTATTGAGAGGTGTTTTTAGGTACACTGTATCGAGAAGTGTTTGTGTGTACATTGTATTGAGAGGTATTTTTAGGTACACAGTATCGAGAAGTGTTTGTGTGTACAGTGTATTGAGAGGTGTTTTTAGGTACACTGTATCGAGAAGTGTTTGTGTGTACAGTGTATCGAGATGTGTTTGTGGCTGCAGTGTATCGAGAGGTGTTTGTCTGTACAGTGTATCGAGAGGTGTTTGTGGGTGCAGTGTATCGAGAAGTGTTTGTGGTACAGTGTATTGAGAGGTGTTTTTAGGTACACTGTATCGAGAAGTGTTTGTGTGTACATTGTATTGAGAGGTATTTTTAGGTACACGGTATCGAGAAGTGTTTGTGTGTACAGTGTATTGAGAGGTGTTTTTAGGTACACTGTATCGAGAAGTGTTTGTGTGTACAGTGTATCGAGGTGTGTTTGTGGCTGCAGTGTATCGAGAGTTGTTTGTGGGTGCAGTTTATCGAGAGTTATTTGTGGGTGCAGTGTATCGAGAGGTGTTTGTGGGTGCAGTTTATCAAGAGTTATTTGTGGGTGCAGTGTATCGAGAAGTGTTTGTGGTACAGTGTATCGAGAGGTGTTTGTGGGTACAGTGTATCGGGACGTGTTGTGGGTACAGTGTATCGAGAAGTGTTTGTGGGTACAGTGTATCGGGAGGTGTTTGTGGGTGCAGTGTATCGAGAAGTGTTTGTGGTACAGTGTATTGAGAGGTGTTTTTAGGTACACTGTATCGAGAAGTGTTTGTGTGTACATTGTATTGAGAGGTATTTTTAGGTACACTGTATCGAGAAGTGTTTGTGTGTACAGTGTATCGAGATGTGTTTGTGGGTACAGTTAATCGAGACGTGTTTGTGGGTACAGTGTATCGAGAGGTGTTTGTGGGTGCAGTGTATCGAGAAGTGTTTGTGGTACAGTGTATTGAGAGGTGTTTTTAGGTACACTGTATCGAGAAGTGTTTGTGTGTACAGTGTATTGAGAAGTGGTTGTGGCTGCAGTGTATTGAGAGGTGTTTGTAGGTGCAGTTTATCGAGAGGTGTTTGTGGGTGCAGTGTATCGAGAAGTGTTTGTGGTACAGTGTATCGAGAGGTGTTTGTGGGTGCAGTTTATCGAGAGTTGTTCGTGGGTGCAGTGTATCGAGAAGTGTTTGTGTGTACAGTGTATTGAGAGGTGTTTTTAGGTACACTGTATCGAGAAGTGTTTGTGTGTACAGTGTATTGAGAGGTGTTTTTAGGTACACGGTATCGAGAAGTGTTTGTGTGTACAGTGTATTGAGAGGTGTTTTTAGGTACACTGTATCGAGAAGTGTTTGTATGTACAGTGTATTGATAGGTGTTTTTAGGTACACTGTATCGAGAAGTGTTTGTGTGTACAGTGTATTGAGAGGTGTTTTTAGGTACACTGTATCGAGAAGTGTTTGTATGTACAGTGTATTGATAGGTGTTTTTAGGTACACTGTATCGAGAAGTGTTTGTGTGTACAGTGTATTGAGAGGTGTTTTTAGGTACACGGTATCGAGAAGTGTTTGTGTGTACAGTGTATCGAGATGTGTTTGTGGGTACAGTGTATCGAGAGGTGTTTGTGGGTGCAGTGTATCGAGACGTGTTTGTGTGTACAGTGTATCGAGAGGTCTTTGTGTGTACAGTGTATCGAGAGGTCTTTGTGTGTACAGTGTATCGAGAGGTGTTTGTGGCTGCAGTGTATCGAGAGGTGTTTGTGGGTGCAGTTTATCGAGAGTTATTTGTGGGTGCAGTGTATCGAGAAGTGTTTGTGGTACAGTGTATCAAGAGGTGTTTGTGGGTGCAATTTATCGAGAGTTGTATGTGGGTGTAGTGTATCGAGAAGTGTTTGTGGTACAGTGTATCGAGAGGTGTTTTTAGGTACACTGTATTGAGAAGTGTTTGGGTGTACAGTGTATTGATAGGTGTTTTTAGGTACACTGTATCGAGAAGTGTTTTTGGGTACAATGTATCGAGAAGTGTTTATGAGTACAGTGTATTGAGAGATGTTTGTGGGTACACTGTATCGAGAAATGTTTGCGGGTACAGTGTATCGAGAAGTGTTTACGAGTACAGTGTATTGAGAGATGTTTGTGGGTACACTGTATCGAGAAGTGTTTGCGGGTACAGTGTATCGAGAAGTGTTTACGAGTACAGTGTATTGAGAGATGTTTGTGGGTACACTGTATCGAGAAGTGTTTGTGGGTACAGTGTGTTGAGAAGTGTTTTGGGGTACAATGTGTCGGGAAGTGTTTGTGAGTAGTGTATTGTTATGGGCCCGGGTTTGGAAAGCTCCAAAGTATATCATGGAGTTCACCTGACCTACAACTGTTTATCGATTTTGGTTACGATGAGCATAAGAGCCTGCCTTTCAGGTGTTATTCACAGAGGCCTTAAGCACTTTTAATCAAAAACAAGCTTTATTCTATGAATTTAGTTAACATTTTTATGAACACACACAATAAGCATTTTTATCAACTACCAACATAAATACCCCACATTGCTACAGTAGTCTATGTATCACCCTGAATAAATCCCCCCTTTAACTGTTCCAATTTAATCACAAGATCTCATAAACCAGAAACCCCCTTTCAAAGGTGTGGCCGAACACACAGCACTCTTACTATCTTTAAGACTTGGTATGGATACCTGTTTCCTTTCCAAAACAGCAGGTTTGGATTCCTTCCAGAAAACAGTTATTTCTTTTCAAGTTATCAAGTAATCTGGAAACAGCTTTTAAAATGCAGATAGAGAGACACTGCTTTATCAAACTGTGCAATACAAAACCAGTTCAAACTCAAAGCAAAAGTAGAACTCAGAGCCACAGCCCAGCTCCACCCACACAATGACATCATTGAAGCCATGTGATAAGACGAAAACATTTCTTAAAAGGAAACTCCCATGACAGTATTAAGAAGTGTTTGTGGGAACAGTGTGTCGAAATGTGTTTGTGGGTACTCTGTACCGAGAAGTGTTTGCAGTACATTGTACTGAGAAGTGTTTGTGGATACAGTACATCAAGCAGTGTTGTGGGTATGGTGTATCGAGCAGTGTTTGTGGATACAGTACATCAAGCAGTGTTGTGGGTATGGTGTATCGGGCAGTGTTTGTGGGTACAGTGTATCTATCAGTGTTTGCGGGTACAAAGCATCAACACGTGTTTGAGTGTCCAGTGTATCGAGCAGTGTTTGTGGGTATAGTGTATCGAGATGTGTTTGTGGGTACAGTGTGTCGAAATGTGTTTGTGGGTACATTGTACCAAGAAGTGTTTGTCGATATGGTGTTTCAAGAGGTGTTTTGGGGTACACTGTATCAAGATGTGTTTGTGGTACAGTATATTGAGAGGCGTTTGCGAGTACAGTGTATTGAGAGATATTTGTTGGTACACTGTTTTGAGAACATAGAACTTACAGTGCAGAAGGATTACATTCGGCCCATCAAGTCTGCACCAACCCACTTAAACCCTCATTTCCACTCTACCCCCGTAACCCAATAACCCCTCCTAACCTTTTTTGGTCACTAAGGGCAATTTATCATGGCCAATCCATCTAACCTGCACATCTTTGGACTATGGGAGGAACCCAGAGCACCCGGAGGAAACCCACGCAGACACGGGGAGAACGTGCAGACTCCGCACAGACGGTGACCCAGCAGGGAATCAAACCTGGGACCCTGGCGCTGTGAAGCAACAGTGCTAATCACTTGTGCTACCGTGCTGCCCTGCCCTGAAGTGTTTGTTGGTACAGTGTATCGGGCAGTGTTTCTGGGTACAGTGTATCGAGAAGTGTTTGTTGGTACAGTGTATCGAGCAGTGTTTCTGGATACAGTGTATTGAGAAGTGTTTGTAGTACAGTGTATCGAGAGGCGTTTGCGAGTACAGTGTATTGAGAGATGTTTGTTGGTACACTGTATCGAGAAGTGTTCGTTGGTACAGTGTATCAAGCAGTGTTTCTGGGTACAGTGTATCGAGTACTGTTTGCGGATTCATTGTGTTGAAAGGTGTTTGCGGGTACAGTGTATCGAGAAATGTTTGTGGGTACTGTGTATCGAGAAATGTTTGTGGATACAGTGTATTAAGAAATGTTTGTGGGTACAGTGTATCGAGAAGAGTTTGTGGGTACAGTGTATCGGGAAGTGTTTGTGGTTACAGTGTATCGAGAAGTGTTTGTGGGTACAGTGTATTGAGAAGTGTTAGTGGGTACAGTGTATCGAGAAGTGTTTGCGGGTACAGTGTATTGAGAAGTGTTTGTGGGTACAGTATATTGAGTAGTGTTTGTGGGTACAGTATATTGAGAAGTGTTTGCAGGTATAGAGTATTGAGAAGTGTTTGTGGGTACAGTGTATTGAGTAGTGTTTGTGGGTACAGTATATTGAGAAATGTTTGTGGGTACAGTGTATTGAGAAGTGTTTGCAGGTATAGAGTATTGAGACGTGTTTGTGGGTACATTATATTGAGTAGTGTTTGTGGGTACAGTATATTGAGAAGTGTTTGTGGGTACAGTATATTGAGTGGTGTCTGTGGGCACAGTGTATTGAGTAGTGTTTGTGGGTACATTGTATTGAAACGTTTTTGTGGGTACAATGTATCGAGAAGTGTTTGTGGGTACTGTGTATAGAGTTGTGTTTGCGGGTACAGTGCATCGAGACATGTTGAGCATACAGTGTATCGAGAAGTGTTTCTGGGTTACAGTATGCCCAAAGTGTTTCAGGATATTGTGTATCGAGAAGTGTTTGTGGGTACAGTGTATTGAGAAGTGTTAGTGGGTACAGTGTATCGAGAAGTGTTTGTGGGTGCAGTGTATTGAAAAGTGTTAGTGGGTACACTCTATCGAGAAATGTTTGTGGGTATAGCGTATCGAGAGGTGTTTGCGTGAACAGTGTATTGAGAGATGTTTGTGGATACAGTGTATTGAGAGGTGTTTGTGGGTACAGTGTATCGAGCAGTGTCTGTGGGTACATTGTACCGAGAAGTGTTTGTGGGTACAGTGTATCAAGCAGTGTTTGTAGGTATGGTGTATAGAGTAGCATTTGTTGGTACACTATCAATCAGTGTTTGTGGATACATTGGATCAATCAGTGTTTGCGGGTACAGTGTATCGAGATGTGTCTGCGGGTACAGTGTATCAAGACGTTTTGAGTGTACAGTGTATCGAGATTTGTTTGAGTATACAGTGTATAGAGGTGTGTTTGTGGGTACAGTGTTTTGAGGTGTGTTTGCAGGTACAGTGTATCAAGATGTTTTAGGTGTATGGTGTATAGGGGTATGTTTGTGGGTGCAGTGTATCGAGATGTGTTTGTGGGTACAGTGTATCGAGGTGTGTTTGTGGGTACAGTGTATCGAGATGTGTTTGAGTGTACAGTGCATAGAGGTGTGTTTGTGGGTACAGTGTATCGAGACATGTTGAGTGTACAGTGTATCGAGACGTGTTGAGTGTACAGTGTATCGAGATGTGTTTGCGGGTACAGTGTATCGAGACATGTTGAGTGTACAGTGTATCGAGACATGTTGAGTGTACAGTGTATCGAGATGTGTTTGTGGGTGGAGTGTATGCAGGTGTGTTTGCGGGTACAGTGCATCGAGATGTGTTGAGTGTAGAGTGTATCAAGCCGTGTTGAGTGTACAGTGTATCGAGAAGTGTTGAGTGTACAGTGTATCGAGACGTGTTGAGTGTACAGTGTATCAAGCCGTGTTGAGTGTACAGTGTATCGAGACGTGTTGAGTGTACAGTGTATCGAGATGTGTTGAGTGTACAGTGTATCAAGCCGTGTTGAGTGTACAGTGTATCAAGCCGTGTTGAGTGTACAGCGTATCAAGCCGTGTTGAGTGTACAGTGTATCGAGACGTGTTGAGTGTACAGTGTATCGAGACGTGTTGAGTGTACAGTGTATCGAGACGTGTTGAGTGTACAGTGTATCGAGAAGTGTTTGCAGTTGCTGACTTGACACATTTACAGTTTCTTATTGGTACACTGACAACCTGTGCCAAAGACTGTCAATAAGCTGCCTGCTCTACACATTACTCGTCAGCGAATTTTCAGTCATTTAGCAGGCCCTGAAGGGCAGATGCCCGAGAAATAGTTGACATTTTCCTGAGGGAGAGAGACAAAGAAATAGAATGAATGAAAATCTGATGTACTTCCTGATATAAAAATAGAAAATACTGGAAAAACTCAGCCTTTCTGGCACCATCTGTGGAGAGAGAGATAAACATAATTAACCTATTAAGTTTTTGTGATTCTTCTTCAGGGCTCAAAACATTAACTCTGTTTCTCCCCTCTGTTCGTTTAAAATTGCCCGCAATTATTTTTGGAAAATGGGTAAATATTTAGAGGTTAATGTTTCTGGACTCTGTACGAGCTGGAAGCCCGGGCGGAGGGGGGGAAACAACTCCGCCAATGCTGGATAAATGTTAAAGGGTTTCCCGCCTTGCGTGAGAGGTGAAAGGTTTGCATCTCTGGCTCATTAGCTGACCCTGAAGCTTCTGCTAGAAGGATACACAAATGCAGCCTGATGAGGCTTTGCCTTGTGGATTGCGTCCAAGGTGAAATCAGGAACGCAGAGGTGTTGAGGGCGGACATGAACCCGAAATGCTCTGTTCCAATGCCACCACTCCTCATAAACCCGGCTACATGCACTTTTCTAATTTGTTCCACCCGATTTTTAAAAAAACAGAAAGAACTTACATTGATATAGCACCTTCCGTAACTTCTTGGTGTCCCAAAGATTTGGGTGGCACAGTGGCTAGCACTGTCGCTTCACAGCTCCAAGGACCCGGGTTCGATTCCCGGCTTGGGTCACTGTCTGTGTGGAGTTTGCACATTCTCCCCATGTCTTTCCTCCGGGTGCTCCGGTTTCCTCCCACAAGTCCCGAAAGACGTGCTGTTAGGTGAATTGGACGTTCTGAATTCTCCCTCAGTGTACCCGAACAGGCGCCAGAATGTGGCGACTAGGGGCTTTTCACAGTAACTTAATTGCAGTGTTAATGTAAGCCTACTTGTGACACTAATAAAGATTATTATTACTAAGTGCTTCACGGCCAAGAAGCGTTTTCGTTGAAATGTAGCCACTGGTGCAATGTAGGAAATATGGCAGCCAAAGAGCTAAAGGCCTGAGAAACAGGCTTTCTTTCCCTGTAATGTTGGTTGAGGGATCCCGAGAAGGCTCCAAAGAAACCAATGTACCTGTCAAAACCATTTCATTTTAAAGTGCAGACAAAGGGGGATAATCATCGGCCCTGCATGGATGCACAAATTTGCTGGTAGCTGGCAGAGCAATGTTTTAATCAATGTACTGTCTCAGGTTGTACATGGATCACACCCAAGCTGTATCACTTCACCTGGCATCGGGTTCATTGGGAGATTTGTGTTACATTTTCAGAAAAATGAAATGTATCAGATGCAATTAATACATCTCGCTAATTGGGAAAATGAACCTACGTCAGACGATTTCCAGATCATTTTTCCAATCGTATCTTTTGATGATAACATTATGTCTCAGGAAGTAATATCTTTTTTGTACTTAAGGCTATCTCAGGGGAACTATTTGACTTGCATAGCTGGCAAGTTGCTTTAACTCACTGCTGCATTTGTCTCCCTTTTTATTTATTTCTTGCCGATCAATGCTGCTACCTTTTTGTTTTGTTGTTGGATGCTATTTGTCCAGTTCATTCACAGGAACCCGTAAGTACGGGCGCCTTGCTAAATAAAACATCCAGTGAGTTTAAATGTGACACATCCCTGAGGCGTGCAGTGATCTATTCCCTCGTCGGGAGGAGGTAAACATACAGGTTGGTTAGACGTCAGTTCAAGTGAGCCATCCTGCCTGGCAGGTGTTGAAGTCTTTTGTGCTTTCAGTCTGAATGAAGCATTAAGTAGCACGAGACCGAGTGGCTGCCAAACTAACGTTTACAAATTGTGTTCAACAGATGTTCCAGGATGTTGGCTGTGCGCTGTGAGAAAGCTGTAAAGGGTAGCCAGCACTGCAGTAGTTAAGACGCATCTATTATTGTTAGCCCAGCAATTGCCATCGTCTACATAATGGTCCATCATTTTTAATCGTTCTGTCGGGCAGGATTTAAGAGTACAGGTTTGTGGTTCCTTCACTAACTGGTAGTAGATGAGCTGCAAGTCTGTTCTGAATAATCTGTTCTTGGCTGGGCCAGTGTCCGGCCCACAAGTGGTGATGTTGCTGATCTTGTGGACAGGGTCAGCTGCGACTGCCTTTCCGCCCGACAGCTGAAAGTGTCCAGCGTCTACAGGTGAATAATGCCCACTTTACACATGACAACAGAGGCCAGTTGATGTCTGAGGAGTTTGTCGGCCAGCTGGGAAGTCAATGCTTGCAGAAAACGAGTGCGAAGGAAGCTATAAGAATAGAACACACCAGTAAACAAAGTAAAAATGTGGTAGGGAAAGGCACCAAACGGGACAGGAACCAGGACAATATCGCTGACTTACAAATGACACATTGGGTATCAGGATTCGGAGCCTGTTCTGCCATTCTATCACATTATGCCTGATTTGTGTTTCAATTCCATCTCGCCTCAGCCTTCCTCCAACTTTCCATTCCTATCTTAAAACATCTACGTTTAAAGCGAATGCTTAGGTGGAGTTGTGGACTTATAGGGATAGAGTGGAGGGGGGGGGGGATGCGGGAATTAGCCTAGGTAGGGTGCTCTTTCAGAGGGTCCGATGGGCCGAATGGCCCTCCCGTCTGCACTGTAGGAACTCCATGGTTCTATGAACTTGTGCAGAAGTATGAGTCACGCGCAGCTTTGCCACAGCTGAGCAGCCGGGGATTGACACACCCTTGTGCTGTGTGTAGGCCAAGACCACTGCTGTGTAACCCAGTCATTTCTTCAATGACATCAGCACACACGCAATGGCACAGTGAAATAATTGTTTGTGAAATCTGCTCGAGCCTCAGCTGCATAATTAGATGTTTTCCAAGGTTTAACTTTGTTAATCTTTTCCCAGTGATTATTGTTTAGTGTCAGATCCATAAGTTGGCAGCACATTACTTTTCAAAATGCCTTCCAAGGGGCATATTAGCATCCGAGTTTACAGAATTGTGAGTCAGAGACCCATAATTTAAAGCTATTCGCAACTGTAATAAATGTCAGCATTAGCTTGAATCTAAACTGGCCCAAAAAGGTACAATAAATATAGTCTTTTACTATTAAAAAGGGAAACGGGAGTGTTGGAATTCAAAAAGCTAAGTGCGGGGGAGTAGAGGCCCAATTTTATTTTTTTTCTTTATTCATTCAAAAGCTGCAAACCTCCACTCTACCAGGAGTAGGGAAGGAAGTATTCACGCAGAGCTACCAGCTGCAGTGCAGCTCACTGGATTGTCAGAAGCAAGACCTCTCTCCACAAAGCAGAACAGACTGTCCAGCTTGTTAAGTAGTTTTTAAGGGCACGAGTGAAGGGATGTTTTACAAATAATTGTCAGGCGTCATACAACCCAATGTTCGCAATGGCAATTCCATCATTCTAACCATCACAAAGATAGAACCATTGTCTTAAATTTACTTTTTTTAAATAAATTTAGTGTACCCAATTCTTTTTTTTCCAATTTAGGGGCAATTTAGCGTGGCCAATCCACCTACCCTGCACATCTTTGGGGCAGTGGGGATGAGACCCAAGCAGACACGGGGAGAATGTGCAAACTCCACACGGACAGTGACCCAGGGCCGGGATCGAACCCGGGTCCTCAGCGCCATGAGGCAGCGTCACCGTGCCGTCTATAGTCTTAAATTTACACGGTGTTGCAATTAAATTTTTTTTAAAAAATTATTGTTCATGGTCCTAAATAATCAATTTTCAGCAATCTACACATCGAGGCACTCATCCCCCCCCCCCCCAATAATTTAGTATTTTAATGACTGCTCCCTGAAGCAATGTGAAGGTCACGCAATTTGAATTTTCATTCTGCTCCTTGTGTGTTTGGTGGACTGCGTTCGTTCGGGCACCTCTCCAACGTCACCTCAATTAGCTTTCATCGTCCATCATCAGCTGCCCGTGTGAGATAGAAAATAAACCAGGTCTTCATCAAAATATCCACACGTGTCTGCTCATGCATAACCCCAGGAGAAAGAAACCCACAGCAAAGTCCAAGCTGAGAACTAGTCCTCTGAGTCAGACAGTGTAGAAGGACAGTGTACAGTGGCCTGTACATGCATGAATCAATTCAATGTTGAAAGAGAAAGCTGAAAATATGAGATAAAAACAGAACGGATTGGAATTGTCCAGCAGACCCAACAGTGCCTGGGTGAAAGGAAGGCCAACCTAATTGCATCTAAACTTTCATGAGATCTGACATTGAAAGATGAACCTCTCTTTCCCTCCAATCCAATCCAGTGTGTGTATCTAACTTTTTCTGACAAAGATAAGCTTCCCCGCTGTCCAGTACAAACTCATCTGCATCAATCATCTTCATAGCCTCTTTGTCATAGTTCCATCTTTGGATATGGAACAGAATCTGTCCGTGCCTCTCGTGTGGCTGACTGGGAATGAGTTTGCGCTGGGAGGAAATCACATCCTTTTTATGCATCTGTCAGTTTTCTGTGCAGATTTATCAAGTGGATAATATTTATTTGTGGGTTTTAAACTATCATGGTAGGTTTACAGGACAGGCAAGAAGGCGTGAGGATGTGGCAGTTTAATGTGTGTGTGTGTGTGTGTGTGGAGAACTGCAAATAGAGGAGGAGAGCGATTTATAAGAATTGGCCAGAGAAATTGAAGAAATTCCACGGAGAAATTGTAAGGAGAGAGAGTGAGAAATATTGATTGTCCATTTAGAATACTATAGTTGATCATTGTCACTCTACACTTTGTGTTCAGTTCCTTTCTTTTGCATTCTTTAGTTCTGTTATTGTTGCTCCTTTCCTTTATGTTCTCACATTTTGATAAGCACTCCATTGTGGGGCTGCATCCTTTAGCTACTAATGAGTTTGCGAGTCATCAAATAGAGCTTTCACCTGTGCCGCCACCCCTCCCACACACCCCGCACTCCTCCCCGACACACATCCCTGCACTGCACCCCTACACACACCCCGCACTCCTCCCCAATGCACACCCCTGCACTCCTCCCCAATGCACACCCCTGTACTGCTCCCCAATGCACACCCCTGCACTCCTCCCCAACGCACACACCTGCACTGCTCCCCTACACACACCCCGCACTCCTCCCCAATGCACACCCCTGCACTGCTCCCAATGCACACCCCTGCACTGCTCCCCAATGCACACCCCTGCACTCCTCCCCAATGCACACCCCCCGCACTCCTCCCCAATGCACACCCCTGCACTGCTCCCCTACACACACCCCTGCACTCCTCCCCAATGCACACCCCTACACTGCTCCCCAATGCACACCCATGCACTGCTCCACAATGCACACCCCTGCACTGCTCCACAATGCACACTCCTGCACTCCTCCCCAATGCACACCCCTGCACTGCTCCCCAATGCACACCCCTGCACTGCTCCCCAATGCACACCCCTGCACTGCTCCCCAATGCACATCCCTGCGCTGCTCCTCTACACCTACCGCTACACACCTCCCAATGCACACCCCTGCACTGCTCCCCAATGCACACCCCTGCACTGCTCCCCAATGCACACCCCTGCACTCCTCTCCAATGCACACCCCTGCACCCCTCCCCAATGCACAAACCTGCACTCCTCCCAATGCACCCCCCTCCCCAATGCACACCCCTGCACCTAGTATGCACGATTCCGCTGAGGCAATTTGCTTCCCAAAGTGAAACTTGCCGCTTGCCCTTGCCAGCACAGCTGATTTGCTGGTTGAGAGTCCCCTGCTTTGGTCCTGGTGTGCACTACTTGCTCAGTCTCATGTAAAATAAAGTCTATTGGCCACCATTTTCTCCCTGTAATAACACCTGCCGAACACTTAAACTAAAAGAGGAACTCAGAGGGCCAAGGCAGGGGAGAGCAGTGTGGTGCCGCTTGTTACCTCAATGGTGCAGTGGGTCACTCTGGGCCATCCATCGCTTGCATTTGCACATTGCAACTATCTTGAAAAGAGAAAAAACACTATCAAAGTAAGGAAGGATTGGGGGTAAATTCTGCCACAGTCCCTGTGCCGTTCCTGTATTTGTAATGGGCAGTTTCCTCATTAGTCCTGTTAGCTGAAATCGCTCGACATCATGGCAACAGCAACATTGCAAAGAACAGAAAATTGGGATCTAATATTTGAAAACTGACTCGTATCTGGTTTTCTCTGGCCCTGCTGTGATATTTTGGTTTTTCGCAATCCCATCTATGCCATGGAGGGCAACCTTTCGTGTTCATCAAGTTGAAGGACAGTGAGAATGAAGCGATGGAATCCAGGACCGTCACCCATCCAGTTGTGGACAAAGTTGTCCAAGTTTTGAGCGAGCTGCCCGGAAAATTAGAAAAAGAAATTGAAAGCTTGATCCCAAAAGTCCCACGTTTGACACAAAATTGACGTTCATTAATATAATAATAATAATTGCTTATTGTCACGAGTAGGCTTCAATGAAGTTACTGTGAAAAGCCCCTAGTCGCCACATTTTGGTGCCTGTTAGGGGGGGCTGGAACGGGAATTGAACCCGCGCTGCTGGCCTTGTTCTGCATTACAAGCCAGCTGTCTTAGCCCACTGTGCTGAACCAGCCCCTATATTACCAGCAGTAATATGAAGTCACTGCTGTGCTTGTTGTCTGAGAGATAATGAGGGTCATTCTCATTTCTCACTAACCAAAGTGTCATAAGCCATGGTTCACGGACTGGCTCTATGCAGCTTAATATGATCACATCAGCTTCTTTGCAACGGATAATCGTGCAGGACAGAGACCACACAAGCCAATCCGGCTATCCGAATGATCCAGATCCCTTGTACCACCTCCCTCCTGGAAGCTACTATTGAACTTTGCTTCCACCACCTTCCAGATGGTGTTATCCCAGATCATAGCTCATTGAGTAACAAATCATCTCCCCTCCAATTTCCTAAGTCTGTCTCCACGGGTAACTCCAGCTAATGGAAAGAGTTTCTCTCTGCTCTCTAAAATCCCCCGATCATTTTGAACAACTCTATTTATTCTCCCCTAAACCGCCTCCACTGTGAACAGAACAATCCATCGAACCATAGAATCCTCACAATGCAGAAGGAGGCCAGTTGGCCCGTCGAGTCTGCACCGACCCACTAAAAGAGGACCCTACCCAGCCCCAAACACCCCCCGCCCACTCCATCTTCACAACCCCACCTAACCTGCATGCTCAGGGGAAATCTGGCATGGCCAATCCACTTAACCTGCACTTCTTTGGGACTGTGGGAGGAAACAAACGCAGGCTCAGGGAGATAGTGCAAGCTCCACACAGACAGTTTACCCGAGGCCGGAATCGAACCCGAGTCCCTGGCGATGTGAGGCCGCGGTGCCAACCACTGTGCCGCCCAGGCTCTCCAGTCTCCCCACATAACTGAAGACCCATCACCCCTGGCACCATTCCAATAAATCTCCTCCGCACCTTCTCCAGAGCCTTGAGGTCCTTTGTAAACTGTGATGTCCAGAAGAGGACTCGGCACTCTAACTGAGGGCCGAATATCAGTCCTTATTAGAGAGGGCCGGCTTGAAGGAGACTGAACAAATGTCAATCCCAATGAAATGTCAATGCTGGATTCTAAAACTCTTACCGCTCCTTAAGCTGGCCATGGACGTGCAATGATTGTAAAACTAGGAGCCATATTTTTGGTAAGTCACCCTGATCAGAATATACCTTATGTATTGTCCCAGAACATGCTGCTCATTACAAATACAGTGGCACAGCATCGAATGAGGTGGCCTCACAAAATGTCACCAGCCGCCTCGAGCCTTTCCAATTGGTCCCCCGCACGTAGACAAGGACATTTCCCAGGCTTCAGCCGCGCACACGTGTGCAGTTGCAATCGTTCGGAAGGTTAGCGGTTAAGACTCACAATATCTTCAAAAATCGATGCATTGTCTGCCTCAAAATTTCATCTCTTCATCTTCATTCCCACAGGAACCGATTTCTCCAGTCAAAAATTTCAGCCAAAAGGTAGGAGAGCTCGGAGCGTGCAGAATGGCAAAGACCAAAATCAATTTTGAACTCTGTGTGCCCTGCTGGATGTGTGCGTGTTGGACTTGGAGGGCGGTGGGGGGCCTTTGGGGCGGTGTGCAGATGGGGCGAAGTTTAAACGTATTTAACGGATTGCGCAATGGAGGCATTGAAACATTGAGTACATTTGCTGTAGTGAGGCCTATAAATGGGTTAGATCATGATGGCAGAAGTGCTGTGAGTTACTTCAATTCTCAGCAGTATAATTCTGTGCCCCAGCGTCTCCCTATCATACATCAAAGTGGGGTGAAACGTGTGTTGACAGCTTAGGAACCTGCATCAGCTATTCCTCTTTGGTGGGCCACCTCAATGGTTATGGTCAGCACTGTTTTTTTTTACAAAGCTCCAACTAATGGTGAGTTCTTCTCCCCAAAGCTGCGGGAACGCCACTCTATCCCTGGAATTTGAGCCATGCCAGCATTCAACACCAGCGATGGAACCCTTTCTGAGTGTAGTGTGCTGCTTGTATATTTTACCATCTTTGGGCATCTTAACAAGTGTCCACTTTCTCGAGGTTCATTGAATGTGCCTTAACAACATTTTTTTTTGGAAGTGAAGAGTGTTTTCGGAACTTGCAAGTGTTGCAAAATTGAGTGTCTTTCAAAGAATTGAAGTTTTGCACCAATAATGAGCCGCCCCATGTAGATATCTGTCCAGTCAACATTTCATTCAGTTCAATAACACTTGTCTGTATAAAATTTGCATCTGGTGGGTGAGCCAATCAGGTCAGAGTGTTTGGCGATTACGAACAGGACAATTATAGATGTTAATAATGGATCATTCTTCACTGAAAGTGGAAGCAACCTTGGACTGAATTTAGTAAAAGGACTTGGGAAATTTGGAGAAAAGCTTCATTATCTGCCAAAGTAACCTACAAACCAGTGTGTACTGGAGCTTGTTTTCACTGGCTCTTGTTGACCAACGAAATAACCCAGGGCTGGAATCTCCCGGAGTGGCGTCTGCGTTTGGTGGTGGGTGCAGACCAGGGAGACCTGGGAGTGATTCCAGCTGGGCTGGCTGGCCACGGACAGACATGTGCTGCTCAGATCATTAAATGTGGAACTCAGCAATTCTCAGGGCATGACTGACAGGAGGCCACGGACCCATCACAGGGTGAAAGATCCGGATGTATAAGAAAAGAGCAGCCGGACACCCTTCTCTGTCCCTCCCCGGACACCCTGCACTGCCCCCACCCCACCCCCGGACACCCTGCACCGTCCCTCCCCGGACACCCTGCACCGTCCCTCCCCGGACACCCTGCACTACCCCCACCCCACCCCCGGACACCCTGCACTGTCTCCCAGCCCCATCCCATCCCGTCCCCCCCACCTCAGCCCACACACCCTGCACCGTCCCATCCCTTCCCGGGCACTCTCCCCGGGCACTCTCCCTCCGCAGGCACTCTCCCCGGGCACCCTGCACCGTCCTGTCCCCCCCCCCCCCCCCTCCCGGACACCCTGCAGTCTCCCTCGCCCCTGGACACCCTGAATCCTTGCACCCCGGGCACTCTCCCCGGGCACCCTGCACCGTCCCGTCCCCCCCTCCCGGACACCCTGAACTCTCCCTCACCCCCCGGACACCCTGCACCGTCCCTCCCCGGACACCCTGAACAGTCCCTCCCCGGACACTCTCCCCGGGCAACCTGCACCGTCCCTCCCCGGACACCCTGCACCATCCCTCCCCGGGCACCCTGCACCGTCTCTCCCCGGACACCCTGCACCGTCCCTCCCCGGGCATCCTGCACCGTCCCTCCCCGGACACCCTGCACCGTCTCTCCCCGGACACCCTGCACCGACCCTCCCCGGTCAACGTGCACCGTCGCTCCACGGACAGACGTCCCTCCCAGGACACCCTCCCCGGACACCATCCCCGGACAACCTGCACCGTCCCTCCCCGGACACCCTGCACCGTCCATCCCCGGACACCCTGCACCGTCCCTCCCCGGACACCCTTCCCGGACACCCTGCACCGTCCCCCCCCCCCCCCCCCCGGACACCCTGCACGTCCCCCCCCGGGCACCCTGCACCGTCCCTCCCCGGACATCCCTTCCCGGGCACCCTGCACCGTCCCTCCCTGAGCACCCTGCACCGTCCCTCCCCGGACACCCTGCACCGTCCCTCCCCGGGCACCTTGCACCGTCCCTCCCCGGACACCCTGCACCGTCCCGTCCCGTCCCCTCCCGGACACCCTGCACTCTCCCTCCCCCCCGGACACCCTGCACCGTCCCTCCCCGGGCACCCTCCCCGGGCAACCTGCAATGTCCCTCCCCGGGCACCCTCCCCGGGCACCCAGCACCATCCCTCCCCGGGCACCCTGCACCGTCTCTCCCCGGACACCCTGCACCGTCCCTCCCCGGTCAACGTGCACCGTCGCTCCACGGACAGACGTCCCTCCCGGGACACCCTCCCCGGACACCCTCCCCGGACACCCTGCACTGTCCCTCCCCGGACACCCTGCACTGTCCCTCCCCGGACACCCTGCACCGTCCATCCCCGGACACCCTGCACCGTCCCTCCCCGGACACCCTTCCCGGACACCCTGCACCGTCGTCCCCCCCGGACACCCTGCACGTCCCCCCCCGGTAACCCTGCACCGTCCCTCCCCGGACACCCTTCCCGGACTCCCTGCACCGTCCCTCCCCTGTCATCCTGCACCGTCCCTCCCCTGTCATCCTGCACCCTCCCTCCCCGGGCATCCTGCACCCTCCCTCCCCAGGCACCCTGCACTGTCCCTCCCTGGACACCCTGCACCGTCCACCCCCAGGACACCCTGCACCGTACCCCCCCCCGGGCACCCTGCACCGCCCCCCCCCCGGCACCCTGCACCGCCCCCCCCCCCCCCCCCCGGACACCCTGCACCGTCCCCGTCTCTCGGGCACCCTGCACCGTCACTCCCCGGACACCCTGCACCGTCCCTCCCCGGACACCCTGGACGGTCCCTCCCCGGATACCCTGGACGCCCCCCCCCCCCCCCCCCTCCCGGACATCCTGCACCGTCCCCCCCGGGCACCCTGCACCGTCCCTCCCCGGGCACCCTGCACCGTCCCTCCACGGACACCCTGCACCGTCCCTCCCCGGGCACCCTGCACCGTCCCTCCCCGGGCACCCTGCACCGTCCCCCCCCGGGCACCCTGCACCGTCCCTCCCCGGACACCCTGCACTGCCCCCCCTCCCCGGGCACCCTGCACCCTCCCTACCCGGCCACCCTGCACTGTCCCTCCTCGGACACACTGCACCATCCCTCCCCGGGCACCCTGCACCGTCCCATCCCGGGCACACTGCACCGTCCCTCCCCGGACACCCTGCACCGTCTCTCCCCAGACACCCTCCCCGGACACCGAGCACCGTCCCTTCCCGGGCACACTGCACCGTCCCTTCCCGGGCACCCTGCACCGTCCCTTCCCGGGCACCCTGCACCGTCCCTCCCCGGACACCCTGCACTGCCCCCCCTCCCCGGGCACCCTGCACCCTCCCTACCCGGCCACCCTGCACTGTCCCTCCTCGGACACACTGCACCATCCCTCCCCGGGCACCCGGCACTGTCCCTTCCCGGGCACGCTGCACCGTCCCTTCCCGGGCACCCTGCACCGTCCCTCCCCGGACACCCTGCACAATCCCTCCCCGGACACCCTGCACCATCCCTCCCTGCACTGCCCCCCTCCCCGGTCACCCTGCACCCTCCCTCCCCGGGCACCCTGCACCGTCCCTTCCCGGGCACCCTGCACCGTCCCTCCCCGGGCACCCTGCACCGTCCCTCCCCGGGCAACCTGCACCGTCCCCGTCCCTCCCACGGGCACCCTGCACAGTATCTCCCCAGACACCCTGCACCGTCCCCCCCCCCCAGGCACCCTGCACAGACCCCCCCCTCCCCCCCCCCCCCCGGCACCCTGCACAGTCCCTCCCCGGACACCCTGCACCGTCCCTCCCCGGACACCCTGCACCGTCCCCCCCGGACACCCTGCACTGCCCCCCCTCCCCGGACACCCTGCACCGTCCCTCCCCGGGCAAACTGCACCGTCCCCGTCCCTCCCCCGGACACCCTGCACAGTATCTCCCCGGACACCCTGCACCGTCCCTCCCCAGACACCCTGCACCGTCCACCCCCCGGGCACCCTGCACAGTCCCTCCCCGGACACCCTGCCCCCCCCCCCCCCCGGCACCCTGCACAGTCCCTCCCCGGACACACTGCACCGTCCCTCCCTGGACACCCAACACCGTCCCTCCCCGGACACCCTGCACCGTCTCTCCCCGGACACCCTGCACCGTCTCTCCCCAGGCACTCTGCACCGTCCCTCCCCGGGCACCCTGCACCGTCCCTCCCCGGACACCCTGCACCGTCCCTCCCCGGACACCCTGCACCGTCTCTCCCCGGACACCCTGCACCGTCTCTCCCCAGGCACTCTGCACCGTCCCTCCCCGGGCACCCTGCACCGTCCCTCCCCGGACACCCTGCACCGTCTCTCCCCAGGCACTCTGCACCGTCTCTCCCCTGGCACTCTGCACCGTCTCTCCCCAGGCACTCTGCACCATACCTCCACAGGCACTCTGCACCGTCTCTCCCCAGACATCCAGTCACTGCTCCAACGTTCCTCGCTAGCCCTTCCTCACTTCCTTGGCCATCCTCCACACCCTCTGTGGCGACCAGAACTGCACGCAGTATTCCAAATGTGGCCTAACCAAAGTCCTATACAACTGTAACATGACCTGCCGACTCTTGTACTCAATACCCTGTCCAATGAAGACAAGCATGCTGTATGCCTTCTTGACCACTCTATCGACCTGCGTTGCCACCTTCAGGGTACAATGGACCTGAACTCCCAGATCTCTCTGTACATCAATTTTCCCCAGGACTCTTCCATTGACCGTATAGTCCGCTCTTGAATTAGACCTTCCAAAATGCATCACCTCGCATTTGCCTGGATTGAACTCCATCTGCCATTTCTCTGCCCAACTCTCCAATCTATCTATATTTTGCTGTATTCTCTGACAGTCCTCCTCGCTATCTGCAACTCCACCAATCTTAGTATCATCTGCAAACTTGCTAATCAGACCACCTATACCGTCGTCCAGATCATTTATGTATATCACGGTATGGGAGGTGAGGATCTCGAACTTTCCTGTGTCTCGAAAGGGACCTGGCCCGAACCGTAACATTTTCTTCTGTGTCCGTTCCAAGACATTGATGAGAATATTTCGGCCTTCTGTGCAATTCCTTTTGGTTTTATTTAATTGAGATTTCACCTGCCCATTTCCTACGAGGAAGGGTCTCTCTGGGCCATGTACTGAAGTATGAGGGTGATCAGCAAAGAAAGGGTTAATGCGAGGCTGGGGAACAGTAGCACCCACAGTATGGTGTAGAGAGAGGCATGTGACAGTAGATAGGAGACAGAATTGCATGGAGAGATTTGAGTAGGTCAACATGACGCTAGCTCCTGGTCTGGACTATACTTTGTACATATGAATATAATTATGTGTTACCAATAAATACTCCTATTCAACCTTGCAAACCTCTGGACCTCTTTGTGAGACCTACTGAACATAACATGGTGGCGGCTAACGACCAAGCTCCGAACTGAAGAAGCTGATGCAGGACCCAGACTCTGAACATCTAAAAGGACGACATCCTCAGCTGGCTGGGGTGTGCCTGATCCGAGGAGGCAGCTGGGGATTGCCTGAAGGGAGGTTCCATTGCAGACAAGGAGGCTAAAGGGCAGAAGTGATATCCACCATGCGGCTGGGGGATTCCACCAGAGCAGCAACCACCATCGAATGCAGAGCCAAAGGACCTAGCGAGGGCGGGCAAGGCATTCATTCTGGGGCCGACCTGGCCTTTGGAGGACTTTGGGCCCTCGGTTGGTTGGTTCCTGCCGCTGGCCTGGGTTTGGAGTCAGCACCATTGCACATGGCGGCCAAGCTCTGTTCAGGAATAAAATACAGCTGAAGGCTGGAGCGATGGCGAACCTCATTTCAGAGCTCATCAGACCAAGGGCTCGATTTAACGGCCTCGTCCCGCTTGACTTGCTGTCGGGATGAGATGGTTGAATCTCGTGAGAGGCCTCTCGCGAGATTTGCGACGCTCGAGACATCTCATGAGATCCAACCTAACCTCACGGTCTGGATCTCGTCCTCACTGGGCGTGATCCAGATCAGCATATTTAAATGAGACGGATTCTCCCGGTGCCCGGGAGACCTCGCCAGGACGCCATTTTGAATTGGCGCACATAAATGTGGACCAGTCGTAATCACACCTGGGGGTGGTCTCCCAGATCATTGGATACCCCCAGGTAGTTGGAGACAGGGTAGGGTGGCATCCTGACACTCCTCCTGGCACCTTGGCACTGTCATCCTGGCACCTTGGCATGACCAGGCTGGCTGGGGCACTGCTATGAAGCCAGGCTGGCAGTGCTGAGGTGCCAGATTGCCTGTGCAAGGGGTCGTGCCTGGGGGGGAGGGGTCCTGCCCATAAGAGGTGGGGTGAGGGGGGCTCGAAGACCCCAGAAGAGGTAATTTGGGTGAAGTGGGAGGGTCTGGAGGCTGTGGTGGAGGCACTGAGGGGGGGGTTAAAGGATAAAGGCTGCCTTTAAAAATGGCGCCCGATCCACGTGTAGTCTTCTTGCACTGGTGAGCTGGAAATGATTAAAGTGCGGCCCTAACGGGACGTTCCTCATCAAGGCCAAAATATAGGCAAAGTGTCGTTGAAGAGCGGGATCTTTCTTGGCTCAGCAGGTACTGAGAAACAAGCCTGAAACCGGACATAGAATTTTCTTTGTTGAATCGCGCCCCATATATTAGTCCAAGTGGCTGATGATGCCCTTTCAGAGATACTACAGGCAAAATAAGGCCTGACTCTAGAAAAGACCATCCAACTAGTCAGGAAGTCTGAAATTCACCAATAACACCAGCCCATTTTACATGGTGAGGTTCAGTCATGGTATAGGCCAACCTGAACTGTCCTAGTTCATAAAGCAACAATTGGGAAAGAAGACTTCAGATCAAGGAAGACAATATTCAAACTGAGCACACGAGAAAGACCAGGTGCTCTGTCTGAGTGCTGCCCCTGCACCTTGTCTTTCTAGGAATCTCTTCAGAGCAAAGAAACAGCCTCTTTAAAAAAATGCAGTTGGAAATAACATCTACTCAAAAGAGGAAGCACTTCAGAGTTAATGCACCCTGGAGAACTCTTTAGCAAAGCTAAACCCTTCTTTGTCAATCAAGTGATTTGTAATAGGTAATGTACCGTGAATTGAATGTAAACAATGTTGTTCAAAGCTTTTAGGCTTCTCAAACCCAAGGATTTGGTACGTTAAAGGGGAATTAAATTGACTGTGAAAGATGTACTTCAAAGGGAAGATTTTCACCTTCATCTGACAGATCATTGATAGTTACATGCCTGGAGAGACATCAAAGGATTCCAACACATCAGAGGGAAGACTTTTAACTACAACTTGACTTGCTGAAAGATAGTAGTTTAATGATGTTCAAAGCTACAGGGGGAAGACCTGCCCCATGACTCTATCCCGGGAAAGAGCCCCAAATGGAGCCCCTCCAGCCCAGCCTGAACCCCCCGACCCCCGACTCCCACATCCCCTGATTTGTCACCCTGCAGGTAAGTGTAGAGAGGGAACTCACCCCCATTCCTCGGAATCCAGGGCACAACCTCCGCTTGCAGGACCAGGAGAGTTTGGTGCCCGTGGGACTTCCAGCTGGGGGGGGGGGAGCAAACCAGGAGACCAGAGCATCCGGGCAGCACGGTAGCATGGTGGTTAGCACAATTGCTTCACAGCTCCAGGGCCCCATAGTGCTTGGTCACTGTCTGTGCGGAGTCTGCACGTTCTCCCGTGTGTGCGTGGGTTTCCTCCGAGCGCTCCGGTTTCCTCCCACAGTCCAAAGATGTGCAGGTTAGATGGATTGGCCATGCTAAATTGCCCTTAGTGTCCAAAACTGCCCTTAGTGTTGGGTGGGGTTACTGGGTTATGGGGATAGGGTGGAGGTGTTGACCTTGGGTGGGGTGCTCTTTCCAAGAGCCGGTGCAGACTCGATGGGCCGAATGGCCTCCTTCTGCACTGTAAATTCTATGATTCAAACCGGTGAATTATATATAAATACATGCAGATCAGCTGTAATCAGCTTCTCATCTGCTCTGGCCGAGAACCTGATTGGACCTGGCGCTACAGAATAGAAGACTTGCAATGGATTTGACACCAGTCGAGAATACCATTTTGGCCCTTGCTCCCGATTCAAAGGGCCATTGGGAATCCCACCTGAGACTAATGGCCAGTTCAACTCCAAGGAGCACATAAAAGTGAATCAGATCGAGACAACCAAGTGCGGGAAGCACAGAATGCTATGAGTTCAACTCCAAACCAACACAGCTTGCCCCAAGCAACTGAGCCTACACTCTGCCAAGTGTGTCCAGAACGAGATCTGGCAGAATTGTCAAGCCTCCAGACTGACTGGATTTATCACAGAATCACAGAAAATACAGTGCAGAAGAGACCCTTCGGCCCAGCGAGTCTGCACCAACGCACGAAGACACAAGAATGAGCAGGTTATTTCACCAGGAAAGTTTCGAGAGGTGAGCTTTGTATCCACTAGAGATGGGGCAGCAGGTAAAGAAAGATTGTGCTGAAAGTGCACTGGGTAGAGACTTGTGGCGAGGAAGGCAGGGGTAGAATAAGGATGTTCGGCACAGTGAAGGTTAATTTGGGACTGGAGAATAGTACAGCCCACAGTATGATGTAAAGAAACAAAGTTGTTCACGGCGCCGAAGTCCCAGGTTCGATCCCGGCTCTGGGTCACTGTCCGTGTGGAGTTTGCACATTCTCCCCGTGTTTGCGTGGGCTTCGCCCCCACAACCCAAAGATGTGCAGGCTAGGTGGATTGGCCACGCTAAATTGCCCCTTAATTAGAAAAAATGAATTGGGTACGCTAAATTTTACAAAAAAGATGCAAAGTTGTATGGAGAGACTAGAGTGGGTCAGCATGATGGAGGAGCCTAGTTTGGGTTATACTTTGTACATATGCATAGAGGTTTTTTTTAAAGTATTTTTAGTCAACTTTTTAGCATTTTAACATTTTACAAACAAAACAAAAACATTATGCCCCCAAATACAATAAACCTTGCACCAAACCCCCTCCCCGCCTCCCCAGTGCCCTCCCCCCAACAGTTGACGGTAACTAGCTCTCCAAAACCCCTGTGGAACCCCTCATCTGCCCCCTTAGGGAAAAGTTCACCTTCTCAAGATGGAAGAACTCCATTAGATCCCCCAGCCATGCCAGGGCACAGGATGGAGAAGCTGACTCCACCCCAACAGAACCCGCCTGTGAGCGATCAACGAGGCAAAGTCTAACATCTGCCCCCCCCGCTCCCATCTGCAACTCCGGCAGCTCCGACTCCGCGAATGTGGCCCTCAGGGCACCCGGCTCCCAATCCACCTACAGGATCGCCAACATGGTGCTGAAAGACGATCCCCAAGAGTTCTCCAACTTTGAGCAGGACCAGACATGTGGACATTATTAACCAGACCCCCCACCGCCCCCAACTCACACCGTTCGCAAGTATCTTCTACCCTGTGCACCACCTTCAGCTGCATCAACCCCAGCCTCCTGCACAAGTTTGAGGACATTCACCCTCCTCAGCACCTCACACCACAGTCCCTCCTCCCGCCATCCTCAACTCCTCCTCCCCTTTCCATAACACCCTCCATAGACTCCTTATCCTCCTCCAAAACCCTTCCATAAATCGCCAAGACGACCTGACCCTCCAACCCCATTACCGACAGTACCTTCTCCAACAACGAGGAGGCACACGCTGTTGTAAAGGTCGGCAAAACCTTTCTAGTAAAGTCCTGCACCTGCTTATACTGAAAACCCTCCTCAACTCCTTCAAGCTTGTGAACCGCCCCCTCCAAAACAAATCCTTCATCTCCTTCACCCCTCGACACACATGCATATATATATTTTTTTAAATAAATTTAGAGTACCCAATTTCTTTTCCAATTAATGGGCAATTTAGCGTGTTCAATCCACCTACCCTGCACATCTTTGGTGTTGTGGGGGGTGAAACCCATGCAAACACGGGGAGAATGTGCAAACTCCACACGGACAGTGACCCGGGGCCGGGTTCGAACCTGGGGCCCTCGGCGCCGTGAGGCAACGGTGCTAACCACTGCGCCACTGAGCCGCCCACATATGTATATAGTTATGTGCTACCAATAAACACGACTGTTCAACCTTACAAGTCTCTGAACCTCTTTGTAAGTCCCACTGAACAAGCCCTCTCAACACTTACCCTTCGAATTGGTGGATAAATCACACCCTGATATTGTGGCTAGCAATCTGCTAAATTTAAGTTTAAAAGCGGCCACGGTAAGCACAGTGGTTAGCACTGTTGCTTCACAGCGCCCAGGGTCCCGGGTTCAATTCCCGGCTTGGGTCACTGTCTGTGCGGAGTCTGCACGTTCTCCCCGTGTCTGCGTGTGGTTTCCTCCGGGTGCTCCGGTTTCTTCCCATAAGTCCCGAAAGACGTGCTGTTAGGTGAATTGGACATTCTGAATTCTCCCTCCGTGTACCCGAGCAGGCGCCGGAGTGTGGCGACTAGGGGATTTTCACAGTAACTTCATTGCAGTGTTAATGTAAGCCTACTTGTGACAATAATAAAGGTTATTCTGAGCATGGTTATGGAATGAACACTGGGGTTGTGGGGGCAAAGCTGGAAGGACTCTTTCAAGAGCCAGTACACGAATGGTGGACTAAATGGCCTCCCCAGCTGTGAGATTCTATAAATAATTAAGAGCAATGATTGGAACATTGAAAAACGGCCTCTAATTGAATACGAATGCAGACTGCATGCAGTACCTCAGAATACTAAATAATGGCCAATTCTGCAAAAACACCACATCCATATCAAATAAGCAAAATACTTTCAAAACAAGGTATGATCTCAGTTCCTTTGTGAACAAATGTAACATTTTACAATTCTTTCCCCACCTTTCACAAATCACACTCGATCACACTCGGATTGGGGGCCATTTGAAGCTGCATTTCACTGAAGGTTTGATATTCTGAGCTTGTGCGCACAGGTGCCAGAAAGTAACTTAATCCACAATAATCATATAATGTAGATAAATAACATACTCCCCGACCACAGGAAAGTAATATTTAAATGCACGCAGAAGAGTTAGCAACACCGTGCCTGTAAACCCAGTGCCCCCAATGTGTCATCCAGCCTGCTCTCATGCATTCGGAATGTCACAAATCATTATATTGATTGCGTGGCAACGGTGGAATTTTCTGATTTAAAGGGAGTTCACCCACCCACTGACAACACAAGGCGAACTGTGAAGGTCAGACCCAGGAAGAAGCGGGAGGCCCCCTGAGGACATTTCGGCTCCTAACATTTTGAAAGGCGTAAGTGCCCTGCAACATTGTTTCTGTAAATTATGAAGGTTTAGCTGGTTGTAAAAAAGCTTTGGTGATGTGGTTCTCTAACGTAAGCCTACATTTGTAGTTAGCACCAGCCTGCTACTTGTACTATTGTCTTCAAAGTAAATGCTCAATACCCATACAGAATAAACTTAAAGTGGGTGCTCTTTCCAAGGGCCGGTGCAGACTCGATGGGCTGAATGGCCTCCTTCTGCACTGTAAATTCTATGATTCGATGAATACTCTTTATTATAATATACTTGGAAATCAGGTATTTGCTAAGGGAGATTAACATTCTGTTCATGATAAGGCAAAGGATATGATGCAAATAGAGATGTCACTCCTGATAACAGCAAAATACATACAGGAAGAATCATTTGGCTGTACAGGTACTACATTAATGGTGTTCAAATCGTTAAGGGTGAAGCTGACAGAGATCTACGGGTCTTAGGCTCAGTGATCATGATTTTCAATCAACGGCACAGGAGGAATCAACAAGTCAAAATAATGCTGAACAACATGGTCAGATCCCGCATTCAGTACTGTTTCCTGATTGGCCAGCCAGACAGAGACACATATTGAAGCACTGGAGGCTGTTCAGAGAAGTACCTCGAGTCAGAGATCTGAGCTATAAGGGAAGACTGGAGATCTGTACGTGTGAAGATATGTCCCAATAATTGGCTGATCGAATCAAACAACATGTTCTTCCGGCTGTTCGTAATAAGCAAAATACAGACCAAACTCAACCAGCCCAAAGCAAAACATCCACTATTAGATGCGATTCCGCGATTGGACAGCACTTGCTGCACAATGCTGAGCGCGCTCATGGTCACACTGACAATCAAATTGGTCAAGCTCGCAATGTGACTAATTTACACTTGCTCGAAGCGACGTACATTCCTAAACAAGGACCTGTTACATGGAAACAAAGGGAATATGCTCAAGTCCTGAGCCTTTTTTGAACTACCCAGAAGCTTGTGGAGGCTATAATCCCTCACTGTTTTCCCCAAGGCAATACCTTGGTCACTCACAGTCAACCACTCAGTACCCCTTTTCCTCTGTTGTACAAATTGTTGTGATGGTTTGAAATTTGGTATTCTTGCATTTGTCCTAATGAATGCGAGATGAAAAGCTTTAGCAACATGGGTGAAATTCTCCGGAAACGGCGCGATGTCCGCCAACTGGCGCCCAAAACGGCGCAAATCAGACGGGCATCGCGCCGCCCCAAAGGTGCGGAATGCTCCGCATCTTTGGGGGCTGAGCCCCAACGTTGAGGTGCTAGGTCGGTGCCGGACGAATTTCCGCCCCGCCAGTTGGCGGAAAAGGCCTTTGGTGCCCCGCCAGCTGGCGCGGAAATGACATCTCCGGGCGGCGCATGCGCAGGAGCGTGTGCGGCCGCTGACAGCTTCCCGCGCATGCGCAGTGGAGGGAGTCTCTTCCGCCTCTGCCATGGTGGAGACCGTGGCGAAGGCGGAAGGGAAAGAGTGCCCCCACGGCACAGGCCCGCCCACGGATTGGTGGGCCCCGATCGCGGGCCAGGCCACTGTGGGGGCACCCCCCCGGGGTCAGATCGCCCCGCGCCCCCCCCTAGGACCCCGGAGCCCGCCTGCGCCGCCCTGTCCCGCCAGTAAGATAGGTGATTTAATTTACGCCGGCGGGACAGGCATTTTAGCGGCGGGACTTCGGCCCATCCGGGCCGGAGAATCAAGCGGGAGGGCCCGCCAACCGGCGCGGCGCGATTCCCGCCCCCCGCCGAATCTCAGGTGCTGGAGACTTCGGCAACCGGCGGGGGCGGGATTCACGCCAGCCCCCGCCGATTCTCCGACCCGGCGGGGGGTCGGAGAATCTCGCCCCATGTCTCTCTTCTCAGCACTATTCTCCATTACCAAGGGACTGTTCGTCTTTCTTATAAACAGTAAAACATTTCTTGTGCTACATATTTGGAATAATGCCCTCAATGTATAGATGTTGTTGAAGGAATAATCTTTTGCAACAATACAACTATATTGTAAAGGAGATTTATCTTATATTGGTGAAGAGGTAAAGCTTCATTCTAGCATGGAATCCAAACTGTACTGAGCAGCTGCAAAACATTTCCATGGTTATATTATATCAACAAAGATAATTGTACAACCACACCATGCAGAAGGTCAGGATGGATTTGAGATTCGTGGTTTCAGATTTCAGTGCTGCTGCAGTCACTGCTCGTTCTGGTGAACTCGACACTCATTTCACAAAGGACGAAGTCAACCAGCGGAACAGTCTGTTGCCTTTAAAAGGCCAAACCATAAAGATCTCTGCGAGCCGGTTAGATCGCGGCAGAGGCCGAAATCGGGATCCATGCCAGGCGCCGATCAGTTTCCGATCTAACCGTCCCACTCCCGTTGATTGGTTCTGGGTCCCACCTAGACATGGCGATAAACCAGTTGACACCAATTGAGGCCAATCTCCATCTCATTAACGGTCAGACCCCCTATTTAATGGCCTCCCATGATCTCACCAGCTCCGCAGCGAGCGGTAAAGTGGGCACCCTTTAGCACTCCTGGCCCAAGTAATATTCCCGGCACGGGTCTGGGGTCCGATGCCCAGGGACCCTCTGCTGTGGCCCGGGGGGGGGGGGGGGGGGGGGGGGGTGCAGTGCAGGGCACCCCAGCACAACCAGGGGAATCGAGGGTATCAAAGTGGAAGCCATCACTGATTGTCGCTCTCCCACCCTCTCCAATTCCTCGCAGATATCACATTAAGGATGGTGTTTGTTGACGCCGCAGTAGCTGCCCTCGCGGTGCTGGTGGCAGTCTAAGCTGGAGAAGATGGAGGCAGCAGCCTCGACGCAGGCTCAAGGCAGCAGCACATGTACAGGGGCCCGCCCCACACCCTGAGGATCCGGCCGCCCAACAGGCTGGGCAAGTACCCAGAGGGAGGCTGGGGACGGCCCAAGGTGTACAGGCAGCGCTGGTTGTTTGAGGAGATGCCAGACAACATGCGCCGTCAATAAGGGGACGGTGCGGCACCTGTGCCATGTCCTTGCGGACTTGGCACCACGTGGAGCATGAGGACACACACTCCCGCTTTGGGTTAATTCCAGGGATCGAGCGGGGACTAATGTGGCATTTCACAACTTTACCCACAAGTGCATCCCTGGACCAACCCAACAAGATGCCCTGGCTGCAGGATTCTCTGCCATCGCCAGGATGCCCCAGGTCCCGGGGGTAACAGATGGCAGGCATGTCGCCTTGCACACAACAGGTCAACAGAGAGTGCCCTTCATTAACTGGAAGGGGTTTCCACTCCCTGAATGATCAGCCTGTGTGTGACCACCATCTCCAGATCATGCATGTGTGTGCAGGCTTCCTGGGGAGTGTGCACTACAGCTCTATCCTGGGGCAGATGGAGATCCCTGGTGTCTTCGAGGAACATCCCAGGATTACAGGTTGACTCTTGGGGGATAAGATTACCCACTGAGGTCCTGGCTAGTACGCCAGTACGGAGGCCGGAGACCGAGGTGAAGACCCGGTGTAACGAGGCCCATGTGACCACCCAGCTGTCATTGAGCAGTGCATCAGACTGCTCAAAATGCGGTTTCCGATGCCTCGATTGCTCTAGTGGTGCCCTGCAGTACACCGCCCAGAGGGTCACCCACTTTGTGGTGGGCTGTTGCGCCCTCCACAACCTGGCATAGCAGCGGGGTTACGTGCTGGAGGGGGAGGAGGAGGGACGTGCTGCCTCATCTGAGTAGGGGTTTGAGGAGGGGCTGGATCAGGAGGGGCTGGAGGACCCACGGGAACAGCTGGTGGATGACGGACTGGCAGCGGTGGCGGGGGTCCTGAATGCCAGAGAACCAGGGAGACCCTCATCCTCGCCCGCTTCTCATAGATGGGGCTTCATCCACCACCTCAGCCCTTCTCCCCTACCCACCCATCTCCCCCCCTCACCCTTCCTTCCTGATCCTCTGCCTCCCCCCCCCCTCCCCCCCCCCCCCCCCCCAACCATTTCCACACCCGCCCCAGCCCCCAACCACCGTACCACCTACCCAGGGTGTGTGTAACATCACTCCAGGGTGATGGGCCTGTGCTGGCACTGGCAGTGAGTCACTCTACAAGGCAGAAGGGTGATGATAATCCGCTGTGAGGTAAGCACTGGTGCTCCTCAATCAAGGCCATAGTCTGACACCTGTCTTTCTGCTGGCAGCGAGCTCACATCCATCACCTGGACCACTGTGCCCGGCCTGCAGTGCGGAATAATGTGACAGAGGCTTCACATGTCTCAGGTGTAACGTGTTTTAATCGAGACCCTAACTACCGATGGTGCCGCCCCCCCAGTGATCCTTTACTGTTTGATCCCTCCGAGCTCTGTGCTCCCCAGCTACGTCTAGGTATGACCCCAGGAAGTACATCAGAGGTGGAGACAACCTGCTGCTTTCCACGCTCCCTGGCCTTTGATGTCCCGAGCGTGTGTCCTCTGGACGGCTTGCGGTCGGAGGGCCCCGGCCAACTTGCCAGTGGCATCACCTCACCGTGCCACCCTGTCCGCCCGCTGACCTCGAGACGTGCCGTTGTCAGGAGTGCAGGACTCGAGTGAGCTGGAGACCGCCGTTATCTCCCTGTTGGAAGGCTCCGGGTTGGCCTCCGGCGTTCCCTCCTCCCGGTCGGTGCTCGTAAGGCCCTGAGGGTCACCTTGGGATGGAGGGGCAGCTCCGTGAGCTCCCTGCATCATCTGGCTCTGTCAGCCCTGGCAGCTCCCCATTGTGGGCATCATAGTGTCAACGCCCTCAGCGATGCTCCTCTGTGACTGATTTATTGTTAGGTCTGTGCTCTCTGCCCCTTCCTGTCATGGTCTGTTTTTCACTTCCTGCAATAATACCTTGCTCTCTCTTTTGCTTTTCCTCTACTCTTTAATTTACCACATTTTCCCAAAATTGATCCCTTACCCCCCACTACATTGTTTACAACATTCTGTACTTCCCTCGGTATACAGCTGGCAAGAACATCAGTCCAGCACAGTTTAGGTGTTGACCGTCCCAATGGTCCAGAGTCCACTTACCCCAGTACTGGACCCAGTGCCCCATGGATCGGAACCCACTTCTCACACACCAGTCTTTGAGCCACGCATTCATCTCCCTATTCTGATGTGTCCAATGCCAATTTACAGGTGGCTCAGGTAATAATCCAGAGATTAGACATGGACATGGAATCCCTACAGTACGGAAGGAGGACATTCAGTCCATTGAGTCTGCACCGACCCTCTGAAAGAGTGCCATACCCAGGCCCATGACCCCACCCTACCCTCCCAACACCACCTAACCTTTTGGACACTAAGGGGAAATTTTAACATAGCTAAGCCTCCTAACCTGCACATCTTTGGACTGTGGGAGGAAACTGGAGCACCCGGAGGAAACCCACGCAGACACGGGGAGAATGTGCAAATTCCACACGGTCATCACCAAGCTGAACCCGAGACTCTGGCGCTGTGATGACCTTTGAGGTTCTGCTTCTTAATTTGGTGCCAAGGTCTCATACTGGCTCTGCAGAACCTCCTTCTTTGTCCTGCCTATATCATTGGAACCTAGATGGACCTCAATGACTGGGTGCTCCCCCTCCCACTGCAAGTTTCTCTCCAGCCCCAACCAGATGTGCTGAATCCTGCCCCCAGGGCACCATTACATTGCTTGTTATCCCCTGCCCTTGAATGACTTCCTGTACCACGGTACTATGGCCCATTAGCTCATCCACCCTGCAGCCCCACTTTCATCCAAACAAGCTGGACAAACCTCAAACATGTAGGACAATTGCAAGGACCAAGGCTCCTGCCCTCTCGGTCCCTTTACCTGCCTCATTTGCAATCACACCCTCCTGTGCCTGACCACTGACCAAATCAGAAGACCCTATCAGATGGGGTGTGACTGCCTCCTGGAATAACATGACCAGGTAACCTTCCCCTCCCTGAGTTACATTCGCGCCACACACGTGTCAGGCAATGACCATGTCCGAATAAGAGAGAATTAAACCATCGCCCCTTGACATTCAATAGCATTACCGTCACTGAATTCCCCACTATCAACATCCTGGGGGTTACCATTGACCAGAAACTCAACAGGACCAGCCATATAAATACTGTGGCTACAAGAGCAGGTCAGAGGCTAGGAATCCTGCGGCGGGTTACTCACCTCCTGACCCCCCAAGGCCTGTCCACCAACTACACGTCACAAGTCTGGAGTGTAATGGAGTATTCCCCTCTTGCCTGGATGAGTGCAGCTCCAACAATACTCAAGAAACTCGATATCATCCAGGACAATGCAACCCACTTGATTGGCGTCCCTTCCACAAATATTTGAATCCTCCATCACCAATGAACAGTAGCAGTCGTGTGTACCATCTACAAGATGCACTGCAGTAACTCACCAAGACTCCTTAGTCAGCAGGTTCCAAACCCACGACCGCTACCACCTAGAAGGACAAGAGCAGCAGATACTTGTGAACCCCGCTGCCTGGAGGTTCCCCTCCAAGTCCCTCACCATCCTGACTCGGAAATATATCGGCCGTTCCTTCACCATCGCAGGGTTAAAATCCTGGAAGTCCCTCCCTAGCACTGTGGGTGTACCTGCACCACATGGACTGCAGAGGTTCAAGAAGGCAGCTCACCACCACCTTCTCAAGGGGCAATTAGAGATGGGCAACAAAATGCTGGCTTAGCCAATGGACACCACATCCCGTAAAAATGAATTTTAAAAAAGAAATGTGCCCCAGTGTCTGCAGTCCGGCCTCCAGCTCAATAACACTGATGCCAACGCCCCTGCAGTTGCAAACACGTAACTGCAGGTCACGCCGGTATAGAGAAGCTCCCACTTCCGGCAATGGCAGGAAATCAGCTGCTCTGCTATCTCCAAAATGTGTTCATTAACTAATAATTACTAATCAATTTATAATTTAAAAAGCCGCCTCCCACTGGCAGTAAACTTTACGTTACTGATAAAACGTACAGTTTCTAATAATACCAGTTACTGATTCCCCTGCTCCTTCTGCTGCACCAAAGTGGAAATTAAATACTGGAGGGTCAAGAATTTTCAAGTTAGAGATCAATAGATTATTGTGAGGTAGAAGTATCAAAGGATATGGAGAAAAGGTGGGCCAATGGAGCTCAGATAAAGGTTAATCATAATCTAACTGAATGGTGAAACAGGCTTGATGCTCCGTTCCTTTTCTTATGTTATTGTGCAGCACACCAAATTACATTTGTGGCCTTTCCCCCTCTCTCTGTCGGCCTTCTCCTTCAACCTTGCTGCCTTTTCACCTTTTCTCTCTTTGCCTATTGTGGTAGTCACCACTGTTGTATTATATTGTATATATGCGTATTACGGTAAAGCCCCTGTACTACAGGTAGCGGGGTAGATCCCTGCCTGCTGGCTCCGCCCAGGAGGCGGAGTATAAATGTGTGTGCTCTCCGAACAGCAGCCATTTTCGTAAGCTGCTGTAGGAGGCCACACATCTCTGTGTAATAAAGCCTCGATTACATTCTACTCTCGTCTCGTCGTAATTGATAGTGCATCACCTATCCACCTCTCTCTCTCCCCCTTTCCACTTCTCTCTCTCCACCTTTTACCCTCTCTCTGTTTTGTCCTTATCTCTCCACTTCTCTCCTCTCTCTGTATCTTTCCACTTCTCTTGCTCCACCGCTGCAATTCTATTTCCACCTTTAAATACCTACTCAAACCTTGCGTTTGTGACCATGTCCATTTGTCAAGAACTCTGTGTTTTTCCTTACAAAACATTAAAGACGCTGTATAATTGTATTCTTGCATTATTGAAACCGATTGCACAATCACCAGTCTACCACACAACCAAAAGCAATGAACTCTTCAGCAAACAAGAACAGAGAATGCTGGGAAAAACTTGGCCGGTCTGGCAGCACCTGTGGAGAGAGAACACAGAGTTAAGGGGCTGGATTCTCCAGCCTGCCGCTGTCAATGTGAATTCCCGTTGAAGCCACCGACGGGACTGGAAAATCTCACCACCAGCGAATGGCAGGAGAATTCCGGCCAATGTTTCAAATCTGTTTGGCTCGTCACCAGAACTAAAGAGAGAGGGAAACGTGTTGGACATTATATTGTAGCTGGGGAGAGATTGCAACAAGATGCGGCAACCTTAAAAACAAGTGACAGGTGGCCTGGTGAGGAGGGTTATTGCATTGAGACAATAAATGTATGGAATATTTCTCAAAAAAGGGGTTAAGATGGAGGAGAGCGGTAGCTCTTGAGCAATGTGGATGGCAAATGTTGCCAAAATCTGCCACTTTGGTAATACAATCATAATACAGGTATGAAGGGATTCCTGTGTTGTGCCTTTTTGCTGCAAGATATTTAGTACTTAAGTTCGGATTATAAAATTAATTTTGGCGTGTAGAATCAAGTGCAAATTCACAGGACTACTTCATGGCTTCTGTTCGTTACGGTCTTCCTTTGAACTCACTTCGGAATCTCATCATTTGGAATGTAAGAGTCAAGTTCAAAACTATTCAGATAGCAACAGGAGAAAAAAAGCTGTGACAAAATTATAAAGACCCGTCTGTCATCATTCAAATTAGATGGAGGCCACCTCACAAGCAGAATTAATGTCGAGAAATACTTACCATTCTTCGGATTTTTGTGGAGGCTTTTGGCATTTTCTTTTTAGACAAAGTGCAAAGTCAGTTGGCACGAATTGATGGCTCCGCCGATGCTCTGATCCTGTTGACCGTGGCCATTCAAAAGGCCATAAATTCAACCAGAAAGTTCTCTGTGAAAAGAGTCGAACAAAGAGAATGTTTGACAATATATCCACTTTATCGTTCAGAGCATCAGCCATACTCAGTGTAATTGTGGACGGAAAGATTCCTGAGAAAGAGTCCGTGAGTTTCGTATCCCTCTCGGTGTAGGAGGCGGTTTTGAGACGGTAAGAAGAAGGGAGACAACACAGAGTCCAATCCAGAAGATGCACAAATGAAATTAGAGGCTGAAGAAACTTGGAGATTTATCCCATCAGTAACCAGCAAATTATCTAAGAGCCAGAGAATCCTTCTGGTAGCTGGTATTTAACAAAACTCTTGGTATGGTCGATGTTGACGGAACCAACAAGCAGTTGGGGCCACAATCAGAAAATAATATTTTTCCTCTGACTGACTTCCCTGAATGCTCTGGACGGAATGCTCAAGTGTCTTGGTGTGCCTCTCAGCTGATGGCACAATAGGCGTTACCATAGAGGGTTACACTTATTGAAAGGTAAGGTCATTTAGCCATCTTGTATTCTTCCTTTGGGATGTTTTGAATGCTGATGGCAGGAAAGATGTGGCGAAGATGAGTAAAGATCATGAAATGATGATTTATAACAGCAAAGACATTGCCTTATTGCAGATCTTCTGACTTTGAGCACAGTAAGAAGTCTTACAACACCAGGTTAAAGTCCAACAGCTTTGTTTCAAATCACTAGCTTTCGGAGCACTGCTCCTTCCTCAGGTGAATGAAAAGGTAGGTTCCAGAAACATATACATAGACAAAGTCAAAGATGCAACACAATGCATTGATTGCGAGCATTTGCAGGTAATTAAGTCTTTACAGATCCTGCAAATTAATTACCTGCAAATGCTCGCATTCAAAGCATTGTGTTGCATCCTTGACTTTGTCTATATATATGTTTCTGGAACCTACCTCTTCATTCACCTGAGGAAGGAGCAGTGCTCCGAAAGCTAGTGATTTGAAACAAACCTGTTGGACGTTAATCTGGTGTTGTAAAACTTCTTACTGTGCTCACCCCAGTCCAATGCTGCCATCTCCACATCAATGTACATTAAGAAAGAGGGTGGATCTCACTGGACGATGTATCTGGTTTGGTGAAAATGCAGCTCTCTAAACGTGCTAAGCGGCACTGGATGCAACGAGCTGACTCAATTTTAATTATCATTTTTTTGGGGAGCTGTGGTAAGAGTTCCAAGATCCTTGATCTCTGATTGCAGGAATTCCTGATGTTAGATCCTTGCCCTGCTTTACCCTGACAATCCATTAGTCCTTAGATAGCTGCACCAGCAGCAAAGTTATATCATGTTTCAATTGGGTCACTTGCTTTTTTCAGTTCTATGATTTCATGAGGCCAAGCCTAGTTTATCGTCGCTCTGTCATTGCCACAGTCCACCTCGTCTATTTTGCTATTCGTCTCTTCTTGAAGCCAAAATCTCCTCCTTTGATTGAGTGACCATTTACTTGTTTGAGTTCTCATGCATACTGTATAGAGCACCATCAGTCTCAGTTGCAATGCTGTGCTCCAGAGAGCCTACTGATAATGGGTCGCAGGTGAGTCTGCCTTTCACTTTTGTTTTTTGCGGTAAAGAGAGAAGAAAGTTTGTGCCTATCTCCCTCCCTAACAGCGCCGTGAGTAGACCTACACCAGCGATTCAAAAGGCAGCTCAGCCCCACCTTCTTCGCAAGGGCAATTGGAGACAGGCTGAATGTTACAAACTATCCTTGCAGCTCATGATAGAATGGCAAAAGCCCATTCTGCAATTTATAGCAGTAGGTTTTTTTTTGTGACGGTTTTGGATAGAACCAGGCTCTGGAACCAAGGTGTTAGCAGATCAGCAGCAGACATCCAGTACTCCGTCCAAGAGCCCATTCTTCATGTTGCATCTGAGCAGGGATTTACTCATCAGGTATGCTTTTGAGAAAGCAAAGGGTATCGCTGACATTGAAGGCAATTCTCTGGAGTGCCAGATGACCGATGATATTGGTGAAGCGGAAATGAATCAGTGATATAAAGAGAACAAATCTGACCAAGTGAAGTACTTCAAGAGTGTACCAGATTTAGGTGGACAGTAGAGGGTGAGGGGGTAAAGTGGATGGGAATATCACAAAAAGGTAAAGAAATATGGGTGAAGAGGAGAAGCAAGAGTGAGACAAAAAATAACTGATGAAAAAGCAGACAGAAGAGTTGTAGACTATCTGGTTCGACAATAATCACCTGTTGTAGTTGAAACTTTCCATTTTCCCCAAGGGTCAAAGTTGATCATCCCAGGGTAAGAATTATTTTAATGATGTTTTTCAAGTGTTGAATCTCGGTTAAGATTCCCTGACTTGCTGCTGATTTTCTACCTCGTTATTATTCTACTTTTTAGCTAACATCCTGAAATAAATGATTTCACTCAGGGTTATTAGAACGTAGAATTTGTAACCACCTGGTGTGGTTAAAGTTAACAGCACAGATATATTTACTGAAACTTTGTGCAGTGCTTAAAAAAAAAACCTGAGAGAAATACAAGGTTAGAATTCATCTTCAAGTAAAATTAATTCCAAAGTCAAGGAACTTAAAAAGCCTAAAAGCCCAGTGATTGGGATATTTCTCATGAGATTGTGGGCAAATTTCCCCAAAGTCACAGAGCTTCCTGAATTCCTGCGAAGTTAAAAAGGCAGAAGGGACACCTGAGAGGAGAAGGATAAAGTAAATGGAATCAGAATGAATCACAGGACCACACATTTTGTTCAGACTGCATAATAAGTAGTGTAGATGAGTGATGCTAAACTGGGTAATCAAGACACAAAATAACAGTGGTCATTAACAGCATAACCGCTGAGCTGTCAGATCATCCAGTGGCTGACACACAGCTGAAGTGATGTCCTACTGAGAACCATTATATGGAGTTGCACAGCTATGGTGCTGAAGCCTGTTTTCTATGCACTGACCAAAAGTAGATATCCAGATTGTTTGACTTGTCTCTCGGGCTGCAGAAGTTTTCTGTTACTTGCATTTCTGCCACTGCCCCCGCCCCCCCCCCCCCCCCCCCCCCCCCCCCACCCCCAAAAGCTTTTGACCAACTACGGTTGAAACTTTGACAGATTGGTTGGGATACTCATTATCGTAGAAACTCATTGCGGGGATTTTGAGGGCAGCAAAGATTGAGCGCGATACATTGCATTGAAATATTTCTTAGTCTGAAGGAAGGGTCGTGTTCATTGTACCTTGCTAACCTATACCAAGATGGAATGGAGAACGGGGCCTATTTAATTTCCAAAGACAGGGGTGTTCAGTTTGCAGCTGATGGACACATCTGTTGTAGCATGCCCGCGCCCTTACCATCTTGACCCCATGAAGCGCAAGAAACCTGATCCATTTTTTCCATGTATCCAAATCTGAGAGGTTTGTTCTGTCGGAATTCTGCGGGCTCGGAAAAGGTTGGAGAAGGTGGGTATATGGGATTGGATTGCAACTCAATCATGACCTCGTCGATTGGTGGAGCTGGCTCGAGGACTTAAATGGCCTCCTCCTGTACCTACATTCCAATTTATGGCACTTTGCCTAATTGGTATATAAATGTTAAATTGGAGAACACCAAGGTGTCTTAACATCAGTAATTTGAATACATGGAAGTTAATGGGAGCATTGAATCGCGACTTTCTCTGTGGCTCCTGAGGTTTCTCAATTCACAGAGTGTCTACAACCTATGTTTCAAAGAGGATAGCCGATTGAACAGAAATGCCTAATATCTCGTTGCTTGCTTGGCGCTTGTCAAACTATTTTCAGAGTCGATCTGTTCGATATTATCATAATTTTCCAGTATGAATTCTGCATGTTGAAACCCGCCTTCGAAGCAGCTTTCGCTCCACCTGTCTATAACCAGACTTCTTCAGGTTGTGAGAGTAAGTAACGGCCGACTTGAGAAAAACTGGGAATTAAGAGAATTCCCAAGTCCGGCCAAGAGTAAAAGTAAAGTGACCCCTTTCTTTTTTTGCTTGCAGGAGTTTGAGAATAATGAGGGCGAGGATTACACAGGAGAATTTTCACCCCGCACCACGTCCTCGTCACAGAATGGACCTGAGGTTTACATCCTGCCACTCACCGAGGTTTCATTCCCTGTGTCAAAACAGCCATCTGCACGTCCAGGTAAAAAAAAAGCACAGTGGGACTTCCTTGTGAATAATGGCTCACGGTGCTGACGTGATCCCATTGCACAAATGTCGTGTTACCAGAAGGTGAACAAAGTGAGCCACATTCTGATATTGTCTGCGCTTGGACAGCCTCGAAGGGTCAATGGCTCTGTGGGGATTCCGAAATGGAATAATTTCCCACTTCCAAAGCTGACTCCTCCCTCCTGATGGCCCCGTTTCCAGCTTCCCCTCGACCCTCTGTCTGATGACTGGGCCCAGACTGGCCGTGAGCTGACTACGAGGCAGTCGCCATTTATTTAGAATTTTTTGAGGAGCCAATGCGTCTTTCGCAATGGGCGAGGGTGGCAAAGATATCACTGGACGATTAACCAGAGGCCCGGGCTAATGCTCTGAGGACATGGGTTCAAATCCCACCACGGCAGCTAGTGGAATTTAAATTCAATTAATTAATCTCGAATATGAAGCCTATTTGAGCAAAGGTAGCCATGGCAACTAACATGGATGGTTGTTAAAAACCCATTTGGTTCACTCATGCCCCTTCAGGGAAGGAAATCTGCCAACCTTACCTGGTCAAGCCTATATGTGACTCCAGACCCTGCAGCAGTGTAGTTGACCCTTTACTGTCCCCTGAAATGACCACTCAGTTAAGGTCAGTTATGGATGGGCCGCAAGTGCTGGCTTGGCCAGTGACTTCCGTGTGGTGATATGCATCACTGCAAATACACATGGGGTTAATGTAGATACAAGAGAACTAAATAAACACTAGAGGGAGCACCAGAGACATCATGACACACAGACATTCAACCAATAGGTCAGTAAGATAGGACACGACCAATGGGCAGTCAAGGCACCCAGAGGTGACACTACCAAAAGGGGGCTACCCATATAAAAGGACAGGGCACACATGCTCGTCCTCTTTTCCATAGGCGACACTCAGAGAGACGGGGCAGATCCGGGAAGCATCACGCTCACCACATGGATTAGAGCAGACTGGTTAGTTAGATTGTGTTACTATAGCAAGATTAGCAGGAGAGTCGAACTCAAGTAGGAGAATTGTTAACTGTTCAATAAATGTGTTAAACCTATCTCCAAGTCTGAACCTTCCTTTGTCAGAGTATACATCAAGGATTCAGCTTATGCTACATGAAGAAGCATAACACAACATTCCGCATCCCAATGAAGTCATTAAAACAATTAGAAAGCTGCAATCCCTGATTCCTGCTGAGTTGACTGATCTCAGTGGAATAGCAGTCCCAGCACTGAGCTAGTAAAAGACAACACAGCAAGGTAGCCATTCCCAATCGCTACTCAGTGTCCCTGGAAAGAGCGTGCATGAGTGCGTGTCAGTGAGTGCGTTTCTGTCTGTATGTGCATGTGTGTATGTGCATGTGAGGGTATGCATGTGCGTGAGCATGTGCGTGGGAGGACTTTTGTGTGTACATGTCCAAGTATGTGTGTGCGAGTGTGTGTGCAAATTTGTGCATGCGTGTAATGTGTTTGTGAGTGTGCATGAGATTGCATGTGTGTGCACGTTTGTGTGCATGAGCATGTGTGTGTGGGTTTTGTGTGTGCCACATTTGCGTGTGTGTGTGTGCATGTTGTTATGGGTGACGTGTTTTCAGAACCCCAAAATGTATCATGGAGTTCAACCAACCTTCCCCTTTAATGGATTGTTGTTTTTGAAGCACGCGGCTTGTTCCCCAGGTGTGATATTCCAATTATAGACACGTGGTTTTTAACACAAAACAATGTTTATTCTATGAACTCAACTTAATCTTTTAAATAAACATTGGATCCCTTAACACCCTTACTTCAAAGATAACCCCAAAAATAATACAACACTAAATAATCCCTCAAAATATTCCTTCAAACATCCAAACGACTTTAAACCTTCAAAACAGTAACACACCAGGTCACAGTTAATATATATTTTCTGTTGGATGGCAGAGATATATCAGCTTGGTTGACTTCAGCTCCAGCACCTTGCTTTTCTTCCTGCAGCTCTCTGGAAACACACAGACACACCCAAGCTGCTTTCTCAAACTGAAACCAAAAGCAGAAGTGAGCTCAGCTCCCCCACCCCCCCCAACCTCTGACATCACTTCAGTAATATGATCATCTCCATTCCTTAAAGGTACATTGCTTAAACATCTATTTCTTAAAGGTACTCTCACATGACAATGTGTTTGCAAGTATGTGATATGTGTGTGGCACATTTATTTTTTTTGAACGCATTTTATTCAAACTTGTATCAAAGTAGGTTACAGCAAATAAACACCCCGGCAAACATTCTTCCCAAGAATCAACTATACAGTTTGTACAGATTTTTCTTCTTTATCACCCCCCCCCCCCCCATCACCCCCCGCCCCCCACCCTCCCACCCCCCTGCAACGAACAGCTCCTCAAACACGGTCACAAACATTCCCCACCTTTTCTCAAACTCCCCTGCTGAGCCCCTTAACTCATACTTCATCTTCTCTAACCACAGGAAGTCATACAGGTCACCCAACCATGCTGCTACCCCCGGTGGCGATGCCGACCGCCACTCCAGCAACATTCGTCGCTGTGCAATCAGAGAGGCGAAGGCCAAGATATCGGCCTTCCTCCTCTCCATGAGCTCCGGCTTCTCTGAAACCCCAGATATTGCCACCAAAGGGTCCGGGTCCATCTCCTCCACTTTCCTGGCTAAGACCGCGAACACTCCCGCCCAGAATCTTCCCAATTTTTCACAACCCCAAAACATGTGCGCATGATTCGCTGGCCCCCGCTCACACCTCTCACACTCATCCGCTACCCCCTGAAAGAACCCACTCATTCTCGCCCGAGTCATATGCACCCTGTGCACCACCTTAAACTGTATCAGGCTCATCCTTGTACAAGAGGAGGTCCCGTTTACCCTTCGCAGTGCCTCACTCCATACTCCACAATTGATCTCCATTCCCAACTCCGCTTCCCATTTCTCCGTGACCTTCACCACCCACTCGCCTCCCTGCTCCCCCAGCCACTTACATATATCCCCAATTCTTCGCTCCCCTTCCACATCCGGAAGCAGCAGTCGCTCCAGCAGGGTGTATCCCGGCAATCTAGGGAACTCCTTCCAGACCTTTCGAGCAAAGTCCCTAACCTGTAGATACCTGAACTCACTACCCCTCGGCAGCTCTACCCTCTCCCTTAGCTCCTCCAGACTGGCGAACCCTTCCTCCAAATACAAATCCTTCACCTTGACCAGCCCCACTTCCCTCCACCTCCTGTGTACACTATCCACCCCCCCCCCCCCCCCGGCTCAAACCCATGATTGTCGCACAGCGGCGTTAGCACCGACATTCCTTCCACCCTAAAATGCCTCTTCAGCTGATTCCATATCTTCACCGTGGACTGCACCACTGGGCTCCCTGAATACCTACTCGGAGCCATTGGCAATGCTGCCGTCACCATAGCCCTCAAACTAGACCCCTTACAAGATTCCTCCTCCATCCTAACCCACTCTACCCCTTCTCCTTCCCATCACCGCCGCACCTTGTCCACATTCGCCGTCCAATAATAATGAAGCAAGTTTGGCAACGCCAAACCCCCCTGCTGCCTCTGTAACAGGGTCCTCCCCACCCTCGGCACCTTCCCCACCCATACAAAGTCAGAAATGACTGTGTCCACTTTCCGAAAAAAGGCCTTCGGTATAAAGGTCAGGAGAGCCTGAAAGATAAACAAGAACCTCGGCAGAATATTCATTTTCACCACTTGGACCCTCCCCGCCAACGTGCATGTATCCCACCTCTTTAGATCCTCCCTTTGTGGTGTATGAAGATTGGGCCGGGTGGGGAAATGTTTATTTTACCATGTTAATGTTTTTGTTTTTGTTATTGTTATAAAAATTTGCAAATACTTAAATAAAAATATATTTTTTTAAAAGATCCTCCCTGGCCTCCTCCACCAGCTTCGTTAAGTTCCACTCATGGAGCCCCGTCCATTCCCTCGCTGCCTGAATCCCCAACTACCTAAACCTATCCCTCGCTACCGTAAATGGCATCCCCCCTAAATTAGCCCGCTGTGCCAGCTCATTCACCGGGAATACCTCGCTTTTCCCTACATTCAGCTTGTATCCCGAGAACCCTCCAAACCTCCCCAACAGGCCCATAGTCCTTCCCATACTCTCCAATGGATCCGAAACATGCAGCAAGAGGTCATCGGCACAGAGCGACACCCGATCCTCCCTCTGTCCCCTCATTATCCCCTGCCACTCTGCCGACCCCCTAAGAGCCATCGCCAATGGCTCTATGGCCAGCGCAAACAGCAGTGGCGACAGTGGGCACCACTGCCTCGTACCCCTGTGAAAGTCAAAGCTTCGTGAGGGCAGTAGAGGGGATTGGAGGCGCAAGCCTCCGGTAAGGTTGGTAACTTGGAACTTCGAACATGTACCGCCACTCCACCCGATCAAATGCTTTCTCCGCACCCATGGACACCACCACCTCCGGTACCAGAGCTCTCGACGGATTCATCATCACATTCAACAGCCGTCTTATATTACTCGCGAGCTGCCTGCCCTTCACGAAGCCTGTTTGATCTTCTGAACCACCCCCGGGACACAATCCTCCATCCTCCCCGCCAACAACTTAGCCTATACTTTCACATCCGTGTTCAATAATGATATAGGTCTATGCGACCCACATTCCACTGGATCCTTTTTTGGGGATTAGTGTGATTGCTGCCTGCTTCATCGTCTCCGGCAACTCCCCTTCTCCAGTGCTTCATTAAACGCCCCCAATAGATGTGGTGCCAGGTCCGCCGCAAATTCCTTATAAAATTCTGCCGGGTACCCATCCGGCCCAGGGGTCTTCCCCGACTTCATACCCCTGATACTATCCAGCACCTCCCTCAGCCCTAGGGGCTCCTCCAACGCCTTCCTCTTTGCTTCCTCTACCTGGGGAAATTCCAGCTCGTCCAGAAACTACCCCATGTCCCCCTCCTCTCCTCCTGGGTCTGCCTCATAAAGTCCCTGGTAATACTCTCTGAATGCCTCATTTATCTTCCCTGGCTCTGACACCACATCCCCAGCCCCAGTCCGGATCTTCAATATTTCCCTGGGCGCAGCCTGCCTCCGCAGCTGGTGCACCAGCATGCGGCTCGTCTTCTCCCCATAATCGTATTGCACCCCTCTTGCCCTACACGGTTGCCCTACCACCCTCCCTGTTGATAGCCTGTCAAATTGCCCCTGCAACTTTTTCCTCCTCGCCAATCCCTCCACGGTGGGCACCCTCGAATATTCCCTGTCCACCTTCGCTACCTCGCTCACTAGACGGTCATGTTCCGCCCTCCTTTCCTTATTCGCACAAACCGTAAATGAGATCATTTCTCCCCGGACCACTGCCTTCAGTGCTTCCCCAAAAATGCCTGCCTACACCTCCCCATTCTGATTGAACTCCACATAATCCCTAATCGCCAACCGCACCTTATCACAAAAACCTCCATCCGCCAACAACCCCGAGTCAAACCTCCACCCCGGCCTCTGCTCTCGTCCCGTACTGAACCGAATATCCAGCCAGTGGGGTGCATGATCCGAGATAACTATCCCCGCATACTCTGCCCCTTAACCCCAACCAAAATCTCCCAACTCACTACAAAGTAATCAATCCTCGAATACACCTAATAGACGTGTGAAAAGAAGGAATACTCCCTTCTCCCTGCGTTCTGAAAGTGCCATGGATCCACCATACCCATCCTCTCCATAAACCCCCCCAGCTCCCTTGCCATTTGTACCCTACCCATTGATCTGGGCCTCGATCTATCCACCCTCGGCTCCAGGGGCAGCACGGTAGCATTGTGGATAGCACAATTGCTTCACAGCTCCAGGGTCCCAGGTTCGATTCTGGCTTGGGTCACTGTCTGTGCGGAGTCTGCACATCCTCCCCGTGTGTACGTGGGTTTCCTCAGGGTGCTCCGGTTTCCTCCCACAGTCCAAAGATGTGCAGGTTAGGTGGATTGGCCATAATAAATTGCCCTTAGTGTCCAAAATTGTCCTTAATGTTGGCTGGGGTTACTGGGTTGTGGGGATAGGGTGGAGGTGTTGACCTTGGGTAGGGTACTCTTTCCAAGAGCCGGTGCAGACTCGATGGGCCGAATGGCCTCCTTCTGCACTGTAAATTCTATGAAAATCTTCTCCCATGATCAACTGGTAAGTGGCCAAATCCGGGATTACTGCCAGCAACCCCCTCATAAAACCCACATCATCCCAATTTGGGGCATACACATTTACCAACACTACCGGTGCCCCTGCCAATACCCCACTCCCAATCACATATCTCCCACCTGCATCCCATTTTTTTGTTCATTAAAATCACCACACCCCTCGATTTCAAATCAAACCCCGAATGAAAAACCTGCCCAACCCACCCCTTCCTTAACCTAACCTGGTCCTTCACACGGAGGTGTGTCTCCTGCAAAAAGACAACCCCCGCTTTCAAGCTCCTGAGGTTCACGAACACCCGCGACCTTTTAACCGGCCCATTCAGTCCCTGGACGTTCCACGTTACCAACCTTACCGGAGGCTTGCGCCTCCAATCCCCTCTACCACCCGTCATCTTCCCCACATAACTCCTGCCCCTTTAATTCCACTCTGTACCTAGCCCACCCCAGATGGCCCCTTTCTTCGCCCTTGACCATGTCATCTCTCACCCCCTGCCGTGTCGCAGAAACCCCCACCCCCGCCCGCTTTTCCCCTTCTTCCCCCCCCCCCACTTCCCCTTTCCCCCCTCCCCCCGGCCACCCCTCGTGGCCTTCTTCCCCACCACCTCACTTCCGTTCACCAGCATAACCGGCTAGCGTGGCTGCCCCTGCCCAAAGGCACATCCTAATGACCCCACCCAAACAAGGACTTCTCCTGAACTCCAGGTAGCCGTCTCCAAAAGCAAACAAACGGATGTTAAACACAAACAGTCCCATAAAACAGGAGGGGGGGGATGGGAACATCCATCCCCACATAAACCTTTCACCCCTACAACTCCTTACAATCTCAACATTGAACAGAACCCCCCCGCCCCCACAAAAAAAGGCGAAATCCCCCAATCCCTACACCCACTTCAAACATGCTCCCGACCATTACACAGTGCCAGCACCCCGGTTCCCAAGCATTGGCCACTCAGTTCTCCCCCAGTTTATGCTCCTTAATGAAGTCTTCGGCCGCTTCAGGGGTTTCAAAATAATACTCCCGGCCTCCGAACGTCACCCATAATTTCGCCGGGTAGAGCACCCCAAGCCTGATCTGCCGCCGGTACAGCACCGCCTTGGCCTTGTTGAAACCTGCTCACCGTTTTGCCAACTCGGCTCCGGTGTCCTGATACATCCGGACGTTATTTCCCTCCCAGTCCCAGCTACGCTTCTCCCTGGCCCTCCGTAGAATTTTCTCTTTCTCCACAAATTTATGGATTCTCACGATCACCGCCTGTGGCAGCTCCCCAGCTCTAGGCTTTTGCCTCGGAGACCTATGCGCTCGGTCCACTTCAGGGGCCTTATCCAGCATCCCTTCTGCCACCAGCCCCGCCAGCATCCTCGAGACGTACCGCGTGGCACTCACACCTTCCACTCCTTCAGGCAGGCCCACTATTCGCAGGTTCTGCCTTCTCGAGGTATTCTCCTGCTCCTCCACCTTTGCCCTCAGAGTTTTACAAAGGTCTCCTAGCAGCCCCACCTCCAGAGCCACCACACGATCGCTGTGGTCCGAGATCACTCCTTCAATCTCCCGAATCTGTGACCCCTGCACCTCCAAACACCTTTCCATCTGCTCCAAAGTACTCTTCAGGGGTGCCACAGCTTCTTCAATGGCTTTTGCATGATCCTCACATATTTCTTTCCTGTTTATGGAATTCCTCCTTGATAAAAGTCATCAGTTCCTGTATCTGGGGCCTTACAGCTTGCCCCTCCCCCGCCTGCGTGCTGGAAGAGGCTGTTGCTGCAGCACCAGACTGTTTCAACTTTCCAACCAAATTTCACACTGTTTTCTGCCGGGTCCGGTGATCAGAAGACATACCATTCCAGGGGTAAACTACTCCTCTAACATTCACCTACACATTTTCATCAAAATTCCACCCGGATCTGGGTACAAAGAGCCCTTTTCTGTGACTTTGCACAGGAACAGCCCTTTATGTGACCAATCACTCCATGGTCACAATCGGAAGCGTGTGTGGCACATTTGTGGATGTATGTGAGTGTGTGTGTGTGGCATATTTGCGTATGCGTGTGCGCGATCGCTAGGTGGGTGGTAACTGCATTGAATTTGTCTGGATGAGGCACTGGATGGCTCTGTCTGGTTAAGGCACTGGATGGCTCTGTCTGGTTAAGGCACTGGATGGTTCTGTCTGGTTAAGGCACTGGATGGCTCTGTCTGGGTAAGGCACGATGGCTCTGTCTGGTTAAGGCACTGGATGGCTCTGTCTGGTTAAGGCACTGGATGGCTCTGTCTGGTTAAGGCACTGGATGGCTCTGCCTGGTTAAGGCACTGGATGGCTCTGTCTGGTTAAGGCACTGGATGGTTCTGTCTGGTTAAGGCACTGGATGGCTCTGTCTGGTTAAGGCACTGGATGGTTCTGTCTGGTTAAGGCACTGGATGGCTCTGTCAGGTTATGGCACTGGATGGCTCTGTCTGGTTAAGGCACTGGATGGTTCTGTATGGTTAAGGCACTGGATGGCTCTGTCTGGTTAAGGCACTGGATGGCTCTGTCTGGGTAAGGCACGATAGCTCTGTCTGGTTAAGGCACTGCATGGTTCTGTATGGTTATGGCACTGGATGGCTCTGTCTGGTTAAGGCACTGGATGGCTCTGTCTGGTTAAGGCACTGGATGGCTCTGTCTGGTTACGCACTGGATGGTTCTGGATGGTTAAGGCACTGGATGGCTATGTCTGGTTAAGGCACTGGATGTCTCTGTCTGTTTAAGGCACTGGATGGCTCTGTCTGGTTAAGGCACTGGATGGCTCTGTCTGGTTAAGGCACTGGATGTCTCTGTCTGGTTAAGGCACGGGATGTCTCTGTGTGGTTAAGGCACTGGATGGCTCTGTCTGGTTAAGGGATTGGATGTCTCTGTCTGGTTAAGGTATTGGATGGCTCTGGTTTAAGCACTGGATGGCTCTGTCTGGTTAAGGCACTGGATGGCTATATCTGCGTAAGGCACTGGATGTCTCTGTCTGGTTAAGGCACTGGATGGCTCCGTCTAGTTAAGGCACTGGATGGCTCTGTGTGGTTAAGGCACTGAATGGCTCTGTCTGGTTAAGGCACTGGATGGCTCTGTCTGGTTAAGGCACTGGATGGCTCTGTCTGGGTAAGGCACGATGGCTCTGTCTGGTAAAGGCACTGCATGGTTCTGTATGGTTATGGCACTGGATGGCTCTGTCTGGTTAAGGCACTGGATGGCTCTGTCTGGTTAAGGCACTGGATGGCTCTGTCTGGTTAAGGCACTGGATGGCTCTGTCAGGTTAAGGCACTGGATGGCTCTGTCTGGTTAAGGTATTGGATGGCTCTGTCTGGTTAAAGCACTTGATGGCTCTGTCTGGGTAAGGCACTGGATGGCTCTGTCTGGTTACGCACTGGATGGTTCTGGATGGTTAAGGCACTGGATGGCTCTGTCTGGTTAAGGCACTGGATGTCTCTGTCTGTTTAAGGCACTGGATGGCTCTGTCTGGTTAAGGCACTGGATGGCTCTGTCTGGTTAAGGCACTGGATGTCTCTGTCTGGTTAAGGCACTGGATGTCTCTGTCTGGTTAAGGCACTGGATGGCTCTGTCTGGTTAAGGGACTGGATGTCTCTGTCTGGTTAAGGTATTGGATGGCTCTGTCTGGTTAAAGTACTGGATGGCTCTGTCTGGTTAAGGCACTGGATGGCTCTATCTGCGTCAGGCACTGGATGTCTCTGTCTGGTTAAGGCACTGGATGGCTCTGTCTAGTTAAGGCACTGGATGGCTCTGTGTGGTTAAGGCACTGAATGGCTCTGTCTGGTTAAGGCACTGGATGGCTCTGTCTAGGAAAAGCACTGGATGGCTCTGTCTGGTTAAGGCACTGGATGTCTCTGTCTGGTTACGGCACAATGGCTCTATCTGGTTAAGGCACTGGATGGCTCTGTCTGGTTAAGGCACTGGATGGCTCTGTCTGGCTAATACACTGGATGTCTCTGTCTGGTTTCGGCACAACGGATCTGTCTGGCTAAGGCACTGGATGTCTCTGGCTGATTAAGGCACTCTATGGCTCTGTCTGTTTAAGGCACTGGTTGGCTCTGTTTGGTTATGGCACTGGATGGCTCTGTCTGGGTAAGGCACGATGGCTCTGTCTGGTTAAGGCACTGGATGGGTCTGTCTGGTTAAGGCACTGGATGTCTCTGGCTGATTAAGGCACTGTATGGCTCTGTCTGTTTAAGGCACAGGTTGGCTCTGTTTTCTTATGGCACTGGATGGCTCTGTCTGGTTAAGGGACTGGATGGCTCTGTCTGGTTAAGGGACTGGATGGCTCTGTCTGGTTAAGGCACTGGATGGCTCTGTCTGGTTACACACTGGATGGCTCTGTCTGGTTAAAGCACTGGATGGCTCTGTCTGGGTAAGGCACTGGATGGCTCTGTCTGGTTAAGGCACAATAGCTCTGTCTGGTTAAGGCACTGGTTGGCTCTGTCTGGTAAAAGCACTGGATGGCTCTGTCTGGTTAAGGCACTGGTTGGCTCTGTCTGGATAAGGCACTGGATGGCTCTGTCTGGCTAAGGCACTGGATGGCTCTGTCTGGTTAAGGCATTGGATGGCTCTGTCTGGCTAAGGCACTGAATGGCTCTGTCTGGTTAAGGCACTGGATGGCTCTGTCTGGTTAAAGTACTGGATGGCTCTGTCTGGTTAAAGCACTGGATGGCTCTGTCTGGTTAAAGCACTGGATGGCTCTGTCTGGGTAAGGCACTGGATGGCTCTGTCTGGTTAAGGCACAATAGCTCTGTCTGGTTAAGGCACTGGTTGGCTCTGTCTGGTAAAAGCACTGGATGGCTCTGTCTGGTTAAGGCACTGGTTGGCTCTGTCTGGATAAGGCACTGGATGGCTCTGTCTGGCTAAGGCACTGGATGGCTCTGTCTGGTTAAGGCATTGGATGGCTCTGTCTGGCTAAGGCACTGAATGGCTCTGTCTGGTTAAGGCACTGGATGGCTCTGTCTGGTTAAAGTACTGGATGGCTCTGTCTGGTTAAGGCACTGGATGGCTCTGTCTGGTTAAAGCACTGGATGGCTCTGTCTGGTTAAGACACTGGTTGGCTCTGTTTGGTTCAAGCACTGGATGGCTCTGTCTGGTTAAAGCACTGGGTGGCTCTGTCTGGCTAAGGCACTGGATGGCTCTGTCGGGTTAAAGCGCTGGATGCCTCTGTCTGGCTAAGGCACTGGATGACTCTGTCTGGTTAATGCACTGAATGGCTCTGTCTGGTTAAGGCATTGGATGGCTCTGTCTGGGTAAGGCGCTGGATGGCTCTGTCTGGCTAAGGCACTGGATGGCTCTGTTTAGTTGAGGCACTGGATGGCACTGTCTGGCTAAGGCACTGGATGGCTCTGTCTGGTTAAGGCACTGGATGGCTCTGTCTGGTTAAAGCACTGGATGGCTTTGTCTGGTTAAGGCACTGGATGGCTCTGTCTGGTTAAAGCACTGGATGGCTTTGTCTGGCTAAGGCACTGGATGGCTATGTCTGGTTAAGGCACTGTATGTCTCTGTATGTTTAAGGCACTGGATGGCTCTGTCTGGTTAAGGCACTGGATGGCTCTGTCTGGTTAAGGCACTGGATGTCTCTGTCTGGTTAAGGCACGGGATGTCTCTGTGTGGTTAAGGCACTGGATGGCTCTGTCTGGTTAAGGGACTGGATGTCTCTGTCTGGTTAAGGTATTGGATGGCTCTGGTTTAAGCACTGGATGGCTCTGTCTGGTTAAGGCACTGGATGGCTATATCTGCGTAAGGCACTGGATGTCTCTGTCTGGTTAAGGCACTGGATGGCTCCGTCTAGTTAAGGCACTGGATGGCTCTGTGTGGTTAAGGCACTGAATGGCTCTGTCTGGTTAAGGCACTGGATGGCTCTGTCTGGTTAAGGCACTGGATGGCTCTGTCTGGGTAAGGCACGATGGCTCTGTCTGGTTAAGGCACTGCATGGTTCTGTATGGTTATGGCACTGGATGGCTCTGTCTGGTTAAGACACTGGATGGCTCTGTCTGGTTAAGGCACTGGATGGCTCTGTCTGGTTAAGGCACTGGATGGCTCTGTCAGGTTAAGGCACTGGATGGCTCTGTCTGGTTAAGGTATTGGATGGCTCTGTCTGGTTAAAGCACTTGATGGCTCTGTCTGGGTAAGGCACTGGATGGCTCTGTCTGGTTACGCACTGGATGGTTCTGGATGGTTAAGGCACTGGATGGCTCTGTCTGGTTAAGGGACTGGATGGTTCTGGATGGTTAAGGCACTGGATGTCTCTGTCTGTTTAAGGCACTGGATGGCTCTGTCTGGTTAAGGCACTGGATGGCTCTGTCTGGTTACGCACTGGATGGTTCTGGATGGTTAAGGCACTGGATGGCTCTGTCTGGTTAAGGCACTGGATGTCTCTGTCTGTTTAAGGCACTGGATGGCTCTGTCTGGTTAAGGCACTGGATGGCTCTGTCTGGTTAAGGCACTGGATGTCTCTGTCTGGTTAAGGCACTGGATGTCTCTGTCTGGTTAAGGCACTGGATGGCTCTGTCTGGTTAAGGGACTGGATGTCTCTGTCTGGTTAAGGTATTGGATGGCTCTGTCTGGTTAAAGTACTGGATGGCTCTGTCTGGTTAAGGCACTGGATGGCTCTATCTGCGTCAGGCACTGGATGTCTCTGTCTGGTTAAGGCACTGGATGGCTCTGTCTAGTTAAGGCACTGGATGGCTCTGTGTGGTTAAGGCACTGAATGGCTCTGTCTGGTTAAGGCACTGGATGGCTCTGTCTAGGAAAAGCACTGGATGGCTCTGTCTGGTTAAGGCACTGGATGTCTCTGTCTGGTTACGGCACAATGGCTCTATCTGGTTAAGGCACTGGATGGCTCTGTCTGGTTAAGGCACTGGATGGCTCTGTCTGGCTAATACACTGGATGTCTCTGTCTGGTTTCGGCACAACGGATCTGTCTGGCTAAGGCACTGGATGTCTCTGGCTGATTAAGGCACTCTATGGCTCTGTCTGTTTAAGGCACTGGTTGGCTCTGTTTGGTTATGGCACTGGATGGCTCTGTCTGGGTAAGGCACGATGGCTCTGTCTGGTTAAGGCACTGGATGGGTCTGTCTGGTTAAGGCACTGGATGTCTCTGGCTGATTAAGGCACTGTATGGCTCTGTCTGTTTAAGGCACAGGTTGGCTCTGTTTTCTTATGGCACTGGATGGCTCTGTCTGGTTAAGGGACTGGATGGCTCTGTCTGGTTAAGGGACTGGATGGCTCTGTCTGGTTAAGACACTGGTTGGCTCTGTCTGGTTAAGGCACTGGATGGCTCTGTCTGGTTACACACTGGATGGCTCTGTCTGGTTAAAGCACTGGATGGCTCTGTCTGGGTAAGGCACTGGATGGCTCTGTCTGGTTAAGGCACAATAGCTCTGTCTGGTTAAGGCACTGGTTGGCTCTGTCTGGTAAAAGCACTGGATGGCTCTGTCTGGTTAAGGCACTGGTTGGCTCTGTCTGGATAAGGCACTGGATGGCTCTGTCTGGCTAAGGCACTGGATGGCTCTGTCTGGTTAAGGCATTGGATGGCTCTGTCTGGCTAAGGCACTGAATGGCTCTGTCTGGTTAAGGCACTGGATGGCTCTGTCTGGTTAAAGTACTGGATGGCTCTGTCTGGTTAAGGCACTGGATGGCTCTGTCTGGTTAAAGCACTGGATGGCTCTGTCTGGTTAAGACACTGGTTGGCTCTGTTTGGTTCAAGCACTGGATGGCTCTGTCTGGTTAAAGCACTGGGTGGCTCTGTCTGGCTAAGGCACTGGATGGCTCTGTCGGGTTAAAGCGCTGGATGCCTCTGTCTGGCTAAGGCACTGGATGACTCTGTCTGGTTAATGCACTGAAAGGCTCTGTCTGGTTAAGGCATTGGATGGCTCTGTCTGGGTAAGGCACTGGATGGCTCTGTCTGGCTAAGGCACTGGATGGCTCTGTTTGGTTGAGGCACTGGATGGCACTGTCTGGCTAAGGCACTGGATGGCTCTGTCTGGTTAAGGCACTGGATGGCTCTGTCTGGTTAAAGCACTGGATGGCTTTGTCTGGTTAAGGCACTGGATGGCTCTGTCTGGTTAAAGCACTGGATGGCTTTGTCTGGCTAAGGCACCGGATGGCTCTGTCTGGTTAAGGCACTGAATGGCTCTGTCTGGTTACGGCACTGGATGGCTCTGTCTTGTTAAGGCACTGGACGGCTCAGTTTGGTTAAGACACTGGATGGCTCTGTCTGGTTAAGGCACTGGATGGCTCTGTCTGGTTAAGGCACTGGATGGCTCTGTCTGGTTAAGGTATTGGATGGCTTGGTCTGGATAAGACACTGGTTGGCTCTGTCTGGTTAAGACACTGGATGGCTCTGTCTGGTTAAGGCACTGGATGGCTCTGTCTGGTTAAGGTATTGGATGGCACTGTCTGATTAAGACACTCGATGTCTCTGTCTGGTTAAGGCACTGGATGGCTCTGTCTGGTTAAGGCACTGGATGGCTTCTTTCTGGTTAAGGTATTTTATGGCTCTGTCTGGTTTAGGCACTGGATGGCTCTGTCTGGTTAAGACACTGGTTGGCTCTGTCTGGCTAAGGCACTGGATGGCTCTGTCTGGCTAAGGCACTGGATGTCTCTGTCTGGTTAAGGCATTGGATGGCTCTGTCTGGCTAAGGCACTGAATGGCTCTGCCTGGTTAAGGCACTGGATGGCTCTGTCTGGTTAAAGCACTGGGTGGCTCTGTCTGGCTAAGGCACTGGATGGCTCTGTCTGGTTAAGGCACTGGGTGGCTCTGTCTGGTTAAGACACTGGTTGGCTCTGTTTGGTTAAGGCACTGGATGGCTCTGTCTGGAAAAGCACTGGGTGGCTCTGTCTGGCTAAGGCACTGGATGACTCTGTCTGGTTAAGGCACTGGATGGCTCTGTCTGGTTAAGGTATTGGATGGCTCTGTCTGGCTAAGGCACTGGATGGCTCTGTCTGG